>NC_142087.1:58938049-59253674 GCF_054644295.1 Miniopterus natalensis
AAGGTGTCTTCTCCATGCTCCTCAGGGCAGTATACTGACAGATATTTGGGAATATTTCAGGGAATTTTCTTTCCCATAAGCAGTTCTTTTTCCTCTCCTCGTGGTTTAGTGATGAAAGGTGATAGACTGAATGTTTGTGTCCCCCCGGAAAATTCATATGTTGAAACCCAACCCCAAAAGTGATGGTATTAGGAGGAAGGGCCTTTGGGAAGTGATTAGATCATGAGAGTGGAGCCCTTATGAATGGGACGGGAGCCCTTATAAAAAAGCCCCCAGAGAGTTCCCTTGATCCCACCACCATGTGAGGACACAGAGAGAAGATGGTCATCTATGACCAGGAACTAGGCTCTCACCACACACCAAAGCTGCTGATAACCTTCAACTTCCCAGACTCAAAAGCTGTGAGAAATAAATCTTTGTTGTTTAAGCCACTTAGTTTACAGTATTTTTGTTATAGTACCCAAATGGACTAAGACAGTAAACATAGTGATTTAAGCCCTACAGATCTCTTCAAAGACACATAGCAACACCAGAATCTTTTAAGGTTAATTTGGAGAAATATCCTACCACCCTGACTCCATTCTAACAATTTCCTTGTGACCCAGAAGACCTGGCAACCTAAATCATGGTACACTGCAAAGCATATCCTTCCACCAATGAATGTCCAAGATAGCTTTTCCTAACCATTTATGAGTCATAAACCTTGTAGCAGAAATCATTCTGAATGTTCACCAAAACATTTCACTTCCCTTCTGGGCACCAATTTTTCTCAGCTTTTTAAAATCTAAAATGGGGCTATGTGATGAGTTCTGCGCAATAGAATGTGCTAAGTTATGCAGGTCAGTTCCAGGCCAGCACCTAAAGTGTCCCACAGAATCATCCATTAGCTGACCAAATGCAAAGTACCCAGTGGGGGAGCCCAAAGAGATCCTGAAGAAAAGCAGAGCACTAAAGAAAAGAAACTGAGTCAAATTCATGAAAGAAGAAATCGATTAAATTGGACTTGATTAAAATTAGAAATTCCTCTGCTTTGCAAAAGACACCGGGTTCTTCTCTCTCTCCACCCTGACCCCTGGCAACCCACTGATGGTGCCATCTCCATAGTTTTGCCTTCTTTAGAGTGTTCTATACGACTGGGGTCATATGGCATTTGTCCTTTTCAGATGGCTTCTTTCAGGTGATAAATATGCATTTGGGGGTCCCTGAATGTTTCCTCCTGCCTCGGTGGATCATTTCTTTTTGTCATCGAATGGCAATTTGTTGCCTAGATGGACCTCATTTTATGTATCTTTCTGCCTGTTCAGGGGCATCTTGCTTGCTTCTATGTTTGTTCAGCTGGGAATAAAGTTGCTACGAATATAAAATTCCATAAAAACTGACAATACTAGTTGCTGAGAAGGGTGTAAAACAACAGAAACTTTCATTCATTGCTGGTGGTTGCAGCTACTTTGGAAGATGTTTTGGCAGCTTCGTACAAAGCTAAACCCAATTTTACCATTTGATCAAATAATTGCAGCCCTGGGTATTTACCTGAGAACTGATGTCCGCACAGAAACCCACACATAAATGCTTATAGTAGTATCCATAGTCTCCAAAAACCAGAGGCAGCCAGGAAACCCTCCAGCAGGTGAGTGGGTAAGTGGGCTGTGATACCTCCCCGCAGTGGTGATAAAGACGGGACCTGTGGAACGAGGAGGAGACGTGTTAATCTTGGATACATGTTGCTAGGTGAAAGGAATCAGTTGGGGGTGGGGGTGCTTACTCTTTGGTTCCAATTGTATCACATTCTGGAAAATTTAGAATTGGAGGGAAGGTAGAAAGATCAGCGGTTATGAAGGGAGGAAGTTTTGAATAAATGAAGCAACAGGAATATTTGGGGCCACTGAGACAATTCTGTTCCTGTAAAGGTGGATACATGACACTATGAATTTGTCAAAACCTGTAGCCTTATATAGCACAAAGAATAAACCTCAGTGTGTGCAAATGTTATAAACCTAATTTAGGAGGTCAAGGAACCTCAGAATGGAATGTGGCAAAACTATCTGAGTTACAAATATCTGAAACAGCCTCACAGGTGGGAACAGGGGCAAAAGTTACTGACCTAAATAACTGGAAATGAGTACAATCTGTAAGAATAAAGGCAAAAAAAATTTAAAAAACCGATATAAGTACTGAACTCTTACTGATAAAGCTGTCACCCTAGGGATTAACTATTCTGATGCCACTACACATAATGGTGCGATTAAGAAAATGAATGACAGTTGGGTGTGAGCAGGTTTCTCGTTTTTGGAGTAGAAAGTTACAAACAAGAAAAGGAGACTAGAATGATCCATGTGGCAATGAATTAGAGTTGGAGACATCAATATGAACTTATGCTTAGTGTAATATAGATACAGATGACGACCATATAGAAAAATTTATTCGTACATGTATATATACATACATTTCTTTGCTGTCAACTGATCCTGCACCAACAGGGTACCTACTACCCAGATGTTATTTTCTAATATCATTGTCCAGTAAAAGGAAGTAAGATTCCTTGGAGAAATGTCTGATTCTAGGACTGGAGCAGGAATTATACAATATGCACCTGGAGCATCTTGAAGTACCAGTAAGGAAGTGTTAAAAAAAATTGCAGTTAACAGAAGTAAGAATAAATAAATAGATGTGGGGAAATAGACAAATCTCTCTTGCAGAAAGAATTATAAATAATTTACCTATATACTGCACCCTGGAAAGAGGTGGAACATAATGTCCTGCTAATTAAGCATTTGGGCTGCACATGGTAACTTCCTTCCAAAGAGCACAGTGAGTATGGAAATAAAAGTGGTGAGGAAAGAGTGACTTTACAGAGGAGAAATACAGCAGACATGAGCTCAACCAAGTGATAAGGTGATCACCAACGATGTCATGTTGGTGAAACGTACCCCTGATATGCTACAATGAAAATGGCACTTTGCCTCTCTGATCTTCCTCCCAAATACAACCTCAGAAAGAAAGAAAAAGAAAGAAAGAAAGAGAGAGAGAGAGAGAGAGAGAGAGAGAGAGAGAGAGAGAGAGAGAAGGAAGGAAGGAAGGAAGGAAGGAAGGAAGGAAGGAAGGAAGGAAGGAAGGAAGGAAGGAAGGGAGGGAGGGAGGGAGGGAGGGAGGGAGGGAGGGAGGGAGGGAGGGAGGGAGGGAGGGAGAGAGAGAGAGAGAGAGAGAGAAGAAAGAAAGAAAGAAAGAAAGAAAGAAAGAAAGAAAGAAAGAAAGAAAGAAAGAAAGAAAGAAAGAAAGAAAGAAAGAAAGAAAGAAAGAAAGAAAGAAAGAAAGAAAGAAAGAAAGAGAAAGGAGGGAGGGAGGAAGGGAGGGAGGGAGGGAGGGAGGGAGGGAGGGAGGGAGGGAGGGAGGGAGGGAGGGAGATACTGAGACATTAATTTTCCATGTGGAGTAGAACATGCTCTCCCAACCTTCCCAACTGAACTGTGCTGTTCGTAAATGAGAAATAAATGTTTAAGACACAGAAACATTTTTAGAGTTGTTTGTTACAGCAGCTAGAAAGGCTGACTAATACAGACTCCTTAGGAAATACAAGAAAGACATCTTCCTTCTTACCAGAGCAATACAAGTATGTCCATGTATTTCGAAAGCTGGTGTGCAGATGACACTTTGCTGGGAGAAATCCTGTAGCCAGTGTCAACACAGGGTCCTCCCTGTGCCCAGTGGTGCTTTAAAATTCTTCCACCATTACACCCTTTATTTTGAATAATTTTTATTTGGCTTTTGATTGATTTAGTAGTTTCCCTCTCATCATGGCCCAAATAATTTGAAATCCATGTTATCACTTGGTCTCTAATTCCCAGGACAGGTGAGAGAAGCACCGCAGGCAGCGGTCCTAGGTCCATGGCATCCAGTAACTCAGGAACTTTCTCCTTCCCACTTAGAGAAACTGACTGGACTTGGGCATTGTATTAGCTCACCAGGACTAAGCGTAACGGAACAGATTTTCTCACTTCAACAATGCCAATAAAACATCATTTTTAATATGATAACTCTAACCATCCTCCTTTTATGTTTCCAGACCTGGGCAAGTTATGAAGTTGTACCTGATAGTGAGAAGTGACTGGAAAGCAGCCACACCCCAGCACTAGTATTGCCATGTGTAACCTTGAGGCTGCCGATAGCCAGCCGTACTCACCCTTACTTCACTCTCCCCACCCTCCCCTTCACTCACGTTGAATCATAATCGATACCTGTGTGCCCACTTCCCTTGCTCCCCTAGGTCTCCAGGTCAATCACGGGTACACACTAGTAAAAGCAGTACAAGGATCAATTGTCTAATTTGGCTGCATTTTTTAAAGAAATTTGTAAGACATGATTTTGAAATTTTCCAAATGTATAATTTCATTTAAATGACTTCTTAAATAGATGTGTGTTTACTTATATATCTGCTTGTTTGTGAATTATTACATCATTTGCTGGTAATCTGAGCAGCTTTCATAACCAACAATCACAACTGACGGTTGTAACTAAACCACGATGGCTAGAAACCCACGTTTTCCCACATTTCCTCTCCCTCATGTAGTTCTTGGAATCACCAGAGAGGCCAACATATATCAAGGATCACCCAGACAAATCAGGATCACCCACAGCTCTGAGGCCCCCTTAGTTCCCCAGAGTGGCCTCTCTGAGCCCCATTTGGTGTCTATGACAGATGCTGCCAGAGAACATGAAAATGTGCCCAACCCCACCCATGCTTCTGGACCTACAGACCTGCTGCATCTTCCAGCCACAAACCCCTGTGCCAGCTCCTCTGACAGGTGACACTTTCTACTTTATAGCCCAGGGCTGAGATCAGGGCTGAGAAGCAGTAGTTACAAAAGTAAGAGTCATGAACCCAGAAGTGTAATAACTTTTAGTGATACAACTCTCAACTCATTTACACACCTTCTCACTTTCCCCAGAAGAGCTGGGTCAGGCCAACTCCCAGCTTCCACTGCATGCTGTACTCAGTTTCCGTAGACTTCTTCACAGGGGGTTCCTCAACCCCTGTGTGCACTCATTCAAGAAAATGAACACATGGAGAGGAGTGTCACTTTGTGTTCCTTACCTTGACTGTACCTGAGCCCCAGCGTTGGTGCAGTCAAGGTAGTTGAGTAATTATTGCACACTTACATAGTCAGTAATGGACAGGAACTTGTTGTACAATAATGAAATTTCTTCAAGCTTCTCATAAAAAGTACTTCAATTTGTTTAATAAACCTTTATATTTTTATTCTTAGGAAAATTATGCATACTCAAATATGTATGTGCCTGTGCTTAAGAATATCACTTAGCCCTGGCGGGGCTCCAAGGTTGCAGTTTCAATCCCTGGTCAGGGCTCATACAGGAATCAATAATCAATCAATGAATGCATAAATAGGTATAACAATAAATCAATGTTTCACTCTCTTTCCTCTCTAAAATCAATAAAATAAATAAAGTAAAAACTATCACTTAGACCCCATATGCTGAGAAAGAAATTATTACCTAAGTGGAAACACAAAACAGAAGTCAGAAAGAAAAGCTTTTCTTCCAAGTTTGTTCATTGTTAAGAGTATATTTTTATTCCATCTTAGTAAACAAAATTAGCTTTATCTACCACACTATGAAATTCTAACTATCAGCACTTTGCTTTGTCCATATAAATGGTTAATTTCTGAATTGATATTACTGATACTACTAGTTTTATTTTTCAATGTCTGAAAGGTTTGAACATGGTATGAAAACATAAATGACTGTTAATGCTATATAAAAATATACAAAAAGCAATTGTCAGAAAAATGTTAGAATTTTATCCACCTCATGTCATACATACCTCATTTGCCATTAAGTATAGAATATCAGGGGTCAGATTATTTTGAATAGTAGGAAATACAGCTTTTGCATTTCATAATCTCATTTTAATACAGAATTGAAAATTAGTTAATGGTGTTGGGGTATTTGATGAACCTACCAGGAGAATAGAGAATACATTGTATGTTTCCTTCTGGGTTTTGGTTAGCTTCCAAAATAATGTGAAACACAATGTAGAAATTTTACACTCCTTTGGTTTTTTTCATCTACTCAACATTTACTTTGCAGTAAAGTGATAGTAGTGACTTGCATTTGTATAAAACTTGCTAATTTTCAAAGCACTCTCAAATCTGTCTTACGTGCCTTTCCAATGTCCCTGTCAAAAGGTAAAGCAGAATTAATATCGAATTTTAAAATGAAGGGAAAGAAGTACAGGCAGGAGTCAGGAGGCTTGTTGAAATCAACACAAATAGAAAACTAGAGTCTAGAAATCAGTCCCATAACCCATTCCAAGTGTTGACTCAACAAGGCCTCTTCAACTATCTGAGCTTTCTAGCTTTTGTGTACATAACCAAGGGCATTAGTCCGGCCGGGCGTGGCTCAGCAGTTGAGCATCGACCTAGGATCCAGGGGATCGGGGTTCGATTCCCGGTCAGGGCACATGCCCGGGTTGCGGGCTCGATCAATGACTCTCTCATCATTGATGTTTCTATCTCTCTCTCTCCCTCTCTTTTCCTCTCTCAGAAATCAATAAAGATATATTTAAAAAAAAAAAAAGGGTTATTAGACCCATCTTTACAATCCTGTGACTCTATGATGCAAAGGGGCCTTGTACTTTTGGGCCCAAGATGTCAAGAAACAAAATCACACAGAATCCAATAAAGGAACAAAAATGTCATGGGAAATATAAGTTGGTAAAAGCGTTAGTAACATCTGTCATTTGTCAAGGTGCAAAACAGTGCCTGAAAGACTTGTCAACCAGCCAACTAGAGCACTGGAAGAATACTAGATGAGATGAGTAGGTTAGAAAGAGGGAGTAGAGTGAGGAGTGTTGGGAGAGGGAGGCAGAGGCGAGCAAACCTTCAAAGGAATTTGAGAGCTGCCTGAGGAAACAAATCCAGGCAAGGGGCCGGGAAGCCCCTCCGGAGGAAAAAAAATGTGCTTTGGCCACAAGGAAAGAAAGGTTTTGGCTGCCTGCTTATTCAAGATCCCTCCTTCCTCCCAACCATCTTGTCATTCATTGCCAAATTATTCATCCTAATTCACCCTTATGTGCCTGAGGGATTTTATGAAAGGCTTTGTAAATGAGGTGTAATTTGATGGAGTCTTAGGAGATGAGCAGGAACTCATAGGGGTGGGCTGTTGAACTCCAAGCAAAAGCAAGAAAGACAGAGAGCATCTACTTTATGAAGCAGCTCTTTTGTTGCAGATGTTGTGCTAGGTGCTTTGCAGGCATCTCACATAAAACCACACAGCAGGCCCTGGCCAGGTTTCTCAGGTGGTTAGAGCATCGTCCAATGCGCCAAGGTTGTGGGTTTGATCTCCGGTCAGGGCACATAGTGTCAACCAATGAATGCATAAATAAGTGGCACAACAAATATCTCTCTTTCTCTCTCTCTCATCATTAAATTTCAAAAAAAATTATTTTAATTTTAAAACTACACATCACCAGGAGGCAATCATTGCCCCTATCTTACAGATGAGAAAGGAGAGGCTAAGTAATTTACCCATGGTTACTGGGCTCCTAATTTTGAAACCTCCTATCTTTAAAACCTATACTAAGTTCACTTTGCAATTTCTTCCTTTCCCACTGCACTTCTCAACACATACAGAGCTGTAAAAGTATAAGGTCTATTTGGAAATCACTGTCTATGCTTGCTCATATGAACAGAAGGACAGCTGGGTAGGACATAACAGGAGGAGATGTGGTCCCACAGTCAGGTCGAGGCCAGACTAGAAGTGGTCTTGAGAGTTTTAATGTAATCTTATGGACAATAGGAGACCAATGAAGCTCTGAAGAGATGGCAGAAGACAGATAGGTAGGCTGCTAACTAGTCTGGTGTCTGTCCACAGAGCCCAGCACTGCCTCATGACTCATTAGGTGTTTACATAATATTATCAGAATCATTGTTTTTCTTGAGAAATATCACCTTCTAGAACAGGTTCAGGTCTTTCCAGGGTACCTCTGTTATCTGTGATTAAACTCCTTTGGGGTCTGTCATCTAGATATCAGGTGCAGAGGTCTAAAGGTATCATGCCCCTTTCCCCAGTTTAAGGGGGTAAGAAATGCAATCGCAGACACCATGTTTGCCTCCCTTGCCAAATTCCAGTGAACAGAATATTCCCTTTAAATAAAGGGTTCTTGGTGGGGACCTCTTCAAGAAGCCTCCAGACGCAGCAGGACTCAGACAGTCTTCCTTTCCCCATTGGAATCTTGGACTCATGTTTCTTTCATGTTTTATAAACCATACTCCCCACTTTATAAACCAAGGCCAGACTGTTGTAAGTTCCATTTTTTTCCTTCATGCTCTATGCAAGAAAATTGGAAGCTCATGTGTAAAAAAATGAAATAAAATAACAATAATAATAATTATGGGACCAGCGCCACATGACAGCAGCAATAACAGCTTTCAAAATCCTTTGAGTGTAAAAGTCTTACTTGTTTTATGAGCCGACACATGGAGCTAGTCTTAAAAATAAAAAATAAGAATGGTTTCTTGCAGCTCAGATTTCATAAGAAAAAAAAATTGCATCTTTAATTAAGATTTATGGGCCTCAGTAGGGCCCAGCAAGAGAGAGAAATGGCTCAAGAGTGTAAAAACTAACAGTTAAAAATGGGGAAATATGATTAAGGGCCTTTAATTCCTTCTGCCTCTTTCACAGGGCTTCCAGTGGCCCCAGGCAAAAACAGGCACTTATTGTCTTTAAAACAGCATTATTCTTGGCATAAAATGTTTATGAATCAAGATGAAACTTGTAAGGGATAATAATATCAACCTTACTTGAAAGGCTTTTCTTGCTAGAAACAATATTTAGTTTAATGAAAATAAATTCCTTAAGAGAAAAAAATATGCATATGTAAGGGAAGATGCATATAAATTGATACCTTGCCTAGTGTTGGGCTAGCACCTTTCAGTTTTCATACTGGCACATGCTTGATCTCACGGGATCTTCTTAAGAACCTTGAGAGGCAGTCAGGGCAGAGATTAGGATCTCTACTTTGAAGATGAAGATTTTTTTTCCAGGACATTAGTTTACTTGTGCAAACACTGGAAATGGACATGAAAAGAAGTCTGATTCTAAATCCAGTGCTCAATCCACTGTACTGTAGTGCTATTCCTCTAAGAGCTTACCTGTGCATGTTATTTCTACACCATGTATGTACATTTTTAAAGTTTCATGAAGAACATTTTTGGAAAGCATAATGAAGAAACCTTAATGTTATGTATTTCAACTCTTTAAATATTAAAACAGAACAATGTAAAGGTACCTTGCACATTGATATTGAAATGTGATTATGAAATAAAATACATTTAATTTGACACAGAAAATGCAATTCATCAATGTTTAGCCTAAGTCCTTCCTTGACATATTGTTTGAGAATCACATCTGAGAGCAAACCATTCCAAAAATACCTGTAACAATTACAAAGACTATTAATTATCCAATACTATCTTTGTTATTTTAAAAAGAAATTGTTCTATTTCTTCTTTCTCTACAAATAGTATAAAGTATTTTAAAGAAGGGACTGTGTCATCATCTGTTATTAATCTAGCTAATGTTGGAAATGCTGTCAGTATTTGATTGGTCAATTAAGTAGGACGTGCTTTAATTGTTTTAATTACTTCTTTAATGCTTCAAGGCATGGCCTCTTGATTTCTTACTTCAATATTACTACATAAGCTATTCCTTTCATGATTGCATAGCTTTAATTATTTATCACTCTGCCCATCTTCTCAAATTAAAGGTCCAATCTAGTCCTAGCCCTACTACCCACATATTGTTTTATGAGCTGATACGTGGAGCTAGTCTTCAAGCCTGTTCTTTCCAATGAGAAAGGGCAATGTCTGTGGATGTCCACATCCAGCCCTGGAATTTTGATAAGCATCATTTTGCTCTAAAAATTCTCAAGTGTGGTAGTCACTCTTCCAATAACCTCACCTTTTCAGAAAGAGGAGGGATGCCCAGAAATAGAAAAAAAGGCTCTCTTTCCTAAAGGAATTTAATTCAACATATTTATCATACATTAAAGGAGTACTTATATTCTCACCACCCTCTCTTGATGAGTTACTTCTATGACTTTAGAAAATATTCTTATGAAGTTGATTCTTAAATCAATATCTCTATCCCCAAGATTGCTCTAAAACACCATCCACAAAGAGCTATCTACTTGAGAGACACTGACACCTGTGTATCTAACCAGCAATGCAAACTCACTGTATCTAAAACTATATTCATGATTACATTCCCTAGACTCACCTCTCTTACGTCCTCTATCAGTACTTGCTTTACTCATTTCAGTTCCTTCACCTGGAATAACTACATTTCTATCAACTGCCCTTCCATTTGTCCATGATAGGCTGGAATCCCATCTCAAGGCTACTTCATGATACCACCAGCTAAAAATAAGCTCACTCTCTTCTGAAGTTCTAAAATCTACTGTAATTCTAAATGTTACTCAGTTGTTACCCAAATATCTTAAACTAGTGATCTGTGTGAAGTCAACAGAAACGCTTCTTCTGAAATATCTCTGCTTCAGTATCATAAATGAAAAAGGAGTTTAAGGGGAGCTGTCTCCAAGGCGAGTTGTGCAACATGATCTCGTGGGATGCAGAAGGAAACATTAACATTTCTATTTCAGTCTATCTTAAAATTAAGAAACTAATTGTATCTACATTTTATATATAATTGCCTATGTTGAACCGTGTATGAAATATAATTGTATATTTAACATACAATTACCTACACTGAACCTCATGTCCCATGCAACACACAGGAATCCTTAGGAAAGAGCAGAAATTTCTCAAAGCCAAAGGGTGGACAGTGGGAGCATCATTCTTCCATTTGCTTTCTAACAAAGGCCATGTGTTGCAGTTCATTTGTGCCTAATTAAGTGGATTTGTGAGTAATGTTGTCTATTGTTAACCACATTATCTCCATAATAAGGCAAACCTACTTAAAATATTTCTTCCAAAGTTGTTTGGAAGAACTGAAGCTAATGGAAATAATGCAAATTCAAATGAAATACAAGAAAATGGCAGAGCTGAAATATCTACATGTAGTATAAGCTCCTCATCAGGGATGTTATGAAACAAAAACAATGGGTTATATAATTAGACCCACTTGCAATATAGGCCTTTAACCTCAGCCTAGGATAGCTATGATGTCATCATATTTGGGAAGACATTTTATAATATTGTATCCTTTATCTTACATCATTTGAAAATTATATTTTGAGTATATTTTCAATGTTCATAATTTATCAATATTGTAATATCTCTTCTTATTTATAAATAAATAATTTTTTATATGTGATGGGTGCTTTTTGTTTGTTTCTTTTTACCAGTAGAGATGCGCAATGACGTGATTTAGACACCACAGTGTTGGAGACCTGATTTCCTCATCAAGAGCCTTTGGACAGCTCACTGGTAAAGAGGTTCTGGTGTTAGTGGCAATGCTAAATCCCTGGTGCCCCATGGAGATGCTGGCTGAATGGGCAACCCAAAGCTACCAGCTCAAGTCTAGTGCTTCCATCCATATCACCAGGGTCACCTGTAGAGATCAGCCACAAATACCCGAGAGGAAATCTGCCAGGCCTCAAATGCTGCAGCATTTTAATGGTGCAACACATTCTGTTGATATGCACATTCTCTCCACTTGAATCCAGAGAAGCAAGGTCAGAAGGCTTCAGGAACACCTAGAACCATAATTTCTCCCCGATGACTAGTCCTGCTCTTCAATTTGTCAAAAATCCAGCATCTCGCCACCACCACCACCATTTCCTTAGCTCTGATAAATTTTCTCTTTTGAACCTCTTTCCTTTACCTATGATCAGGGCCACCCTATAGCATCAGACATATATATGTGTGTTTTTTTAATATCTCATGATATCTTTCCATTGCTTTTCAGAGTGTGGAAGAGAGAGAGAGAGAAAGAGAGAGAGAGGGAGGGAAGGAGGGAGGGAGGGAGGCAGGGAGGGAGGGAGGCAGGGAGGGAGGGAGGGAGGGAGGGAGGGAGGGAGGGAGGGAGGGAGGGAGGGAGGGAGGGAGAGGGAGAGAGGGAAAGAGAAACATGGATGTGAGAGAGACACATTGATTGGTCGCCTCCTGCACATGCCCCAACCTGGGGCCGGGGATCAAGCCTGCAACTGAGGTACGTGCCCTTGACCATAATCAAACCTGGGACCCATCAGTCCACCAGCCACTGAGCCAAACCAGCTAGGGCCCATCAGACATGTTTTAATAACTATGAATTCAAAGGGACATGGCAGGACTCCTAATTCCTTTCTGCCAAGAGTCTTAGCTACCTTTACATAGTTTCACAGATTCAAAAATGTGGGAGAAATGATGCCTTCTGAGCTCCACATGGCAATATCCAAGACATGACTAAAAGTGGGAAGTTTATAAGAAGCCACACTCTTCTCTTTCATCAATATCCCCAAACTCTTGTCAGGCATGGGCAATCAAACTGCTCTTCCCATTTTCTCTGTGGTAAGATCTGTAGAGAACAAGGGGTAGCAGCATAATGTAGAGGTTTGGGGCACAGGTTCAGGCGCAAGGTGGCCTGGATCCACCTCACAGTTCTACCTCCAACCTCAGTGTTGAGCTTGGGTAACCTACCAAGTCTTTCTGGCCTCAAATTCCTCCTTGCCAATAGGGAGAGGAAACTCAAGCACTGAGAATTCAGTGAGCTAATTCTTATAAAATAATTTAACCAGAGTTATTTTTCACATTCTGGTACCTAATAAATGTTAGCGTTAGGAATTATTATTATTATTATTATTATTATTATCAATTTTATGTTTTTCAAGAACTTCAAATATCATGTGCTATTCTCCATATTCATTTGCTTAATAGGTAAATTAATAAATAGTTGAATGAATGAATCAATGAGTGAATGATGCATTATGTTATTATATCATAATTATTTTTTTATTTTATTTTATTTTTTGTTTAAAATATTACAGATGTCTATGTCCCTTTTTCTCTCCAATTACCCATTCCACCCCATCCCACCCCCCTCTGAAGCCCCTCTCCACACCATTGTCCCTGTCCTTGGGTTGTGCATATATGCGTATAAATTCTTTGGTTACTCTCTCCCCCTCCACCCACCCACCCTCCTCCATCCCTCTGACATTCATCAGTCTGATCCATGCTTCCATGTCATTGAATCTATTCTGTTCATCAGTTTATTAAGTTCTTTAGATTCCACATATAAACGAGATCATGTATCATAATTATTTTAGAAGTGTGAATTTCTCTCCTTAAACATAAGTCCCTCAAAGTTAAGATGATTCCTAATTTGTACGTATTCTCCAATTTTCTTTCTTCTTTTTTTTTTTGCTTCTAAATAAAGATGGAATGAACACAAAAACATAAAAAGAATATCTGCCAAGCAGCCAAAGTATAATTTTTCTTGGTTGGCCTCAGATTTTCATAACTTTAACCAAGAAAAATGACAACTGCTAACAGGAGTCTGAGAAATGACATATTTCCTTCTCTCCTATGCAATTTTTAGATGCTTATGTTGTATGTCTTCTCTCTGGAGTTGCCTGTATTCCTCCAACACATTTTCACTCACCAGGGAATTCCCAGGAATGACTCCAGAAGAGACTTTCTAGACCTGCACAGGCCCATCACCAGCATTTACTTTGGGAACCTCCTACAAGGCCCCTACTGTGTGGCCTCAATCTAAAAAGACATAATAATTAAGAAATCATCAGGCTTGAACAGAACCATAGAGACTCCTGGTACCAAGCTGAGAGTAGCTGAAAAGGTAAAGACATTGCAAAGTATTGGAATGCTAAATACAACAGAAGAAATGGCTAGAGAGGATGTGACCAACATATTCAACATCATGACATGCTTCCTGAAAATGGGTTTTTTGTGTGTGCTTTTTATTTAAATCCTTACCTGAGGACATGCTTTCTTACTGATTTTAGAGAGGAAGGAAGAAAGAAAGAAACATCGATCGGTTGCTATCCCCATGCACACCTACCATGCTTGTTTATTTTCTTGAAAATGTGCTCATTCCATGAGAGTGAGAGCACAGCCTGGAGTTAAGGAAGATATTTTTAGAATGCATAGCAGAGAAATATAAAGTTCATAAATAGTCTCTGGAAGGCATACCTGATGCCTGGGGACTACATTAAAATATAAGCCTGTGTGGAATTCTTAAGCCGGTGTTATATCACTAATAATATATACCCCTAAGGCCATGGCAAAGATGCTCAGATATCCTAAGGCACATGGTCTTAGAGAGAGCAGTGAAGGATTCCTGTTCTCCATGTGTTCATGGCCATGTATCTGTCTAAGTGTGTGTGCTGCTGATAGAACCACATTCTCTCTATGTCTGGGCAGGGGAGAAAGATACTAAAGGTTCATGCTGCCTGAATAGACAAAGCCAGGAAAATGAACCAATCATGTGGTTGTCCTTGCATGTTTAGTCGTTTTTTGGTGTTTTGTTGTTTTTTTTTCTGGATCAGTTTGGCAACTAAAATCTCAGAAGGAACCAGTCAGTTAGTGTATCGGTCAGAATGGATTAGTAAGGCTATAGTAACAAGCACCCCCAAAATCTCAGTATCTGAGAGCAACAAAGGTTAATATCTTGTTCATACTTCATAACCATCTTGGGTGGGCTGCGAGCTCACCTCCACTGCATTCTCACTTGACAGCCCAGGCTGACAGAACCCTAGATGCTGACAGTCACTGTAGCACTGGGAAAGTGTACATACTCTGGTGGCTCTCATTGCTAACTAAATGCTCTGGCCTGGAAGTATCGTACAGCAGCTCTTCTCACAACTCATTGGCCAGAATTAGGCACATGTCCTCTCCCAGCCATGAGGGGCCCCTTAAGTTTAATTTTCCCATGTGCCTCAAAGGCAGAGGGAAAGAAATAGTGTGAATATCACTAAGGACTTTCTTAGGCAACAAAGTGAACAAATATCCTATTACAAACTTAAACTTAGCACCAAGGACAGGAAGATGGAGAGAATATATCATTTGATTGCCTTCAAGAGCTAGCAATCTTTTGGGAGAAACAGATATCCAGAAAAGCAACAAAAGTTAACTAGCAGTGTAGACCATCTAGAATCAGAAGGAATGTGAAACTCCAAATTCTAGAGCATCAGAACAGCACGCAATTTCCTCTTTAATGTGCTACGAACTGTAAGTGAATATTTCAGATACCCTTTAGATCGTTAATGGTTCCACATATCACTCTTAAGTTTATTCCAATTACTCTTTTCTAAAAATGCATTATGTTGTTGCGTATCTTTCTCATCACTCCTAATATAAATAGTAAAACCACTCTCATCGTAGAGATTATTCTACACACACTCACACTAACTTACATACCTAACTTGCGAACACAAGTGAAAACAAAAGCCTGCCTGAGAAAAAATGCTTGGCAGTGAGATAATCTCACTCCCGGCACAAACATGTGCAAGATTCACGTCTGTGCTTCTGGGTCACTGTTAAGATTTACGTACTATAAGATTTGGGGGATCACTTAAAATACAACCAAGATATAAGAGAAATGTATAGAAGAGAGTCACTTACCCTAACTACTATTAATGTACTATGTGCTCATTAAGCTTCATCGTCTGTAAACTGGGTGGTAAACTATATAGAATCATCTATAGAGCCCTTTCCTGAGCTTGTATTTCATTTTAGAGAGGAAAAAAAAAAATTGCTATAGTAAGTAGTTCCAAGACAAGCAGAGCGGTCATTTTGAGCTCAGTGAAAACAGAACAAGTATGACAAAATCGTAGAGGTAATAAATAACAAAGAGTCTCTTCTCACTTATTTCTAAGACACATACACACAAATCTTAAGCTTCTCTTGCATTCATCCTATTTCTCATTCTAAACTCACTCATTTTAAGGGAGAAAATTTTATCATTAACTTGCTTTTCCACTTACAGATGAAGAAAAGAGTATCAGATCTAGAAGTTCACAAAAATACAAAATTCCTTTTTTTCAACATTTGAATTAAGGACGCACTGCTTACCAGAGCCATGGCAGACGATGTAAAATGTATATTTTTTTAATGAATCCCAAATGCATCCAGCATATCCTGGCATTCAGGAAGCTTACTCGCATAAATTAAAGTGTAACTTAAAGAATAGATAAAGAGAATCAAGAGTGAGGCTGCATATAAAAACAAATTTTTAGAAGTTCAGAAAAGGTTTATGAGAGGGGTACCCAGAGTGACTGCTGAGATGCTCAAAGGAAACCTGTGAAACAACAGAAGAGGGAAGTAAGGAATGAAAGAAGGGGAGGGGGTAACATTTGCTGAGTGAGCAACAAAAATTAAAATGTTAAGAACAAGAAGAGGGACTCCCCCAAGCAGGGTGGAGTAGTTTGTGGAATTTCTCCAAAAATAACTTGAAAAGCCTATAAAATAGTCAAAGCATATATTTAAAGCCATCAAAAAGGTGCCGATTCAATGAAGACGAGATGAGCCAAGGTTATAGAGAAAGAACTGCAGAGAGGAGCTGACCGGTGAGTGTGGAAACAGGAGAAAACCAGGAGCGCCCAAGGCAGCTTTGCCTGCTCAGAGGATCACTGCTGGGAGCTAGGTAACCACAGATCTGCTGGTCTCGTAGAACCGACTTGAGAAAACTCACACACATCTGATTTCTCCCTTTAAAGCAATCTTAGGCCACACAAAACGGAAAGTTAAAAGATAATCAGAAGCCTCTAAAGAGCAGAACAGAACCTTTTATGGCTTTGAAGTAGGCGAAGATTACTTAAACATGGTACAAAAAGTGCTAAACACAGAAGAGAGCTGATAAATTGGGCTTTATTCAACTTAATAACCTCTGTTTAGGAAAAGAAGCCAATAAGAGTTCAAAGGAAAGCCACAGAGAGTGCGAAAATATCTGCAATACATGAATCCAAACAGACTTACGGCCAGCATATATAAAGAACTCTTTTGAATCAATAAAGAAGATCGCAGGAAAATGAGCCAAAGATTTGCAAAAGAGCTTCTTAAAATTCGAATATCCAAATGACAGATTAACACAAGTTCATTAGATATCAAAATGATGCAATTTAAAATCAAAAGAAGATATAATACAGAACAGCTAAAACTGAAATTCTCATGTCCCACTGATAGGAGTATAAATTATTAACAGACACTATCTGCTAGAGCTAAAACATAGACATGTAGTTTGGGGGGAAAAAACACTAGTTGTTAAATAAGTCAACTCATATTTTTCAAATGAGTCATTTTATTTTAACACAAGACTTTATTAAAATTTTGCTGCTTTGGCACATGATCACCTAAAAACAATTCAAAAATTTGTATATGTATGAATCAATTTTTTCTAATGTTAAATGAGAAAAAAAGCATCATTCTTAGTATTCACATGTTTATCTCCCAGGCCACACACATCCCTGGGGTTCTGTCTTCCAGCTCAAAACATCAACCACCATTATGATATGTGTTACTGACAAAAAAGATTTTCTCAACAGACTTCTCTGTGCCAGGAATAAATGTTTGCAGTAGAAATGTTTTTGCTTTTTAACATTGAACATAATATATATTTCATCTGGGGTCCATGTATCCTATGTCACAAATAGCTAAAACTGATCTACTTCATGATATTGACACAAATGTCCATACTAATATTAATCTTCCAACAAAGTTATTATACTTTGTAGAGTGTCATGGTAGTTATCTTTTTAAGTGTATCTTTTAAACAGCATAGATGTCTAAAAAGGAATAAAGACTTCAGGGGGTTAGAGGAGATCAGAACTGATTGTGCCTTGACATAAGTCAGCAGAGGTGACCAATGACCATATAAACATGCTTATCTTCTGAAACTCTCAGTATTCAGCTTTACTATTCTATCCCCTCTCTCTCTTCCCATCCCAGCTTCCCACCAATAGTCTATGACCTTCTGTATTTAAAAAAAAAATCTACAGAAACCATTACTTTATTAGTAATACCAACAATATGAACTGAAGCTACAGCAAACTACTGCTTCAGCCAAGAGAGGGCTGAATTTTTACAGAGGTCTAACTTTTCTCAGCTTATGGAAACTGATACTTACATTCTGTTTGGGTCAAAGAACGTTTTTGCATGTAAGACAAATATGGTTTAAGTATTGCCCTCTTTCTGTAACCTCCTTTAACATCTAAATAGCCTTTAAAGGAATAACATTCTCGGTTCTGAATACTTAATGTGTAGGTTTGATTTTCGGATTGCCTAAGACCACAAGGCTGTGAAAATGATATGTGGGCCCTTACAAGGGAATACAGAAATTGAAAAGTGGAAGGGTGAGTTGGAAAGACAAACATTGCTTCCTTCAAAATTATCTAAGGGACAAAAAAAAAATAAAATAAATTAAAAAAATAGAAAAACACACAGATTGTTGTTCTCTGCTTGTGGCTGCCCCTTGAACATAAGAAGCCTTCCCATGTGGCATTGGGGTTGACATCAAAACTATAATAAGAAGATACTGAAAACCTTTCTAAGCCAAACCCTGACTATTAGGCCCCAGGAGCTCAGAGAAGACAGAGAAAGAGAGGCTTCTTCTGTCTCCATTGAAGCTGGAGTTTACAGCAGCCAAAGTCATTTTACCCCATATTTGGCAATGCAATCCAAAGGCTGCATCCAATCCTGCAGTGAGACTAATCTCAACTTTCAGCACTGTCTGCAAACAGATTTGGGAGTTGCCAAATGCCTGATTCCCTTGGCCTGGGAAAAGTTCCTTACTCTGCATGCCGCTTCGCTCTTTACTTCAGCATTGTCCTAGGGCTACTTAGTGGAATAGGTAACACCCATCGGACAGCAGTTAAGAGGTGGCAAACGGGCAGGTTCTTCTCTCCTTCATTAGAGGGTGTTCTGAGGAAAGTAAATTCTCTATTAAAATGTAAATAAAATGTAATAACAACTCATGACCTGCCCTTAACATCCTTTGGTGAGTTAGTCAGCTCTGAACCCAGCATTAAGTGAGGAGCCCAAGGTTATTACTGGAAAGGGGGAGAGGAAGTGTGAAAATCATCAAAGAAGAGCAGAACTATGTAAAGCAAAGCAAAAGCTTAGTGCTCCAGTCTTAGTGCTCATCTTAGTACTTAGTACTTAGCTTTGGGGAAAGAAACAATTAGACTATGGAACAACAATGAAAAAAAGCAATGAGAGAACCCGGCTGGGATGGCTCAGTGGTTGAGCATCAACCAATGAACCAGGAGGTCACAGTTCAATTCCTGGTCAGGGCACATGCACCGGTTGCCGGCACGATTCTCAGTGGGGGGCGTGCAGGAGGCAGCTGATTGATGACTCTCATCATTGATTTTTCTATCTCTTTCTCCCTCTCCCTTCCTCTCTCTAAAATCAATAAAAACATATTTTAAAAAATGAGAGGAAAATTGTGAAGAATTCTGAGTACTGACCTTTTAAGACTGATAGAGATGCCTGCTTGAGGTTATAGAGAACTCAGGCCCTCCAGGGAAGCCCTGCCCTAGGGAAAAGTTGTCATGAGAACTATTTCAGAGGGAGACCACCAACACTAATTCCCATAACTTTCTCCTAGTAAACTCCAGTCTACTCCTGACCCCAGTGCCTCTAGAAATGCCAGTTCTCATTGGAATGGGATCTTCCACTGGACTAACTGGAATCTGGCCCTGACTGAGCTCCCACTCTTGCTTGTTTTCTATAGACTAAATTTTGGCATCTGCCCAAGTTCCACTTTCCAATGTTTGCCACTCCCTATTTCTGCCTTTGCTAGCCCCATCTTCTGTGAAGATATTTCCTCGGAGCCTCCATAAGCTCAGATGGGTTTGCACTGGAGACCAATGTTGCTTGCCTTACAGTTTTCACGCCTCCACAAATTCTATGGGATTATCTGGGATGCTGTTGGGCTGGTGGCTTTGCTGGTGGTGACACCAGAATGTCTGATAAAGAGAAATAGTTCCATAATCTTCAGAATAAATTGAAAAGGCTAGAGAGGAAGATGAGGGAATTTAGGGACAAGCTCGGTACCATCCACAGCAGCCCTGGGCACCAGCAGAACCCACCCCCAAAGCCCCTGTCTCTCACACTTTAAAGTTCATTAGCATTTTAAGGAGGCCTGGAAACTTCAACCTCCCAGTTAAAATGTGATTTCAGCCCAGCCAGCACGGCTCAGTGGTTGACCATTGACCTATGAACCAGGAGATCACAGTTCGATTCCTGGTCATGGCACATGCCTGAGTTTTAAGCTAGACCCCCAGTGGGGGACATGCAGGAGGCAGTCAATCAATGACTCTCTCATCATTGATGTTTCTATCGCTCTCCCTTTCCTTTCCTCTCTCTGAAATCAATAAGAATATATTTTTAAAAATAAAATTAAATAAATAAATAAATAAATAAATAAATAAATAAATAAATAAATAAATAACAAAATGTGGTTTCAACTGATGGTTTAAGGGAATCAGGGTATTCCCCTCCCTTTATTTATACCTAAAACAGAAAGAAGCACAACAGTTATAAGTCCCAGGGACCCTGGGAGAGGAAGGTGTGATTATCACAGAGTAATCTTATCCCTCCAGGAGTGAGGCTCACCCAGCTGCTGCCATAGGAGGACTGCCTCATTTGGGGGTGAGGGTTGAGAACATTTTCAGGTTTGGGGATAACTTAGTAAAGCAGCAGGGTGGAAGGCTATTGCAGTAACAGACAGGGGTGAGTACATAATTTCATTCCTCAGGCTAATCCTTCACATCCTTTGAACTAAGAGTGATTTTTCCTTTTGCTCAGGGAACAGAGAGTTTTCCCTCCAGAGAGAGCTTCCAAAGAAGAGTGGAGATAGAAAAGCTGTGAGGTTCACACCAGGTGGGAAGGAGCAGGAACTCCCACTGCCCTTTGCTGAGTCTGAATGTTCCTACAGCCAGGCGGCCCACCAACGCTCAGAAGGAGTAGCTGATGCTATTGACAATGAACTCCAGGAAGGAGCCAGATTCCCATCTACCCATTGGTCTAAAGTTGGAAAAAATAATTTCCTTGTTAGGCTAGGCTCTGTAAGGTTAGAAATCCCCACATAGAACATTTTCTATAAAACATATGGAAAAAGAAAAGCACACAAACAGCTTTCTTAACAAACCAAAGATGTATTTTACCAACTAATGGATGTCCCTACTCTCTTTGCTCATCTGTTTCTATCTGGGAAGGATGCTGAATTGCCCCAACTCCATAGAGCACCAGTCCAAAGCAGTGTTTGGCTGGCACTGCCTCTGAGAATGGTGGCACTAGATCCTACCAGAACATCCATCACTGGTGGTATGACCATAGGTAAATTCCCCATGGTCTCCTCTGGCTGTGAGCAGGCTTCACCTGAAATCTCCAGTCTCTTGGAAAATGTAAGTAATGTGTTATCTATGCTGAGGAGGGTCTCCATTTGGCTTTAGAACATCTTAATCTTTTAAATTGCCACTTTCACACCTCTTTGATTTTTGCATTTGCAGTCACTCCTCCAAAGTGATTTTCTCCATATGGGTAGCTTGTCTGGAGCATACCCACTTGCCTGCTACTTGGCTTCCTCACCTAGCGCTCCAAGCTTATATCCAGGTTGAGGGTTACTGACAGTCCTGTGGGCCCGACAGCTTTTACAATTATCCCTGAAGGCTGTGTGTCTCTATCCAAGTTCCTTATAAACTGAGGGATGCCTCTAGTTTCTTACTGTTGCAAAGCAATAGTTCTATTTACCCCACCATTTTCTAGCACTCCCTAAGAAACTGCTCTTGGATCTGAACATTAATAATTAGGGGAAGAACTCTCTCTCATATATATGGAGAATTGTCTCTTCCTCAATGGTCTTTGTGCTTTGAAGGCCTATGAGGCTGGAGAACATTGGGGAGTTAGAAAAACAAAGTGACATAGAGCGGTTTTAATCAGAGTTTAGGCAGGAAAGCAGTGTCATCACAAGTATCATGGAATAAGGAATTTATTATAAGAACTAGGCCTTATGTAATTGAGAGAGTCACTGTGGAAGTAAAGGATGGGAGTGGAAGAATCAGCAAAAGATCATTAACTAGCCATGGCATGACTCGATGAAGTGGAGCTTGCAAGAAGTTGGGAGCACTCGGCTGCTAAAATCTGACTGTGAAGAGGGTTGTACAAGTTTGTAGAGGTTTTTGGCTCTTTCTTACTACTGCCTATGAGTTTTCAGGGAAGGGTCAGATGGCAGACCATGGTTGCTAATGGTTAGCAAGGCCATCTGTTGAGAAGATCAAGAACAAATCGAAAACCACCTGCGCCTTTGTGTCTCTCACCTTGCATTGACAATGATCATCATCTTCTGCTTCACATCTACCTCCCAAATCTCATGCAACTTCACTCTAGACAGCCCAAACCAGAAAAATCTCAGGCATTCCCCCAAGATTCTGAGAAATCTAGTTTTCAGTGGAACAAAATTGGAAATAGAAATCCAACACACATACACAATCTGTAGCCTTTCTCCAATGTTTCATCATCACCATCCCTGAGGCTCCGTAGCTTCATAGCTCCATAGCTCCCCCACATCTAAACTTACCATTTCCTTTTGTAACTAACATTTGTTTAAACCTGATTTCACCTATGTTAAATAAATTTTAAGTGGTACAGAATATGTGGGTATATAATATTTTTCCTGAGAGTTTTATTCTCCTGGTAGAGTCCGGTAACAGATGTCTATGTGATTTGTCCATAGGATATCCTATGGGATATGCCTATGGATATGTCTGCCAATATATTTTCAGCTAAATTTCCTGAATTTTTTCTTTTGAATCCCCATACTAAATCGAGGAGAAGTTCTACAGAGGGCTCTTAGCTGGTTTCAAGTTTTGAAATGAGGGAAAGAGTAAACTAAATGCAGGGACAATAACTGCTGATACAAAGGTCAGAATTTGGGAGCAAGTTATGACAGGACAAATAAACTGGACTTACTTGCCACACAGTTCTAGCAGGCTCCATCTCTTCTCACTGTGATTTGCCCTGAAATACAATCTGCCTAATAGCTGGCCCTATTCCTGACTCCTATATCTCAATTGTCCTTGCTTTTATTTCCCACCCCCTTTCCTTCTCTCCCACCCCCTTATCTTTTTCTTCTCCATTTCCCCCAAATCCACAGCTCTTGAAAAGTCCATTGTGAAGTGTGGACACAATGTTTCTCACTGTGATCAGAAATGTCCATGGTTTTATAAACAGATTCTGGACCACTCCCTTACTTCAAACCCACTAAATCAGAATCTATGGTGATGGACCCAAAAACCTGAATGTTGAAAAAGCATTTTAAATAATGCTTATACAAACCCAGTTTTTAAAACACTATACTAAAAGCTTTGAGGAAACAAGTTTATGTTATTAATGGTTGGCCCCTGGTACATAAATCTTAGGCCATCAAAATACTGTTTACCCTGTTATTTAATCTCCTGATTATATTATTTAACATGTTTTGTTTCTGTTGAAAACAGTCTTCTGCAACCAAGAGGACAAGCTTCCAAAGACCACAGTCAGTTGGAACTGGTTGCTATTGGAAAAAAGTTGTTAGGAGATAGTGCTGGGGTGGGGGAGGGCATCCCACACGGATAGTCTGCAGTGGAGGAAGCCTGGGCTTCACTCTCTTGTTCTTTCCCCTGTAAAATATTCTCTGCCACCTTAGAAGTGCTTATTATTTTCTCTTCTTTTTCTAATTGTTTCAGCTTCCTGAGTACCTTAGTCTGCTCAGGCTGCCATCACAAAATACCATGGCTGGAGGGGCTTAAACAACAGACATTTCTTTCTCACAGCTCTGGAGTCAGCAAGTCCCAGTTCAAGGTCTCGCAGGTTCAGTCTCTGATAAAGCCTCTCTTCCTGGCTTGTAGACAGCAAATCTTCTCACTGTGATCTCATAGGGACTTTCTTCCGAGGGCACAGAGACAGATGAAACTCTATTTTTTCCTATAAGGACGCTAATTCTACAGGATCAAGGCCCCACCCCTATGAACTCATTTAACCTTAATACTTCTGTTAAGACGCCATCTCTAAATACAGTCACATGGGGGTTAGGGATTCAATACTTGAATTCGAGGGAGACACAAACATTCAGCCCATAATGCTGGGGCTGCAAACCCCAGATGTATGGCACTCAGACTCAAAAGGATCACAGGTTATCTTCAGAGGACCTTTGGACACAAACAAAACAATGTATTAATCTGAATAACAAATTTAGAGCCTCCTTGTAAGAATACTGATTAACATTATGTATATATCACCACATCCATCAAGACCTTCATCTCATCATGGGATGTTTCTCAGGCACATTATCAGGCACCTCACCATCTTATCACTCGCAGAAGGAATTTCTTAGCCATTCTTTTTGGTGGTATATCATTTGTAACTGATGATTGTCTGTCCTTTGTCTTTGCCTTTGCTCTCTCTCCTGAGCTGACAGGAACATCTATGAAGGGTTTCTCAGCTTTTGGCACTATTGACATTTGGGGTTGGATAATTCTTTGTTGTGGGGGGCTACCCTCTGCATTGTAGGATGTTTCATAAAATCCCTGACCTCTAACCACTAGATTCAGGTAACACTCCCATCCCCCTAGTTATGTCAACAACAACAAAATGTCTACAGACTTCCAAATGCCCTCTGGGAGGCAAAATTACCTGTGGTTGAAAACTACTTAATCTAAACATCATCTACTTCATTTTACCCTCATTTCCAGGGACTTGAGTATCCATTTGACTTTAATTTTGACCTAAAAGGCCTAATTCCCACTCTGTTTTTATCATTGTTAGGACTCTAGGAAAGTATAAATATTTACCAGTCTTTTCCTTTACATGCCATGAAGTGCAACCAGAGAGTCTCTGAGGCATCAGAGGAACTGTGCTCAGAGAGTCTGGACAAGCCACAGATGATGTGAACTTACAGTAGTGACTTTGCCTTTGAATATTTTCATCTAAAATGTGAGCGGGATCTTATTAGGGTTCGTTAAGGTCCCTTGAAGCGCTAATAGTCTATGAAATATTCCAATTTCTACATAAAACATCAGCAAGCATTAATAACAATTATACTTCTGATTCACAGTCTGGATAATTAAGGCCAAATCTGCAAGTCAAGTCTCCAGGATATGAGCAATAAAAGGCACAGCGTCTGCTCTCTTAAGGAGCTTACTGTATTGGTCAGGAGGCAAGTGGGTATCGCAGATGACAAAGTTCAGGAGTTCAAATACATATGGACAAAGCAGGGAAGACTTCCCAGAGGAGATGGGAATTTAGCTGAGTCTCAGAAAACTATTAGGATATAGACAAAGAGAAAAGAGTGCTTTGATCCGCTGGCAATGAATGTCAACCTGGCTGTACATTAGAATCATTTTGGGAGTTGCTTTGCATTCCCCTCCCCTCAGGCTTCACCCTAAATCAATTAAATCCAATCTCTAGAGATGAGGCCTGGGCACTGGCATTTTTTCAAAGTTCCCTAGGTGATTCTAATCTGCAGGGAGTGTTGAGAATAACCACTAAGCCAGGCAGAGCAAGATGAGCAAAGCTCTCATTATTTTAATGTTATAATAACACTCAGCACCTGCGAGGTCTTTCATGCTCTTGGCATTTAACTTGAAATATATATTAATTACTAACCAAAAGAAAATCCCAAAAGACCTTTACTTGGCCCAGACGTTAAGCAGGAGCGTGAACACCTGGGGGCTTCATGGGTGCCTCTGTTGACGATGCTCACACCTGTGCCTCCTCGCCCACCCACACAGCAGGAGGAACAAGGGCTCCTCCAGGGCACCCCTAACCCTGCACATACACCCCTGCAGGGCTTTTCTAGGGGTGAGGGAATATTCCTGTTCCTCTTCACTTTTCCCCAACAGAGGGTGAAGCAGGCTCTGTGACTTACTCAAAGTTGTGTTCACAGGAATAAGCACAGTGCCCAGTACATTTTGCGTAGCTGAAAGAATGAAGGAACACACAGAGAAAATAAATCATCCAAGGATACCAACTCATTTTCAGTATGTTCTGTACACTGGAGATGTTCCCACGAGTTCTCTGAGCTCCTGGACTCTAGAGCTTGCCTGGGTAGCCAGTTGATACCTTTGTGGCCTCTGATGTTTTACTGTCTACGCTGAACTTGATCTCACTCCTCTTTTCACCTATGGGGTGTTGATGGAATTCTCAGCCTTGCCATGTCCTCTGGAAGCACCTTCTTACCTGGAAGACCTTGACCTGGCTGCCAAGGCAGGCTCCAGGCATGACCTCCACATCAAACAAGGCCTCCAAGCTGCCACTCATGCCCCAGAGACATACTCAATCTGAATATTTATGTGCTGACAGTTTACTTAATTCATAGACAAAGGACCTAAATTTCCACTTTGAAACAGTTTGCCCCAATATAAAGACAGCTGCTGTGGTAAGTATGAAAACCAAGGCACTGCTGCCTGGGACAGTGGTAGAACAATCTCGTGGGCCCTGTACAAACTTTCTGTCTAACTTTTCCACAACCTTCTTCCTGGAAAAATAAGCCTTTGTTTTTTCTCATGTCACCTGAATCATTCAATTTGGCCTGACCTTGTATTTTATTTTGATTGGCTATATTATTCTTGTCTCCCCCGCCCCTCCACAAAATAAAATAAGCTCCTTGAAGGCAGGAACCATGTCTTTCACTTCTCAGACATCCAGCATAGTAACTAAAATGTAAACTCCATGACAGGGGGACTTGTCTGTTTTGTTCACTGCTCGGTCTTAGGCTTCTTTCAGCACATAAAACACTTGCTGAAATGTGATAGACAACAGGCAAACATCTGTATGAAAGCAGCAGCGTGAGGTTATAGTTTTACTAGTCACTGTACGCAGTTGCCTTGACTTGATCATTTATATTGAGTCATATCTCTTCTCAAAGCCAATCCTGGAATAACCTCCAAGTTAAGCGAAGTACACCCTGGGAAGGTTCTCCAAGTTTCCACTCTGTGCTTGTTCTTAACAGCCCAGCATCTGTTCTTGGCATTAAATCTGGTTATATAAACTAATTCCCTACAATAGGCTGAACTTCCCCTACAAAGTGTCACTTTGAATGAGAGATCACTGCCACTCCAAAAAGACCTTTCTTCCCTGCAGCCCAGTGAGGCCCACCACACTGTTTCATTGGCTCAGCTCAGTTAAGTTTGGGAGGAAAACAGTTTAACAGGAACTCTAATCAATTTAACAAGGTGTCTGCATTGTCAAAGAACAACATTTCTCAGCCCAAAAGAAATTTTAAGAGATGGAAAAAAGCAGGATTTTTTCCTCCTTAGTCAGCTAGTAGTAGAGAAAGAACTTCCCATGGAGCCATACATGTGGGTTGAGGAAGAGGTATTGATCAATGTAGCAAGAATAAATGCCATGGAAGTGTGTTGTACATTGCTAAAATTGTCGATGGAGCATAAAGCTCCTGCCATTGATGAGTGTAATCTATTTTCCCATCTCTTGAATCTGGGTTATCCTTACTATGCTTGCTATCAAATAGAATGTGGCGGAAGTAACTTTGAGTTCTGAACATGGTTCCCAAGAATCTTCAAGCTTCTACTCTTATTTCTTGAAACTCTGCAACCTCCCTTTGAAAAATCCTGTGCTGTCCAGCCTGCCATGGCTCAGTGGTTGAGCGTCGACCTGGGATCCAGGCGATCGGGGTTCGATTCCCAGTCAGGGCACATGCCCGGGTTGTGGGCTCAATCAATGACTCTCTCATCATTGGTGTTTCTATCTCTCTCTCCCTCTTCTTTCCTCTCTCTGAAATCAATAAAGATATATTAAAAGAAAAAGAAAGAAAGAAAGAAAGAAAGAAAGAAAGAAAGAAAGAAAGAAAGAAAGAAAGAAAGAAAGAAAGAAAGAGAAAAATCCTGTGCTAGCCTTCCTAATGATGAGAGACACATTGTCCAGTCACTTCCATTGCCCCAGCTGATAGACTGTCAACAGTCACACTTATGAGTGGGGAGGTCTACCAGCTGTCATCTCATCTGCCAGGTGACACATGAGCACAGATCAGTGATGCTGGACCACACCAGTAGAATGACTTAAATGACCCATCAATTGTGAGAATTGTAAGATAAATAAAAGGTTGTATTTTAAACCATTAAATTTTAGAGTGGCTTGCTCTGTACCAAAAGTTAACTTATATACTCTTAGTCATGTGTTCATACACCTGAATTATTAACCTGATCAAACCCAAACTTGTATATCTGACTGCTCCAAGTATGCTCAAGTTCATGAATTTTATGGTCACACAGTAAACAGTAAAGAGTTTGTGTCACCTTTTGCTGACTCATGGTTATTTATTAATACCAGGGTCCTGTAGAAAGCAGAAACTTCTTCTCCAAAGAATCATAGTTATGTGCAAAAAAACCAGAATAGCTTTGCTCCAAAATCCTAAGGATGTGGGCTATAATTCTCCTGCTGGGATTTTACACAGACACTTTGAGCACCATTGGATCTGCTTGCTCTTTTAGCTCAGGAAGCAGAGCACCTTATAGCTGCAACAGAGCTTAATCTTTATCTGGGCCCAACTCCAAACTGGCAAGAGATTAGTGGGTCAGATGGGCATGCTGTCATGTGTATAAAGTTTCTAGAATTCAAAGACGCTTAGATGTTGTGCCTCTTCCTTAGAAACAGTAAGTACGAGATGCAGCTCTTCACCTTGGCAAGGAGATCTCAATATGTCCCTAACACTGGACACCTAAAAACTGCCTCAGGATAGGAGATACCTGAATTTTTATGGGCTTTATTTTCCACCTTCTGACTTCGATATGACTTACCAAGCCATCTAGGGTATTTGCTACCTAATAACCATTTCTAAGCAGCATGATGTCATTAGTGTGATGGATTAACATTGTGCCTTTTGTGATGGTGAGATAATTGAAGTCTCTGTGTGCTAAAGACTGTGACAAAGACTTAATGTAGTCCGAGATGACTGTGAAGGTATATTGCTACCCAAGCCATGTAAAAGCAATCTGTTTATAGAATTTTTTATAATTTTGCTAATGGGTATAGAAAATAAAAACAATCACCAGAACAATACTTGAATATTAGGCATCAGGAGTTTAGTTGGTCTGTTCAGGTGAAAACACACACACACAAAAAAAAACACAAAACGAAAACTACATCTGAAACCGCAACTACATATGGAGCTGCCACCTGATTAAGTTCACTAAAAATCACTTTTATTCTCCAAATTCCATCTGGCTTTTATTTTATTTATTTATTTATTTATTTATTTATTTATTTATTTTTATTTATTTTTAGAGAGAGAGACATCGATCAGCTATCTCCTGCCCGCCCCTACCGGGGGTTGAGTCCTCAGCCTGGGCATGTGCCCTGACTGGGAACCGAACCAACAACCTTTCGGTGCACAGGATAACGCCCAACCAAAGGAGCCACAGTGGCCAGGGCACCACCTGGCTTTTAGACAGTCCAAGTATGCATATTCTAAACCTTTAATCATACCTCTAATCTCTGAAATTTCCCCTACTATGTAATATTAATTATGGTTTTCTATTTTGGTAGAAATAAACTTCCACTAGGTTCTTCTTATCATTGTAGTTCTCTTTCCCCAGCTCTGGAATCCCACATGGAAGATTCTGTCACTTTCTAAGTGTGTCTGTGCCAACTATCACACTGATTTTTTGGTTATCACTGACCCCATTTTCAGATGGAAGTTAGGCCAAAACTCTATTCACCACTTGACCTTTATAAGCTTCTACTCTATACTTGTAGAGTAAATGGACATTTTCTAGAATGAGCATCAATTTAGATGTCCTGTAATCACTCAGGATTCTAAGTATTCCCTCATGCAGTCACCTTTATTAAAGACCACACGTCAATCTGAGGGAGAGCAGAAGGAAGATACATGATGCAAATGTTGGCAGTGAAGCCGGGCCCTTCCTCAGTGTGGTCACAACTTTCCCTTTACTGAAAAGCCTTGGCATCTGTGAAGTCAAAGGCTATGACTTTCTATTGTGACTATCCCAGTTAAACGTGACACACTGTACTCTTTGATCTAACACCTACAATCCATTCCCACACATAAATTCCTATAAATTGACAAAGTATTGTGATTCCTCTCGAATGTTATGAAACTATCTTCCTAATCATAAGTTATGCTTTATTGTCATCCTCCTGAGTTTTATCAGGACTTGGGGCAAATTATGGGTCTGGAAGCAAAGAAAGGTGGTGTATGGGGCTTAAAGAGAATCAGCATCCCTCACAAGGTGAATGCCTAAGTTGAAATCATTATGAAGTGGTCGGGCAGGAAAAGAGATATCACTGCTTCTGCTGGCAAGGGCGGCAGGTTTGGGGTGTTCAAGGTACTTAGATTTATGGAAATCTGTCCAAATTTCTCCTCTATGATATTCAAACTTCCACTCCTTCTTGGTTAATGCTCTAACTGTAATATAAGACACTTGTTAAATCTGTACATTCCCTTCAAATTACAATGTACCTATCTTCAGGATTATACTTTTGGTTGGGTTTTAGAAATATTGGCCTAGTGGCTACAAAAAATAAGAAAATTTGTCAAGACAGTAATTAAAATCATAGTTTCTGGTACTCATCCCATCCCTTAAAAAATTAATTACAAATCCTAATATTGTCTTTCTTTTTCCAAGTTCTACATTGCACTCAGAAATAGCCAACCCCACTCCACATTCTTTGTACTCTTTATTTCCACCATAAAGTTTTATATTGTTCTTACTTTTGGTACTTTGCTTTCCAAAGTCTTGCCTTCTATAGATATATAACTCCATAAAATTGGAGGTGATATGTAAATAACTGTTTTGCTACCACAGGTCATAGACTATCAGTGGCCCATCTTGCACTGGCATTGAAGTTGATATTGTGGTCAGTTGTAATCCTTTTGGAGAGTCAATTTGACACTTTTATCCTTAAAGTTTCCTTATCCCAGAACCACTTGCAGTTTAAAAAAAAAAAAAAAAAAAGCCCTCCATTCAAGAAATAGAAGCCACTGTAACTATTACAAGTGTAAAGAGACTGTGTGAGGAAATAGGAGCTTAACTATTAAAAGAATTTGGAAGCACACATTGGGGGAGCTGACACTAAAGATCTTACCTAAAGCACCAAAACAGAGAGTCAAGAGCTTGCTAGAAAACTGTTTCAATTCTCAAAAATTCCTGAGAATTTTACAGCAAACCTCTCAGAGCTGAACCAAGTGGTTCTCTAGACTTTACCAAACACATTACTGTGAATCATTTATCTCCCCATGAATTGGCTACAACTACCTCCAAAAATAGTGATTATCATTATTTTCCTGTTTCCAAATAACAGGCAAACACCTCTTATAGGCAAATACTAACTTAAAATCATAGAAGCAAGGAGATTCTGGGAAAACAAGTCTCTTACTCCTCTCTACAATGCAGAGGACATCTAGAAGGGAGTACTGGTAATACCAAGGTGTTATAACTAGTTCTCCATAGGCTAAGGTTTGTTAAATAAGGTTGCATTTAGCATTAAAACGAAGAGCTACTGGAGTATCACTGACCCATTCCTTAAGTCTGCCCTTGAAGACCATTGCATGGTCTCATGGGAACACACCTAACTGAAGGCTGAAACTTTGACTTGCTGACTAAGAGCTTCGGGTAGCTGAGGAGGAGAGGGAATTAATGGGGTGAAAGAAATAACAATGCTGACCTAATTCACAGGAATGTAATTACCTAAGAACCATTGTAAAGTACTCTGAAAACAAAGCCTGGTGTAAGCGCTAACTAATATTACTGCCGAAGCTAATTTCACGTTGCCGTCCTGTGTGAGGTTCCCAGCGTGTTCGTCAGACTTGCCTTGCCCTGCCTGCCCACTCCTGTGCGGCGGCCTGTTAAAAACTCTAACCTGTCCCCACACCCATTTCTGCACACCACTCCCGCTCTCCTTAGTTCACCTCATCTTCTTTTATGGCTGTAATTCCATACCATACCCCATCATGAAAGAATCTTGGGTTCAATTATTGGCATTCCACAAAATGTCATTAAAACATAACAGTGTCCCTCCTGCTTTACGATCGGCTTTCCTTTGTGGCTGTCCTACCTGAGCTCGGAAGCCATGTCACAGGCCAACGGCTATTCAAGAAATGCTAATAATACCCTAGCACCTCATAATTGTCTAGCCCTTTTATTTCTGCGAAGCGCTCTCCAAGCTATTCTCCCATAAAATCTGCCTGAGAACGACAGAGCAGGGCTCATCGCTGTAGACAGTTGAGTCAACGAACGCAGTAAGAGTTTAAGTGACTCAGGTTCCTATTAATATCTGCGTGGGGATTAAAATATTCAAGTCCACATTTACAGCAGAGTAGCCCATGACTGATCTATCACAGATCCTCAATAATACTTGCTGAACTGATGCATGAATGAACACAGCAATGAAGAGATAAAAGCATCTGTTGGAACTCCCAGCCCAGTGCTCTTGGCACTTTGTCACACTGGTACCGCGTGTTGTATCAGAACAAAGTTCTAACCTGATAAAATATAGAGGAACAATGCCAGGGAGAGAGGAGTCCTGCTCCCACCTCTCCAAAAATGTTCTGAACTGGGTAAGAGAAGGTGCCCACAACAAGCCCTGTTTCTGTGGGATTGATGTCCTATATCCACAATCCTTCAGGGAAGGAGAATGTGATTAAAAACTGACCATTATTATCAGAAAGCATTTATTGAAGGCTGATTATAATATCTGCTCCCATTTGAAGCTGCTTTGCCATTTGAAAAGCACTTTCCCATCCATTCGTCTACCTGATCCTTCTAATAAAGCTTTGGAGAGTGTGTCATCCTTACCCCACATTTTACAGATGAGGACGATGCGAGGGAGGTAGGCGAGGTAACTTGGTCAGGGTTCAATAGATCACAGACAGGTCTGGTCTGCAAACTAAACCTCCTACTGCATTGCGTTGTCTTCCAAAAATGGGCGGTTCGTCTCTAACACCATTTCCAGAGAAATGTCAAATTCTCCATCACCGCCATCACCCCTGCCTGTGCCTCCTTGAGCCCACATACACCACCCTGGCTTCCCCTGCTCTATGGCCATGGCCTCAACTGAGTAGCCAAGTGTGTGGGTATGTGATTTACAGTTCATCTGGTAAGATCCTTTCTCTTTTAAATGCATTTTTAGATGACGACGTAGTCAAGTGCTACCTTCCAAAAGCCTGCTGTCTGAGAAAAAATATAATAATAATGACTAATGGAGGAATTTAGGGAATGTAGCAGGGAAGCAAGTTAGGTCAAGGGAGGCAAGAGTGAGGCATGGTCATTCAAAGTTTGTGAATTTCCAACCCAGAGGAATTTTCCAGAAGTTTTCAATAAGAATTTGTTCATTCACTCTTTCCTATGAGTGCGTAACTCTTTACTCAAGGGCTTGCAAGATGTTGCAATATGATAATAAATAAGAATGAATGATTTTTAAAGTTATTCAATGAATGTCTCTCTTCTCTCCATAGGTTCATCGGTTTCACATGGCTTTTTTAACCTGAGACAAGGTGGGGCTCACCCTTCCCACCGCAGGTAAGAGGCATTGGCTTGAGAGTGGTTACCAAGTACTAGAAAACAGCCTAGTTTTAAACTTTGCCAGTATCTCTTTCAGTTTGTTGGTTTGAGTTTTCTTCTGTCCTGTTGTGTTTTGTTTTGTTTTTAAAGAAAAGCCTGTGTCTTTTTATTTTTAACTCAAAGAAACTCAGACTACTGTTAAAGATCAGATTAAGGATGCAAGGTCCTCCCGCCCACTATGCCCCCAGGTTTACTGTCCATTTAGTTTACGGAGAAAGTCATATGAGAGGAGGAAGAAAGAATTTGGGTTGGAGAATTATCACTGGAAAGGAGACTGGAGACTGGCTACTAACACAGACCTAAGTTACTGGAAGCAAATAGACCAGAAGCTTGCCCCATTTTAAGGCTCATGTGTTGTGAAAGAAAACTGTGACCCCTTTAGACTTAAAACAACCTTTAGGCCCCCAAACTGGCACTAGCAGAAAATAGGTAACAAATACTACACAGCCCTCAAGGAGGGCAAACTCCCCAACACCAACTTCAGAAGTGCTCACATCACAGGAAAAGTGTTCAAAGAGGAGTAAACCAAACAGTGCTCAAGGGAATTACTCCCAGAGACATGATCAGGGTCTCATCCAGAACATGCTCACCCTCCTCCCAAAAGGATCTTTTACAACGGCTGCCCAGCAGGATTTTGTAATTGTTGGGGAACTTTGCAGGTGGGAGTTTTTAATAGCTGTCATCTTGTCCCTACTTGACAATGTACATTGGGGATGGAGGGTGGGGTGAGAGGGCAGAAAACTTGTCCTTAGAGTTCATAAGTCACCCGATGATAGGGGGTCACACAGGGACCTCATGGAGAGGATGTGCGTCAGCCAGAGTGCCTGCACACTGAGCTGGATGGGTCTCTGGGTGGCTTCCATGGGCAGGGGTGAGGGCTCTGTGGAGGAGTGAAAGGACATGCAATGCTCAAAGGAGTGGGCCAAGTGAGAGACTGCTGTGTGCTCATCACAGCCCATTTCCTTTCCTTTCTGCGCACACAGGGAGACTTCGTATTCCAGCCACCCTTGAAATCTCACAGGACAACTTCTGGTTCTGCTCAGTAGAATACAGTGACTTGCAACCAGCGCCTCGCCTGGCCCGTCTTGTGTCTCTTTTCTCCACCCACCATTGAGAAGTGAGTAACCCCAAAGCTCAAAGAAGGCCAACACCACCAGGTGAAAGGCTCCGGATCCTTACATCACCACATGGAAGAAAGCGCACCAAGCCCTGTGGCCAGAAGACATCAACATCCTATTGTGTTGAGCCATTAAGATTTTAGGATGTCACTGTTCTGGAAGTTTCTGTCATCTCCTAATACGTGCAACTATCTTTTGGATCCTGGGGAAAGGATCTGGATCTCATTCAACTCTGTTTCCTGCAGCTCCTACTGCAGCTCCTGATGTACCTTCTGCACAGAGGTGGATACGAAACAACAGTTTTACGATAAATATACAAACCAATGTGGGAAGAGAGCCACATCAGAACGTACCTGGATGGAACAGAGATACCCCCAATCAAACCGAATAGGGAAGATTCCTTGGTTGTTCATTTGCTAAAGGAGGTTAATGCCTACTTCATAGAAATGAGAATGAAATTATATAATAAATGCAAAGTACTTAGCACAAAATGAGCATTTAATAATTAGCAGGGTGTTTTATTATTAGCTGTGAACTTTACCCAGAGTGATTTTCCTGAAATTAAAACCTGTGTCTGATTCATGCTGTCTATCTGGAAGACTCAAGCACAGTCTTACACACAGAGTCGGAGGTAAGGTTGAATTGCATTCTGCAGGAAGGGCAGGGGAGAGGAAAAACTATTTAAATGGTGTTGAAGAGAAACATGAAAGTAAGAATGTAGACAATGCTAATAAAGAATTCGATAGATGATTTATTATTTCTGTAAAATTTGGTGTTTGTGGTTTTGAATCTATATTGAGAAATGTTTATTCTCATAGATAAATTCACATTTTATAGTTAATTGTCACAAACAGCATAGAATTGCAAAGGGTCAGAATGTTGCTAAAATGAAATGTGTAAGGGCCAGGATATAATGAAAACACATGGAATGATTTTATACAAACCCCAAATTATTTGAAAATAAACCTATGAAGAAATCCATTGGTCATTTCCTATTTGGGAATATTAGGAAGATGTCTGAGTACCATAAGCTCTTAGGAGACTTCTGTACAGGCATTTACGTAGAGTTAAAAGTATAGAAATATGTATTTTTTCTAATGTTTTCATGTGATTCATATTAAAACCAGAATTCAGTTATGAGAGGTAGAGAAACAAATTATACTAACAATCTGTTGAAAATTCAGTCAACTTGAAACTAAAACTAAAGTACAATATAACATACCAAAACATGGATTTTGGCATCAGTTTTCATTTACTACCTAAAGAATGAGATGAAATACAATAGAATAGATCCAAATAGAAATGATTTTCAACCTTTTTTATTTCATGGTACACATAAATTAATTACTAAAATTCTGCAGCACACCAAAAATATATTTTTGCCAATCTGACCAAAAAAAGGTGTAATTTCAAGTCATTTACATTAAATGGCTATTGTTGTGTTGGCTGTAGTCATTTTTTCATTTGACAATCTAAGGGAAAAGAGGTCAGTGTCCCTGACTAAACAGTCAGGTATTGCATGTTTTAAAAATTCTTGCAGCACACCAGTGTGCTACGGTGCACCAGCTGAAAACTGCTGAAATAGAAACACATCACCAAATGTGATTGAATGCCATGGATTTAAACAGAAATTTCAACCCTGCAGCTCCCTACAATGAGGCGCATTGGAGACTTCCAACCCCAGCCTCTTTTCTCTCCTGGGTAAATGAGTAACCTTTGGAGTCTCTGGGTTCTGGGGATTGGTTACCCAAGCACATTTCCAAACCTTTCACATTCTTTGGAGAGAAGATATTATCACTTCTCAGTGTGGAGCCTTGTTATTAATTTAGGTGAATCATGGAGGAAGAGAGTTGTGGGTGGACCTCCGGTTTCATAAACAGCCAGGGCAGTGGTGCAAGGCGGAGGGTGGGGCAGGGAGGCAGGACCAACACCTCTGGGGAAGGTGACCATGGAAGGGTGATTCTGAGTTGGCTTATAGAAGGGCATGTTGTCAAGTCCGGACTACAAGACTGAGTGCTAAGCATACTGCTTCTTTCACTTGGATATATTTGTACCTTTGTACAATTTTGGTGATTTAAAAACTCATACTAAACATGCTATATTGCAGTTTAATTTTCATTTAATATGTTTTGATTATCTTATTTTTTCAGTAAACTCAGTGAATGTACTTATAAATTCAAATACAGGTTAATTCTACATAGCATATTCTATTCCACATAGCATACATTTTCAATGAATTCTCCACTGTTGAAGATTTAGTTTATTTCCAATTCCTCAGTACTATTAACAACCCTTCAATGAACACCTTTGTATAAACATCTCTAAGCATTTGTCCGATTATTTCTTTAGTATAAATTCCTTACTATGAGACTTCTCTGTCAAAGTGTGTTTACAATTTTAAGTACTTTACATGTTGCCAAATTCTGCCACAAGCTTTTAAAAATTACATTCCTATGATAGTGTTTCTCTTTAATCATGAGCAATCCTCTAGTGCTTTTTGAGAGACTGGGTGGAGAGGGAGAGGTGGAGGTATTCTTGAGCACACGACCATCCATCTATATTTCTACTGGTCTTAATTATTTGAACTTAATTTATTTTGATGTTTAATTTTTAGAATCAGCTGACTTATTAACATTTAATTAATTGAAAGATTCCATGCTGATTTGTGAACATTCTAATATATAAACTTTTTAAAAGAATCCTGTTTTTCTTATAAAACAAAATATTACCCACCAGGAACTGCATCATTTTCTCATTGGGATCCATATTCCTGCTTTCCTGTAGTCTTTTATTAAAGAAATAATGCATTTCTAATAGACATTGGATAGACCAAAGTGGCTTCCATAATTTTGAATGACAATGAAAACTTTCCAGAAGTGTATCATATTAAATTCTAAAGAGCAACACACAAACTTGATCACAAAAATATTAAGCATTACCTTCATTTTCAAAATCTTTGCCAATCCATCTGAGAAAAAAATAACTAGTATCTCATGTTGTTTAATTCTCATTTCTACAATTAATGAATATAAATTATAGATGTGTACATATAATATACATAGATAATGAGTGTGTGCACACACACATACACACACTTTGTTTTACTGTTTTGTCCTTTGCTCTATTTTTCCCCAGCTTTACTGAGGGATAGTTGACGTGCAACATTGTGCAGGATTAAGATGTACAACATGATGATTTGCTAACATATATATTGTGAAATAATTCCCACAATAAGGTTAGTTAACACATCCAACTCCTCTAATAATTACAATTGTGTGTGTGGTGAGAAGATTTAATAGCTACTCTCTTAACAACATGCAAGTGTTTATAATAGAGTATTGTTGACTATAGTCACTATGCTGAATATTAGATCCACAAAACTTATTCACCTTATAACTGAAAATATGTACCTTTTAACCAATGTCTCCCCATTTTTTTCCAACCCCAGTCCCTGGCAGCCTTCACTATACTCACTGTTTCTATGAGTTTGATTTTTCTTTTTAGATTCCATATGTAAGTGAGATCATACAGTATTTGTCCTTCTCTGTCTTATTTCACTGAACATATGTTGTTGTAAATGGCAGGATTCCCTTCTTTTTCATGGCTGAATAATATTCATAATTATTCCACATTTTCCTTATTCATTCATAAGTCAATAGACACAGGTTATTTCTATGTCTTGGATCTTTTGAATAAGTTTGCAATGAAAGGTGGAGATATTGAGATAGTGATTTTATTTCCTTTAGATATACCCATAAGTGAAATTGACAGATCATACAGTAGCTTAATTTTTTGAGAAACTCCATAGCGTTTCTATCGTAGTTGTGACAACTGACATTTCCACCAACAGTGCAGTAATGTTACCTTTTCACCCCACCCTCACCAACACCTGTTACACCTTGCCTTTTTATATAATAGCAGTTCTAACTGGTGTGAGGTGATATCTCAGTGTGTTTTCATTGGAATTTCACTGATAATTAGTGATGTTGAGAATCTTTTCATGCAACTGCTGGCCATTGTATTTAAAAAAAAAAAAGTCTCTTTAGTTTCTCCACCCATTTTTAAATGGATTTGCTATTGAATTGTATGAGCTCTTTATTTATTTTAAATACTAACCACTTATTCGACATATTGTTGGCAAATATTTTCAGTAAGTTTACTCTTTTATTTTGCTGATTGTTTATTTTGCTGTGCAGAAGCTTTTTAGTTTGATGTAGTGCCACTTGTTTATTTTGTTCTTTGAGCTTTTGGTGTCGTATCCAAAAAATCATTAAGACCAGTGTCAAGGGACTTTTTCTCTACATTTTCCTATAGGAGTTTCACAGTTCCAGGTCTCATGTTTAAGTGTATAATTCACTTTACATAAATTTTTGTGAATAGAATAAATAGAGGTCTGATTTTATTCTTTTGCATGTGAATATCCAGTTTTCCAAGCACCATTTGTTGAAAAGATTGTATTTTTTCCATTCAGAATTTTTGGCTCCTGTATAAAATATTAGTTGACCATGTAAGTGTATTTATGGGGTCTCTATTCTATTTTATTGGTCCATTTGTCTGTTTTATGCCAATACCATACCGTTCGATTACTAGAGCTTTGTGGTATGATTTGAAATCAAGTGTGATGCCTTCAACTTTGTTTTTCTTTCTCAAGATCTCTTTGGCTCTTTGGAGTCTCTTGTGGCTCCAAACAAACTTTAGGATTTTTTTTTTCTGTGAGAAATGTTATGGAATTTTGATAGGGGTTGTACTGAATCTATAGATGGCTTTATAGAATGGTATGGAGGTTTAAACAATATAAATTTTTCCAATCCACAAACACAGGATATTTTCTTATTTATTTGTGTCTTCAATTTCTTTCATCAATGTCTTATTGTTGTTTTTTAATCATAGTCTGAGGGTATGTTTATATGTATTTTTAGAGAGAGAAGAAGGGAGGGAGAGAGAGAGAGAAACATCGATATGAGAGAGAAACCCAGATTGGCTGCCTCCTGTAAACACCCCAACTGGGGATTGAACTCACAACCTAGGTATGTGTGCTGACCAGGAATCTAACTCACAACCATTTGGTGTAAGAGACACCCTCCAACCAACTGGGTTACCTGGCCAGGGCAAGGTCTTACGGTTTTAAGTGTAGAGATCTTTCACCTCTTCAGTTAAATTTATTCCTAAAAATGTTATTGTTTTTGAGGCTATTGTAAATGAAATTGTTTTCTTTATTTTTCTTTCAAATACTTGTTGCTGGTATATAGAAATGTAACATTTTTGTGTGCTGATTTTGTATCCTGCATCTTCACCGAATTAATTTATTAGTTCTAGTAATTTTAGGTGGAGTCTTAGAGTTTTCTATGTATAAGATCATGTCATCTGCAGAGACAATATTACTTCCTTTTTTTCTGATTTTGGATGCCTTTTATTGCCTTTTCTTGCCTGATTTCTCTGGCTGTGACTTACAGCACTGTGTTGAATAGGAGTGGTGAGAATGTCTTATTTCTCATTTTAGAGGGAAAGCTTGCAGCTTTTCACTGTTGAGTATGATGTTAGCTGTGGACTTGTCATATGTGGCCCTTATAATATTGAGGTATGTTCCTTCTATATGTAATTTGTTGAGAGTGCTGGTTATGAAAGAGTGTTGAATATTGTCAGATGCTTTTTCCGCATCTAGGACAGCTAGGAAAAGTTGCCTCAGAGGAAAGGGGGCAAGAGATTGTAGGACATGCTCCGTTTTCAACAATATAGGGCATCACATTCAAGATACCCCCTAATCAGTCTCTGCAAATTAAAAAAATCCTCAATAGAGAATCTGAGACCAGATTCCCACTAACTACTTTTGTGGCCTTGGACAAATTGCTTAAGGATTTTTCCAAATTTCCCCAGGTCTTGAGAAAGAAGACCATTCTACACACAATGTGAAAAGTAGTTGTGGTATAGTCACAGGATGCAATTCTGCTGCGCAAATGCTGTGCAAATATAACTGTGCAAATGAATGGACCACAGATATATCGAAATAATATAATATCAAAGTATAAAAATAATATTGATGAATCTAAACAATATAAAATTGTGTGGAAGGAGATTACATATAGAATGATACTCTTTTTAAATGAAATTCAATATCAAATAAAATGAAACAATGTATTCTAAACAATTTTCTATACACACATATATAAAAATATATAATTTTTTATACACACATATAACAAAACTATATTTCAACAGGAAAGAAGTTATAACAGCAGATTCAGGATAATCATTACCTTGGATGGGAGGATAGTGTCAGAGGGAAGGAGCGGCCAACACAGACAGATGAGGGTTTCTGATGATCTTCTAGTTCTCAGGCTGTGTAGGGGATTTAAGGTGATATTACAGATGAATTAATAAGTAAATAAACAAATAAATAAGCCAACACATAATAGCCTCCTTTTTTTTATTATTCATTTAGCAAACATTTAATGGATATCTTCTATGTGCCAGAGAGAAAAGAAAACATCACAGAACCTATCCCTTTGGGGAACTGGCATACCCATTTGGGAGATATATAAGTTAAATGAGTGACAAAGAGATGCATTATAATGCGTCAGATTGTGCTAACTCGTATGTAGCAAAATATAACAAGACAGTGGACTAGAGAGGGACAAGGAACGATCTCAGATGGGTGACCAGGGAAGGCCTCCCTGAGGAGGTGGCCTTTAAGCAGAGGTCTGAATAAAGTGAGGGAGTGAGCCATGTGGTGAGGGGAGTGGGTTCCAGGCAAAGGGAGCATCCAGTGAAAAGGCTCTGGGCCAAAATGTGCTGGGCCTCTTTGAAAAGCAGCACATGAACAACGTGGGTGGAGTGAACACAAAGGGTGGGAAATGCAAGAGGAGACCAGGACCCCATGTGGAAGGGCCCTATTGGCTGCGGTGAGGACTTTAGATTTTATTCTCACTGTGATGGGAAGCCACTGAGGGGCTTAAGCAGGGAGCTGACAAGATCTGCTCTACCTTTCAAAAAGAACTTTCCAGCTTCTGTGCAGTGATGGGCAGTTGAGGGCCAAAGCTGAGCAAACCAAATCTCTTCACAAACAGTTGTACGTAGTTTCTTTCCAATGTTGGCATGCTAATGGTCAGGTCCCAAAAGAAAATGGCTTGCAATATGGGAATAAATGAATATCTCTCTGTCTCTCTCTGTATGTATATATATACACACATACATATAACATTTGCAGGCATATTTATATTAATTTTATTATACCTTCGAGATATACACTAAAGATCTGGAAGTTGATGAACTGCATAAAACATTTATCCTACATACACGTGTGTCATATATTTCTGGTGTGAAAAGAATTTAATTACACTTTATTCTAAAAACAGAGCTATTGCCACATGGAAATATTTGACCAATGGAAGGTATGAACTGGTGAAATTAATACATGCTGGCGAAACAGTCTCCTTTTAGTGACTAGGAGCCTCTGCATGGTGTGTATACACTCGGCTAAATCAAATCCAGCATCAGCTTGGTGAACTTGAGTTTTGTAGACAAAACTGCAGCTCATAAATAGGCTAACTTTTTTTCCTGTGGTGGACAGATCTATTTTGAGTCATGAAATGACACTGAGTTTTGTGACTCGTGATTTTTTTCCATGGGTTTTCCCTCACTCTTAGGCAAGGATACATTCAAGGATGTGGACACAAGTCATAGTTAATAAGAAAAGTTTCTGGATTTGTAGGTCATCCTTGCAAATCCCTCCATCACAGTATTACACAATCCTACACATTATTTCTAAGGCCTCATTTTCCCAAGGTTATCTCCTCCAGTGTGGGAACTGTCATGAGCATTAGGCATTAAACTGTCTTCTAGCACGTGTTCCCATATGTGTTGATAATGTCCCTGTCTTCTTGTATTTCTGCTCAGCCCTCAGTATGACTCCGAATTCTCTACAGAGATCCCATATGTTACAACCCAGATAAAGGCCCCTTGCAGACCTCCCATTCTCAGAGCCCAGATAAGTCCCGTCAAAGCCAAGGCACTCTTGATCACTCTTTCCAAATGCCTATAAAAATCAGTCACGTTAATTCTACAATATTGTTTTCTCACTCTTCCATATGGTAAAGGTTTTGGCTCTAGTTTGAAGCTAAACTACTACATATTTCCTACATTTTCCTATATTTCACCAACTTCCTAAGAAAGTGCTGAGCACACATACAATACTTAATAAATCATCTGGATTAGAAAAACAACAACAATGACATATATGTGTTAGATTTTTATATTAACATATATTAAATAATTATACATATAATTATATCTATATATAAATTATACAAGCATACCTTGGAGATAGTGTGGGTTTGGTTCCAGACAATAAAGCAATAAAGCAAATATCACAATAAAGTGAGTCCTAATCTTTTTGCTGGTGGAAGGTCTTGCCTTCAGTTTGTAAAAACCACATCTGTGAAGCACAATAAAATGAAGCATGCCTGTATATATTTGATTGAATGAGTATACTACCTGCCTATGAAGTGCTTTGGAAATTGCAGAATCTGCACAAATGTAATGCATTATTATCAATATTAATATCAACCTGAGTTCAATACTAGACAAGCTACTCTTACTGACTCATTCTAATTACCAAACGGCAACAAAGTAGGTTGGACCACCGAGTGGGTGGTCTGGCACATCGTTGGAATTTTGGAGGCATGGGCTCTGCATTACTGGGATATTGGAGGAGTCACACTGACCAGAGCCTCCAGGAGACCTGGCCCCTGTGGTTTGCTGAATCTACTCCAGGGAAGAATTGATCCCTTCCTAGGAGGAAAGCTTGCCCTTTGGCAGGATTTGGCAGTGCATGTCTTTTTTAGCTGTGAATGTTCATTATTTCTATTTGTACCTGAGCCTATATTTATGGATAATCTATTGAGGGAGGAAATATGGCTCAGGTGAGTGGGAGTGACAGGGCTGTATTTAATGGCTACAGCAAATAACCTTCTAACGGCCGAAAGAGTGTCATATCTCACAGTTATGATGTCTTCAAAAGGTGATATTTCTGGCTGTGTCATCATAGCTGTGAAAAGCATTTTCTCAGCATCGAAGAAAAATGGGAAGACTGTGGGGTGATGGAGGTGCCCTCCAGACAGGTTGGTATTAATCACATCACCCAGCCTCAACTTTTGTCTACTTTTAATGAGAGGCATTTGGGGTTGGAGGAGGAGTGGGTGGAAAAGACATACACTTCCCAGCTTCCAAGGTAGGTAGTTCAGGGTTATGCCACTGCAGTGGGGTCGTGCCTTGAGAGCTGGTTTTCTGTGAGGGACCCAATCCCCTTCCACACAGCCCTGCTCCTCCATCTCCTTTCACCCATAGTTCTGCCTCGAGCAGCATCAGCGAAGCCCCAAGTTCCAGGTCTATCACCTCATCCCACCTGCTAAGCCTATCAAGCCTCCTTACATTTCCAATCCACGTGTAAATGTGAACTGAGTTCTTCCCACTGACCTTGAAATGATGCTGGATGTTAAGAGGGCACAGGAATTATAACACAGAACCCTGTCCCTTGGCCTCAGGTCATACTTCCTCTGGAGACGCAACTTCTACAGAAGCACATACTTGGCTGGCACTGTAGGCTTGCGCGAAGATACTCTCTGCATAATGTAGCTATGAATTGATTTTCTCTATATTTGTCTAAAGGGTTGGCTGTGGGAGTAATCTGAGGGTCACCGAGGGCTGCCAGTCTGCCCTGCCCCCTCCACCAGGGCTGCTCGTGAAACGTGCCCCCTTCCCCTCCACCTGCTGCCCTGCAGACCTAGCTCACGATGCCTCCAAGAATCCGCTCCACATTACCTTTGCCTTGCTCCCAGTGTCTTAGCACAATCTAGTCTCCAAGTCTTTTTTTCTTTCCTTTTTTTCTTTTTTTCCATCACCATTTATCCTTTCTAGTCTCTACGTTTTGATCCAGAATTTTAGCACTGTCTTGGTAACACAACAGTGTCTTGTTCACTGATTATTTCACGTAGTTTATCCCTGAAAACCTATAAAAGGAAGAGAGTGCCATACATTGCCTTGTACTTCATGGTACTGAACCCACATAAGGTACAGCCAAAACCCTGTTGGTTTGTAAAATTTGTTTTCTGGTGGGAACTCTAAGTTTCTTGTTTTCTTAATCACTCTCTGAACTTAACCATTTCATTATGATAATAGTAACTGTTTATATTATATCAACATAGAAAAAGAAGCTTTTATTGTTTCAAGGTACCATCAATAAGGAAACTGAGGCTGGGGATAATGTTTTGATTCAAAGCCCAGACAGCACACAAGGAAGGTTCGTTCAGAGCACCATTTTTTCTCTTGAAAATATAAAACATTATCACAGGGAATAAGGAAAATAATGTAGATGGCCTCTTGCAGTTAATTGTCAAACGTACATCAACTTATTTTGCTAATGACACAGAAAAGATTGCAACCATAAGGAAGGGTGACCTTTAGGAGACCGTCCAGCACATTGAATGTATTCAATAAATGTTTGCTGTTATCTGGCATGGATTATTATTAATATTATATTACATATTTATTATAATTATTTCAGAATTATTTGAGGTGTTTTTTTCCCTTAAACCCATTTCCTGTCAAGAGTTTATTCCAATATATTAGGGATGAAGGTAAAGGCACAGAGATATACAAGCACAATCGGAATAAGTCCTTAGATGATTCTGGGTACATGTCCCCTGCCCGCCCTCCACCAGCCCTCTTGCCCCTTACACATACAGCTGCCACCGTCAACGCAAGGAACTCAGAGGACACGGTCAGGACTCTATTCTGGAGTGGAATTCAATGAATGAGTATGAGAGGAGTCTTCATTACTCTTTTGCTTGTACAGTGATGATAATAACAATGAAAGCAACTTGTCACTTTTCATTGTAAGCACACTTCCTGGGCCTGGGCCTTCAGTGTCTCTGGTTAGCAGCCACACCAGCGGCCTGGTGTTTGCAGAGTAGCTGGGAACTCCACCTAATACAGGAGGAATGTTGACCCCAAAGAATATAGCCACACGTGTCATCCACAAACTATGTGATGCAGAGGGTGCAGGGACAGTTTGGAAAATGTGACAGAATTTCTTGTGGTCCTTTTGCTGAGGAGTGTTATAGTTATCCCAAGTGGGCTGCAGCAAAGTTTGGGGGGCAGGTCCCTTCATTATGTTTATGTCTCTATAAACAACAGCTCAACAGGAATTAAGACCTCTGTTTCATGGCTTCAAAAAAGGGTATCATTTACCAAGTTACACACAACAATAACTGAAGTGTTTGCCCTTAAAGCAATTTGCAACTTGCAAAAGTCATTGTTCAGCCCTTGGATTTTCCAAAATCTAAACAAGTAGGAAGAACTGGAGCAGAGAGCCCAGTGGAAAATATTACAGTGTGTGCCGTATGCATTCAGAAGCCTTAAATCAGAGGCAGGACAGGTAACTTGGTTCTGTTTATTTACTGGGGTTTCCATGAGCACATAAGAACAATATCCCATTTACTGTGCAGCTTTCTTATTTCAAATTATATTTAAATGCTTTTATTCATCTCAGCCCAGACTTTTCCGTTAGAGTTTCTGTTTTGAATGAGCCTGTAGGTACAGAATACAGAGAAATTTTAGCTGTTGATGAAAACAGGGAGGGAATGAGTAATATAAGAGAGTTCAGTTATCTGCATAAGTAGGTATTTAAGCATCAACATTTATTTTTTAGTTTAACCATTTTTAATGAAAGCTTTTATTCTTCTCTATCTTTCCAAACCTAATGCATAAATTCTTGCTATGGACCTGGCCTGAAACAACAAGGTCTTCACAACTTATTGGGGTAAGTAGATATGTGTTCCTGATTTTTAAAAAATAGCTCTCTCCTGCTACAGACTTTTATGTTTTTATATTTGCTTTATATAGGTAGCTCTTCTCTCAGGCCGTGATCTGTCACTCTCACTGGGCAACATGCCGCAATGTCAGTCTCTTCTCTAATTCTAATCTTACCACTGGCATGAATTCCAAGCCAAATCAGCTCTATGTGGGGTTTCCAAGGGGCTCTTCTAAGAGTCAAAAAACTCATATTTGTGGAATCTATTTTGCTACTGAGAGCAATTGTTGCTTCTTTCTGTTCCTGTGTTCTGAGAGTGAGTGGGATTAGTGATAATGAAATCCCAGGTAGGTGAGACGTTGCTGACCTCTGTAGACTGCCTTTATACTACTAATATCTACTGGCTTGATAGAATTTTCACAAGAACAATCGATAAAGAAATCATCTAATGATAGCTACCATCTATGATAAGACTACCAATGTTAGATCTTTAGTCTGAATGATTCCAATGGCTACACAATACTACTACTATGGGTATTACTACTATGTCCATCTTTAAGAGCAGTAACTGAAGCCTTAGAAGTAGAGGTGTCTACCCAATAACACAGGCTTGTTAGTGGCAGCTTTGAACCCAAATGTGCTTTGTCTCTAAGGCTTCTGTCATTTCCATTATAACATGTCATAGATGCTCAGACATTAAAAACGTTTTAAACTGTGGCAAGATTATCCCAGAATTGTCTATCCCAGTTTCTTGGCCAAACTTCTTTTAAATATTATACTTTTAGATTATGTGGTGACTAACTGTTCTACATGTATTTTTTTAAACTGCCAAGTAAAGTCATTATTACCCTGAAACTACTGAAAATAGCTGTAATGAAGAAATTCACATCAGAAAATAGAAGGAAGTAGAACAAGTTACTGAGGGAAATTCCGGATTCCCCTAGTGGATCCCACTCACCCTTGTTGTTTTATTTTTCTTATTTAATTGTGAATAGATGCTATATTCACATGGTTCAAAAAATGAGAACTTATTTTAAGAAAATGTAGGGAGTCAGAAGTCTCAGTCCCTTCCTTATGGTCCCTTGGTCCCATACTCACCCATCCCAATAGAGCTGCTAGACAAGCCTGTACATCTTCCAGTATTTATTTAGGTCCATTAAGTATTTTATTTTTGGAATTTAGAAGAATATTTATCCTTTGCTCTTTGCAGCTAACAATATACCTTGGAGTTCTTTCCATATCACTACATAGGGAGGGTCTTCCTTCTTCTGTTTGTAGTTCCTTTGTTTGCTTATACCACAATATATTTGAGCAGTCTCCCATTGATGGACCTGGTGGTTATTTCTATTTGTTTGCTCTTACAAACAATAATAAAATAAATAACTTCAGACATGTCATTTTGCACTTGTGCAAGCTGTAGTATTGATTCTCATAGATGAAAATCGGAGTCAAAAAGGATATACACTTATAATTTTGGATGTTTTTTTACTTACTCTCCAAAAGTCTTTTGCTAGTTAGTCATTTCATCGTGAATGAAATTGCCTGTTGCCCCAGCACCTTGAAATAGAATGTATAATTAAACTTCTGGATTTTTGCCAATGTGATAGATGAAAAATAACATCTCAGTAAAATTTAAATTTGCGTTTCTCTTACTATGAGGAATGCAGAGAGAATCATTTCATATATGTAGAAGATGTTTACATTTCTTTAATTCTGAACTGTCTGTTCATTTGCTTTTCCCATTTTTTTTATCAGACTATTGATGTTATATGAGTCACCCAATATTTTTTCTAGTCTGTCTGTCATTTGCTCATTGACTTTGCTTATGGCAGGGTTTTGTTTTGCTTTGTTTTTGCTGTGCAGAAATTTTTTTAACATAATGATATTTATCAATCCTCTCTTTACGGTTTCTGGATTTTGAGTCACGGTTAGATGGATTGTTTTGACTCTTTTGAACAGGCTCTGGATTGGACGGTGTCTAAGTTTGTGACATGGTGACAAGCACACTAGAATAGGACTCAGCAGGCTTCAGCGCTAGGCCTAACTTGACACTCATCATTCTAAGCATTGTCAACTTACAAACAAAGGTGACCCTTTGGATATCAAGCTACAAAATCAACTATGATCTGTCCTTTTGTTTTCTGAATGGTATAAGCGGTTAGCTTCATTGGGAAACAGAATCACTTTATAATTAAATAGCCAAATTGATCTTTCTTAATTAATTGAAAACAAACTCAAGCAATTTATCTGTGCATTAGTCAACTCAGACTATGTAACAAAATACCATAAACTGAAGTGGCTTAAATGACAGAAACCTATTTCCTCACAGCTCTGGAAGCTGGAAAGTCCAAGATCAAGGTACCAGCTGATTTGGTTCCTGGTGAGAACTCTCTTCTTGGCTTGCAGACAGCTACCTTCCTGCTGTGTCCTCACATGGTGGAGAAGGGGAGACATCCAGCTTCCTCTTTTTACAAGGCTATTAATCTTGTCAGATTAGGGCCTACCAATATGACCTCATTTAACCTTAATTACCTCTGAAAAGCCCTTATCTCCAAATACAGTCACATTGGGGGTAAAGCTTCAATATATGAATGTTGAGGAAAGATGATTCATTCCATAGCAAACTGGACAAACAACTTAACCAACTTTGCAATGCAGAAGCAATATTCATTCCTTCAGATCTAAATCAAGCACTGAGACATCAATCATCCAAAGGCATTAGAATGACAATATCAGGGCAATAAAGAATAGGCATCAAGGTTGGAATCAGGAGATTCTATCTTAATTAACATTTATTTGTTCTGGTTTGGTTTTCTTTTTAACGATGGAATCCAAATGAGGAAGATGGAGAGTGGAGTGTTTGTTCCCAAAAAGGTCATCTTTAAGAGAGTCTGACTGAAGCCTGGGCGTGAGCAGCTCCATCGGACCTGATGCCATGTACATGCCAGCTCTGTGCCAGCCAAAGATGTTAAAAAGGCTGGCCCATCACCACTTCAGACTTTCCCCCATCCCTGGAATCAGTTCACATCCCAGCAGTCCCCAATTCCGAAGGCTCAGCTTTCAATCCATGTGACAGGCAGAAGAGCCAAATCTATAGGTACAGTAAAAATATTATGAGGCCTTCCATTGACAAAATGCAAATATAAAAATGTAACAACATACCTTTCATCCACTAATTTTATAATTCTTTTGAGACAAGCTGTAAAGTTTTTTCGCCTGGTTTTATTTCTTTCTTTATATACACACATAATGTTTCCCATTGTATTCTTTATGTTTACAGATAGTCTCTTTGCTCCATTACTTTCCTAAATCAGATGGAAATCATTTGCAATGTTTCCAGGTCTAAACAGGAGCAAAAATGGTGGAAAGTGGCAAATTAGACACCAGGGAGGGCCTGTAAGCGGCCTGTTTTTACATGGTAACCAGTTCTCTCCTTCTGAGGCTTGGTTGATCTGATTGATCTTAATTGATCTAATTAGGCCAGTGATTTTTCAACCCTTTTCATTTCCTGGCACATATAAACTAATTACTAAAATTCTGCAGAGCACAAATATATATATATATCTGATCTGATTTTTAAAATAGGTTTAATTGTGATTCATTGACATGGGACAGTTCTTGTTGTGTTGGCAGTTGTCATTTTTTTATTTGACAATCTAAGGGGAAAGAGGGCAGTGTCCCTGACTAAACAGTCAGGTATTGCACGTTTTAAAAATTCTTGCAGGACACCAGTGTGCTCAGGTGCACCGGTTGGAAACCCCTGGATTAGCCTGCACAATGGCCGGTCTCCTGGTAAATGCACCACCCACGTGCACAGCACTTGAACTTTCAGGGGACTGCAATATTCCCAATCCAGTTTGATCCTGGCCATACGCTGAGTAATTAAGTAGGCAGAAACGCTTATCCTCATTTTTTTGAAGAGAAAACTGTGTGCAGGAAAGGCCGAGACATCTCCTGTCCAAGTTCCACCTCCAGTTCATGCCTTGGCATCCTGGCCGAGTTGGTCATTTTGGGTTGGGCTCCCTGGGTTCATCCTGAAGCTGGCTACATTACCACGGTTGACCGAAACACTGCCAATCAGAAATGCATTGCCTCGGGCAATTGCTACAGAAAGGACAAAGGAGCTTTGGATCTGTGTAGACAGCTACACTAGTTTTGTCTGATTAAATGCTTTTTTTACCAGAATTATCTAATCATGGTGATTCAGACGATGTGTGTCTTCCCAGAGCAAAAGATAGTAAGGAACTGAATCAGTTAACTATGGATTTCTGGCTGAGGGTTCTACTTGCATTGAATCACTAAAAATTGGCTAAGTCTCAACTTTAATCTACGGATGTAGAAATATTCTCCCAGGAAAAAGAAATGTTCTGAGAAGAGCTTTTTAATTAAATAATCATGATTGTGTTATGGATGCTGTTAGAGAAAGTGGAATGAAGGTGTCATGCTAAAGTGGGGGCATCCCAAGGGGTGAAAGTAGAATGATAGATGACACAGGGTTACATAAATAAAGGTGACTCTAATATAAGAAAACCATGGAGAAGGCAGTAAAGCCTACAGAGGCTGCAGTCACACTCATCACAGTCACTCTGTTCCTTCTTCAACCACGAAAGGCCAGGCATAAAAGCATAGTAATTCAACCTTTAAAATTCTCATAGAGTATAGTGAATACCTTTCTTATGACATTTGTCACATTATATGTTTTTAGAGAATTTGAAAAATGCAAAAATAAAGGAGTATTTGTCCATATTCTTACTCTCCCCCCCCCCCATAATTAACTGCTAACATGGTATCTTTAGGGTCCCTTCCTCCAGAAACCTGTTGCCTCATTCTGACACCGGCCCTTCACCTGTCCCACTGCAGAGACTCACCTGGGACTGAGCTCCAAATCCAGATGTCTTTTTTCCCTCTCTTGCTCATTTAACCATGTCATCCTTGTATCCTGCCCCTTCCCCTCCATACTTGACTTCCAAATTTTTAAGCATACAGACAGCTAATCTGAAAACCAAGTTTGTGCCAATGTGCTGATTAATGGATGCTACTGTGCAAATGGCCCCACTCTTTACTCTTCCCTGGGTGATCTGTATATTTAAGCCTTCTGGAGACTCTGAGGCTTGACTCAAATGGAAATATAGGTCACTGTGGAGGCCAGGAGGGAACTCTTTGGGCAGGGGGGAGGGGACCTGCATGTACAGAGTAAGCAAGCAGTTGTTGCAACTAATACTGAATCAGCTTATTGGCCAGGCAGTGACAAGCAGAAATAAAAGAGCCCTAAGATCCAATCCAAACTAGGTACTGAGGAAGCCTGAATAAAGCTGGGTCCTAAGACACTCAGGAGCTGGGGGAAGGCAGCCAATCACTAGGCAAGTTATGGAAGTAGCACAATAGCCCTGGCCTTGTCTGAGCTTCATTTTTGCAAGAAGGAAATAGTAACAGCAAAATTGGGTCAGACCTGCTGCAGTGGCTTGAACAAAATAACAAAGGCAAAAGCTTTCTGTGCAAAGAATTATAAAACACAAAACTTCGTGAGACCATGTACTCCACCCCTCACCAAGCTGAGGCTTAGATATGCCTAAAGAGACATTTGCTTTCACCACAATGCAAGTCTGAAAGATGATGATCTTGGATGTTCCAGCCTCAGAACTGTGGTGAAAAGTCCTGACATCATCATCAGTGCCTTGTCATGTTCCTGGCTGGTGGGTTTGTGATAGGGTAGCTCTACACCTGCTCCAAATAGCTTCTGGTTGAGCTTAGGGTTGGAAAGGGGCAATGTGTTAGACATGTTTTGCCTATACTTCATCATTTTAAACTTTATAGCCATGATAAAGACATATATTATTTATAGAAAGAAAAATCAAATTTCAAAAATGTTAAGCAATGGGCCCGTGATCATGCAACTAGTAAAAGGTCTGAGACGAAATTGAAATTCAAATCTACACAGCCCTGCAGAACTTCTTTCTATTATGTTAAGTTATCCCTGAGATGCAAATAAATATGGGGAAAATCACAGATGAATCTCTTTAGGCCAATCTTTATCAAGATCATATTACACAAATGATATTCACCCAAAGACTAAAATAACACATGGATAGAATAGCAATTCATCATTCCCTTCTATTCTTCAATTCACTTTCAGAATATTTCCCCTCACTTTATTTTATTCTTTAAAATACCAGTAAATTTGAAACATAAACTTCAATTTCCCATCACTTGCAGTAACTGTTTACTCCCTACCCAAGCCCTTCTGAGATTTTTCTGAAAAACCCAAATCAGCTAGAGGTCTCCCGAGGCCTTTTTGCCCCATTTGGGACTATGGCAGGATCACTTCCAATTATTGTTTCTCTTCTTAAAGGTTGCTGCAAATCAATGTGTTTCTTGAATGATGTGGTCAGATATCCAAGTTTTAGTTCCCTCCAGTTTTATCCCTTCCCTTCCCCTCCCAATGTTGATTTTCCCAAAAAGTTTCCCTAAGGAGAATGTTATTAAGGCATGAGAAAGGTGCTTCTGAGTTGGAACTTTAGAGACTGTTCCAAGAAATACTCCCACACGATCACCTTCCCTGCTAGCCAGAGTCGGACAGGGCTGGTGCCCTTCACTTCCACTCTAGAGCTCATGTGATGAGAGGAAGAAATGAACACTCTTTCATGTATGCAGGGCAATCATGAATACTGTAAGATGGATTAATTAATACAATTACTAGTTTTCCCTTGAAAAACAGAGTACTTAGAGCTCAGGGAACATAAGAGAAACTGGAAAAAAAGTATTAGCATAAAAAAGAGGCTGGGAAAGGGGGCAGAGTGTGGGAAGCTGCAATGGAAACCACTTGACAGTTCTAGGGATTTTCAGGAGTGGATCTTATGTTGCCAAAAAACCATCCTCTTCTCAGTTGTACCCAGAACCCTAAAGAGTAATTCATGATTTGCACCACAGAAATTTTGCCAGAGATAAGTCTTCAGCTAATTACTAATTATCTCTAGTCTAGAACTAAAACTTTATTCTAGAAATAAAACTAAAATGGCCAGTTTTAGACTTTTGGGACATTAAGCTGAATTGTCAACTGTTGGATATTCATTTTGAGCACAAACTAATATTTTAACAGGAAACCTCTGGTGACAGTATCTTAACACAATGAAATCAGTCTATGAGTAGTCATTTCATTTCATTGATGAGGCAGACAATGTAGGCTAGGAAGGGCCCTATAATAACATAAATCCTTCCCAAAGAACCAAGCAAAAGTACGAAATGTGTAGTGACTTTGGAATTCAAGCACAATAAAATTTTACCTCTGTCTAATGTGGTCATTAAAATACTGAGAAGTCATTATTACTACGCGATGAGCTCACTGAGGTACAGGAATATTAGCATGACATTCTGATGAAGAGCCCTGATTAGGTAGAAGTAGGTTAGGCAGTGAGTAAAGGAAACCCTAAAATAACAGACACTGCAGGAGAGTGGTTTCTCTTGTAAAACCTTAGGTGATTCTGGATGGGAAACTTACTCCAAGTGTCAGGCTCCTTTGATCTTGTTAATTTGTAGTGTGTAATCTCAACTTAGTGACCAAGATGGCAGCACCTGCATTTTAGACGGTAGAATATTAGAACTCCTTTTCTCTAAAAGAAATGTCAAGAGAGATATTTCCTGAAATTTTATATACCACTTTTACTACCTAGCTACACCTGGCTGCAAAGGAGGCTGAAAGTGCAATCTTTATTCTCAGTGTTCATAAAAAAATGTGCATATTCTATTATTTGAGGGGAAAATAAGTGAATTTATATCAAGGCACAGCTAGTAGAAGTTACCACAAGTCCTATTAAGAATTAGGCACAGGCAGGGCATAGCTCAGCTGTTAAGCATCGACCTAGGATCCAGGAGATCACAGTTCGATTCCCTGTCAGGGCACATGCTTGGCTAGATCCCCAGTTGAGGGCATGCAGGAGACAGCCGATCATTGATGACTTTCTCATCATTGATGTTTCTATCTTTCTCTCTCCCTCTCCCTTCCTCTCTCTGAAATCAATAAAGATATATTAAAAAAAAAAAAAAGGCAACAACTAGATCAGAAGCCATGTGCATTTAAAATACCAGGGATGAGGGTGGTATGTAATTTGTTTATATCTCCCATAGCATTTAATATAGACGTGTCCTCACTAAAGGGGGTTCCAGTTAGAGACAAGACATGTATGTGAATAAGGATACTCAGAGAAACAAATAAGAAACTGGGAGAGTCATTAAGTGATAAAAATGGAAAGTTCAAATGGTTCTTCAAAAGATAAAGGCTCCAGTCGAAGGCTTCTAGGAGGAGTTGAGGCTTGATCAAGGCCCAAAAGAAAGCTGACATGTATAGGTAGGCAGAGAAGAGGAGGAGACATGGGGAATAACAGAATAAGTAATGGTGGAAACAAAGATAAATCTAGCTGGGCTCCAATGCCCCTGCTGCATTGTGTAGGGCAAGCATTTTCCATTTCTAGTTCCTGTCTCTTCAAATATGTATGTGTGTATGCATGTATGTAGATGTGTATGTATGTATTTTAATCTCCAAGACCATAAGCTTTCTATAATTTGTGTAGCATATAAAGTGGTACAGAGTTACCAAATATTTATTTATTTATTTATTATTTTTTAAATCTTTACTCAAGGATATTTTTTTCATTGATATTTTAGAGAGTGGAAAGGGGGGGGGGGGAGAGAGAAAGAGAGATCAAGAGAGACATAAATGTGGGAGAGACACATTGACTGGTTGCCTCCCGAACATGCTCCAACCGGAAACAGGGATCAAATCTGCATCCAAGGTCTTTCTCCCAGGCCGTGAACAAGTCTCTCAGGTGCTACCTGCAGAGCTTTTACTGCCCTGGCTTTACTATCACCATGCTCTGCCTACCTATCGGCACACCCAGGAACTTATCTTTGACCCACTGTCACTAAACAATGATATCACTGTTGGAAGCTTGCCCAGTCTAGATGGCTGATCCACTGCTTTCAGGGAGCTTTCCCCCAAAAGCGTGCCACACCCTCTGAGCAGATATGGTACTAAGCTCGGACCTTTTCACACCTGCCCTGCATAACTAATAAACATACGAATCCTTGGATAAGAGATATAATTGCCTTTTACCAGTCTTGTGTTCCGCACTACAGAAAAGACTTAATCATCACTCTCATAGGGAGGTGTCCTTATTTGAAGAATAGCATTATATAAACAAGCCAACATTTATTATATGCACTAAGGTTAAACAAACTTAAATCTTATTAATTTGCTTATTTTATTTTTCTTTGTTCTTTCAAACTTGGGTATATTGATTTGAGATAATTGCATTATGTATCATAACTCTGCAGCCACATACAGGTAATTCCAGTGGTTAAAGCATTAGATGCAGATAGTAATAACCTCCAAATGATGATATATCACCATAAGCAGAATTTTGAGTGACCTGAAGAAATGAGAGTTCATACAGAACAGAGAGAAAGGTAATCTAGGTAGAGAAGATGAGATGGAAACCAGCCCCATTTGCTTACTTGCCACCCAAGGTATCAGCTACTGTCCTCAGTAATTTACCCATGCTATCTCATTTTTAGAGAGGAGGATTTGACTCTTGAGAAGTTGACAACTAGAATGGAAATGCTTATGCACACACATAATTTAATTGATTGAAGAAAGTTTCAGGGCCTCCTAGGCATTTTTGCTACACATCAGTTTCTTCTAATTTTAAAATGGAGATTGATTATAAGTAATATGATTAATTATGGGTACTCATATTGTTGTCTATAAGGGAAGTCATTTGCTTATGATACTATGTGAGAGCCAAAAGACAATGACCTTGGTAAAAGTTAACTGAGGATATGGATAAGTAAAGATGCAAATTATTGGACTGGTCATCATTTCTGACTGACCTCAGAATCATGTTTAATCAACTTATCTGCAGACCTGAAACTAAAAGATGTGATCTCCAGTTTGGATTGATGGTCTCCTAGATCCTTGACTAGGAGAACATCTTACCCTTCTTTACACATTTCATAATTTCTGTCATCATGCCCTATACTCAATGGCTTGTAATATAGATGGGTGGATCCTATATCTTTCACTATGAACATACGACATTGCAATAATTGATTTTCCTTTACAAAAAAATTTGCCAATGATTTCAGTAATGTCCCATACATAAATCTATACTTATAGCCACTCTTAACCTCTCAGAATATTTTTCTTTTACCTTTTCCTCTAATAAATATTTTTACTATCTATAAAAAAATTGCTGAGAGAATATTAGTCTAACTGTGAAGCATTCAACCCTACTTTCTTTTCTTTGGATCACAACTCAGAGTAAAAATGGACAAAAATACACACCAAATTATTTTCTCAAAAATAACACATCCAGATATCCTTGTTTTGAAGCCCATTGGGGTGCCCATTTAATGAACTTTCTAGTTTTCAGTTCTCTTTTTCCTAATCTGAGTTCTTCTGCAGAGGGTACCAAGGCCTGGCAGCTGGGTATAAAGGGAGAGGCACTGGAAACTGCAATTCATTGTGTTGGTTTCTAAACCTGGCTTGGTCAGCTGCACGAAAATGTGGGAAGGTTCGTTTATCTTTCTGGTTCTCAGTTTTCTCTCATCTCCAAAATGAATTGCTTGGTCCAAATGATCTCTAACAAACCTTCCAGCTCTATAATTTGAAGTTTCAATGTTACTGTGATTCATTTAGTTTAGAAGACAGAAATCAACATTCAGTACATCCTGAAGAGGTGATGTAAGGAGCATCCAGGAGTCCCTGTGCTGCTTCCTGGGTCGGCAGGGCTGCATTAGAGAGGCTGTATGGAGCTGTAGCTAGGAGGGAGGGTGGGCTCTGGAGCCAGGCTACTGGGCTTTTAACGCCAGTTCTACTAACTACTGGCTGTGTAATGTTGAATAATTGCCTCAGCTTCCTCAGTCGGGTCAGTTTCACGTCCCTTATGCTGGATAATTTGCCACTGCGGTTAAACCAAATGGCACTTTTGAAGATCTATCTAGTGTCAGGACCCATAGTGCTGTATTTGATGGGGGCCTTGACATGGATAGCTTAACCATCGAGAGACAAAGAACGGCTCTGTGGATTCTAACCCTAGGGTCTGGAATAAACCCATTGACCAAGAAGCAGGGTTTGGATTAATGTTTGCCCGTGGCCATGACATATACATATGTGATGTATTTCCTTTACTCTTACAGCATCTGGCATAATCTTGCCCACGTAGGTGCTTCCATCCATTTTATTGTTTAACTACACTTAGTCCTCGCTGAAGCCCTGAAGAGTTGATGCTAACTTTGTGCTTTTTCAGAGGAAGACGCTGAAGCTCAGAGAAGAGCTTGCCAAGCTGTCCTCAGGGGGAGTCAAACCCAAACCTGTCTAGCTTCAAAGCCCAAGTTCTTCTCACGTTGCAAGATGACCTTGGTGTTAGAAACATGTAAGTGTGCTGAGAGTTTTAGCTCTTCATTCCAAATACACCTTGAGGGCCAACCTAGCCCAGCACAGCCCAGGCCAGGCCAGCCCAGCACAGGCCAGCACAGCCCAGCACAGCCCAGCACAGCCCTGCACAGCCCAGGCCAGCCCAGCACAGGCCAGCCCAGCCCAGCCCCTCTCAGCCCAGCCCAGCCCAGCCCCTCTCAGCCCAGCCCAGCCCAGCCCAGCACAGCCCAGCACAGCCCAGGCCAGGCCAGCCCAGCCCAGCCCAGCACAGCCCTGCACAGCCCAGCACAGCCCCTCTCAGCCCAGCCCAGCCCTGCACAGCCCCTCTCAGCCCAGCCCAGCCCAGCCCAGCCCTGCACAGCCCAGCACAGCCCAGCACAGCCCAGCACAGCCCCTCTCAGCCCAGCCCAGCCCTGCACAGCCCCTCTCAGCCCAGCCCAGCCCAGCACAGCCCAGGCCAGCCCAGCCCTGCACAGCCCAGCACAGCCCCTCTCAGCCCAGCCCAGCCCAGCACAGCCCAGGCCAGCCCAGCCCTGCACAGCCCAGCACAGCCCCTCTCAGCCCAGCCCAGCCCAGCCCTGCACAGCCCAGCACAGCCCAACCCCATCACAGGCACATTCCCCATCCTCCTGAGGAAACGCTTAGGGCTGCAGGGCCAGGCACCAGCCTCTCGGCTTCGGCCGTGGCTGCCATGAGTGCGGCTTTGACGCGCTGGGAGGCAATGAGGTTTCCAAAGAGAAAATGGAGTCACAGCAAGATGGCAGCTGAGGCTGTGGAGGACAGGGAAACCAAAATCAGGTGCATGCCAAAGCTGTGAAGGAGCAAACCTGAGCGTCGCGCAGAGAAAATCTGCCTCTGTGTGGGGGGAACAGATAGACGGCGGGGAGCACACGCAGGAGTCAGGGAGGCTCTGGAGAGAGAAGGGCAGAGGCGCTGCCTGGCACCCGCCCAGCCCCCCGAGGCCTGGTCTCGCTCCCGGTATCTGCCCTCCAGGAGGCTCCCCGTATATTTTCAATACAGCCCCCTCAGTTTCAACAAGCCATCCCCACAGCACCTTTCTGCGCATATCTGTGCCTGCTAAAGCCCAGGTAGGTAGGGAGATTCTCGGGGACGTGAGAGCCTGCGCCTCCCCGCGGTGTCCCTCCGGGACCTCCCTCTGGCCCCTGTGCCGCACACAGTGATATAAACATAAACTCCTTATACCTGGGCGCCTGAGGCTCAGTTAGGAATTGGAAGCCGTCCAAACGTTGCTGGGGATTTTGGGGCTCTATGAAGTCACAGTGACAAAAATATCTGCCAGGGAGCCAGGAAATGAAAACCTAGAAGAATGCTCCTCCCCACACCTTGCTGCCTGCAGGTTGGGAAAGCTGCTGTCTTGGAGCATCTGCACCAGGAACTATGTGCCAAGAAAGCTTCCTTTAGTGAATTTCTTTCAGCCAGGAAGGCAAAGGTTCCAAAACTACAATTCAGTCATTGTCAGACCTGGAATTCCCTTCCTGGGACGATTACATTTTGCTCCTGCTTAGCTCCTTGTTGCTTAGCAACCACAGTCGCATCAGGGGAAGCCACTGGAGAGAAGAGCTCTTTCCAAAGTGGGGATGGAGCCAGAGGTGATAATCAGGAGTTGAAATTACCTTCTCACTTCCTAGAGGGAGGAAGACACGATGTGTACCCAGAGATAAGAGAGAGGTGGTAGAATTAGGATGCATCTAGGGAGTCGTCTCAATGTCCACATAATATTTAATCGTGAAAGCCAGTATCCGAACAGAATTATTTAACTTTGCAATGTAACTTAATATCTGAGATTTCCTGCAAGTGTCACTATGAGGGATACCTTAGGGCAGGATGATGGTTCTCAGTTTATAGAGGAGGAAACGGAGGTGCAATGGGCTAATGACGGGCTCAGCTTCACCTAGTCAGCTAATGGCAGGGAGGCTAGAATCCAAGCTTACCACTGTGCATCTCTCCATGGTCTATTGATTGGCTGGCTTTTCATCCATTCATTCATTTATTCATGATATAGTCCAATGTTCATGTACTATTCATAGGAAGGTATGATGGTGTCAAAATACTAAAATTTTAAATTAACCACTGCTCCCCCCCCCCCCCAATCCCCCTCACTCTACCATCCTGTCCTGCCTCAGGATCTAAAAACTAAAGAGATGCCACCTGGCTGGGCAGGGCCAGGTGTCAGTGTTCATCCTGACCAATTAGCCCCATGTCATATTGTTAAATATTTTTGACATTTTACCACTTATTACTGTACATTGGGCTGCAGGTACAATTTTATCTAGTAAAGATATAGAGGCATAATGCAAAATCCCCGACTTCAAGGAATTCACAGAGATTGTGGTCGGAGGGAAGTGAAAAGTAGGGGTACACATTTTTTTCTGGATTACTTCTTATGACAGGGAGCTCATTATTATTTAAGATGGCCTGTTCTCATTTCCGATCCAATCAGAGCTTTTCCTATTATATTAAACTGAGATCAGGGGACTGGGGCTGGCTGTGCCCTCCAGAGCAGAGTCAAGCAAATGAATAATCCTTATTTTCCTGATGCATTTCTTACATCTAACGACAGTTTTTACATCCCATTTCAATTGTTCACAATTTGCTCTTACTGTCCTGTTGGTTCTCTCTTGTGTCCTAGAATCAAAACTGGAGAGAATTCTATAGCTGGCTGGCTCCTCAGAAGACTTCTGAATACCTCTCTTTTTTCAGAAGAGGAATCTGAGGGTCAGAGAGATGAGAGTACTTGCCATGAAGCTTAAAACCAAGTCCCCTTAACAGTGTGGTGTGTGGTCTTTTCATTGCAGTATTGGAGCATACTCCCAATTTCTACATTTCCAGAATTGCCCCAAACTCCACAAATGGCCTGATATCACTCCACAGCTCACTGTGGCTATCACCTCCTTTGGTTAGTTGCACCTTCTATTAATGCTACCTAACCTAAGATTGTAGGAGCTTTCTAAGTATCCTGATTACATTGTGGGGGCATGCGATTCTCAATCATTTGCATATTAGAAGCACCCAGAGCATTTATTATTAAGACCAATTAAATCAAGATGTATCCCAAGCAACAGTAATTTCTGATTTACAATATGTGTTGAGAAGTGCTACATTAGATAATACTACCTCATTTTCCAAAAAGGGGAGAATCAATATTGCATTTTAACCAAAGGGGCGGGGCGATGACTGGCTCTGAGTATTTGATTATATTAATTGATCTAACTTCTTAGAAAGGAAAAATGTGGGGATTTGACTCATTTATTACAGCTCTTTAGCTCGGAGATGTGAAAGTGGCATGACCTACCCTTTCAGTTTGAACCATATCTTGCTTGCAAATATGCCCTTTATCTGGCTCTCAAGTCATGTAAGGAATGAATGACCTTCTTACAGATCCTTGCAGTATCTGGTGGGGTCTGGGGCAAGCTGGAGAGGGGTTCCACCAGGACCACTTTACAGGTTAGACACATGGATGCCTAGAACACAGAACAATAGCCCAACTGGCAGAAAGTCAGTTATTTGGTAATATCAGAGGAGCCTTTATTCTTGACCACATTTATTGACATTGTCCATGGGGGCACAGTCCAGTCCTTAATAGTTTTATCTTTGTTTGAAACAAACATGTTATAGAAAGAAAAAGGTATATGTGTACAAAGGAGAAAGGAAATGCATATGTTAAATGGATAATAAATGTGTCACAAGTCTAAAGAGAATAAAATTTCTGACCTCACCCTCTTCCTGCCATGTCTGCCTCAGTGCTCCATGCGCTTTGTAAACATCTCCTTTCTGGTATTTCCATACATTAGATGTAGTTCGAAGTTTTCATGCCAGTCTACACCACTTGGTTGTGAATTCTGAGTTTGTATCTCTAGTCTAGTTGCATAGTCCATGCTAGATAATTATTTGTTGAGTGATTGCAATATGCTGATTTTGGAGATTGTGTAGGACTAAGAGATGTACATTGTGTGCATGCCCATCAGCTGCTCGGATGGTCCCTTTATTTTCTCAAGGGCCCTGGACCTTAGGAAAAGTTACCTTAAAATTGCATGGCATTAATTTTCAGGCCAGCTTCTTTACCAGTGTCAGACTTTCTATGTTTCAGGGTCTAGTTCTCAGATAACCAGAGAGTAGCCTACTAGGGAAAGAAGGTAACAATTTTTGTGCTTGTCAGCTAGTATTTGAATACAAGTCCAGTTCTTTAAATAGACATTTTATTCAGGCTTGGGGCTTGAGTTTTCAGGGATCTTTTATTATTGTATATTTAAACATAAATATATACAATATCTTATATGTAACATATTATATGTAGATGTATATGCATGTATGTATATATGTGTATACATGTATATATGTATATATGTATGTATATATATATTAAATATATATGTGTGTGTGTGTGTGTATATATATATATATATATATATATATATATATATATATATATATATATAAAATCTATCATCAGCTCATATGCCCTGATAATTTTTCTATGTAAGCATCACTTTCCCAGGAATAACAATACTCTGATATGAAGGGTAGCAGAAGACTTATTGAAATGTGGCCCTAAGGAGGGTCTCACAGGATGAGTAACAGAAGAAATGTTTGTGGCCAATCAGAACTTTCTTTTGGAAGAAAAAAAGAAGACAGGGAGGTCACTTGAGTCAGAGGGGAGTGAATTATCTGTTCAGAATCAGACTGAACTCCGTCTAGGACATGGACCAGGGTGGGAGTTGGAGGGTCCTCCAACCCTGTCCCCCCTGCCCCACTTCACTGCAGCATTTCTTGAAAAGTGTGAGGAGAGTGAAGAAGCTCAATGACAGAGCTCAAAGGAGCAGCCAACCCAGGTGGTCAGTGGCTGTTGTGGTTGGGGAGCGGGCCTGTCCCCAGTCACTGCCAAATCATTCCTTAATCCCAATATCCAAAAACTCTCACATAAAACGAAGCAGTCAAGGGTCCTCTCAGAATCAGAGTTCTGAGTCTTGAGACAAAACCACCTGCAAACCTTCCTGAACCCGTATCTGTCCTACACCGTCCTATAATGCAGACATGTCCCTGAGGAGTGCCATTCCTCCGCTGTCTGAGATTGCAACCGAGTGGCCTGAAAAGCTTCCCCTTTTGCAGCCCAAATACAGATACTCAGAGAGATTAAAATAGCACCGTATTTTGTATGAACTGAAGACATCCCACCTTATTCTTGCTACCACCCCCCCATAGGGACCTGCATGCCAAGGAGCATTTGTCATTTTTGTATCTTTCCCCTAATCAAGTATCCATCCAATTTTTGTGAATAAAGAGAAAATGCACCTAAGCATCTGAATGCATACATGTCGCGTAACAAAAAATAAGCCCCTGAAAGTGAAATGTAATTACCAGGTTAAAAAAAAAAACTGCGCCCAGTTTCCAGAGCCTATCACGTCTCGCGCCTCCGCGCAGCTCCCCCAACACTGCTCCTGTTGTGTCAGATAGTGGCAGTGTTGAGCCCGGGAACCGGCGCCGGGCCCGCGGCGCTCCCCGCGGCCTCCCAGTCTCCGCGGCCGACTCGGGAGCGCAGCAGCCGCTGGGCCGCGAGGGCGCTGGGGAGCGGGAGGGGCTCGGGGGGCAGCGAGGGGTCCCCGAGCGGCCTCCACGAACTGTTTTCCTTCTCCCCCGGCTAGAGCCCCACTCCCTCCAATTGATCGAAATCCACCGAAAATCACTGAGAGAGGGAGGGCGAGGAGAGAGGTCGCTCGTTACTGGCTGCGCCTCCTCGGGCTCGAGCCAGGGAAGCGGCCCCCGGCCCGCTGGGCGAGCAGCGTGGGCTCCCGCGCCCCCTCCCAGGCAGATCGCGGGGTGGCGGTCCCCGCCGGGCTCCGCCGCGCGGCCGCTCCTATCCTCCCTCCCCCGCCCGCACCCTCCCCCTTCCTTTCACTAGGACTCCGGGACTCGGGAGAGGGCGCGGGAGGCAGGCACACGGGCCCGACCCCACTCCAGCGCTCGCGGGGGACGCGGGCGGGCGGCGAGGGGACGCGGCGGGGGCGCGGGGCGGGCGCGGCCATGGAGCGGCGGCGGCGGCGGCGGCAGCACTAGCGACCGCGGGCGGACCAGCGAGCGGCGGCAGGGCCCCTCGGCACCGCGGACCGAACTGCACAGCTCAGCAAAAGCGCCCTCGCCCTCCGCGCGCCGCCTCCTGCGAGCCCAAAGCCGGCAACATTTTTTAAAGCTCCAGTCCAGCCTTTGAAGAAAAGGGGGAAAAAAATAGCATTGATCGGAGAGACGGGAATATACATATATAATTTTTTTTTTTTTTTTTTTGGCTTCTGCTAAAATTAGCCGGCTCGCCGCGCGCCCGTGTGCGAGTGTGTGCGAGTGTGTGTGCGTGCGGCGTGTGTGTGTGAATGTGATTACTCCAGGACTCCTCGGGCTCCGGAGACGCCATTTTCCCCCTTGATATCTCTCTCCATAAATCGGTGGCGCGGCGGAGGCGGCCGCGCCGGGCGGGAAGCGCGGGGCCGGCCGGGGCGCCCGCCGCCGCCTCCGCGCGCCCGGGGGCCCCCCGCGCCCCCCGAGCGAGGGCGGCCGGCCCGCGGCTCGCCGTTTGACAGATGCTCATCGCCATGGAGTTACCGCAGCAGCACCTTTGGGGGCTTGGGCGAGCGACCGGAGCCGGGATCTGAGCGAGCGCCGGGGCCAGCGGAGCCGGAGCCACCGGGACATGGGTGAGCACGCGCGGCGACCTTGGCCCGGGAGCCCCGCGTCCAGACTCCCGCCGCGCCGCGGGCCCCCGCACGCCAGGGGCCGGGGGCGGTGTGTGTGTGCCCTGCATGCAAAACTTAACGTCGCCTCGCCGGGGCTTTGACTTTGTACGGGGCGGGAAGGGGGAGATGGGGCCGAGGGGGCGGGATGCCGGTCGCGGCGAGGCTGCCGAGGATGGGCGCGATTCCGGCCGGCTCGCGGGTGGGCAGCGATGCTGGCTCATTCGGAGTGGCCCGTTGGTGGCGGCGATGGTGGAAGCGTCGGGCTGCAGAGCTGGGAGCTTACTGAGTTTCGCCTAATCTGATTCCCCCCCCTCCAGCCTCCCCACCCCCTCCTTTTGCACCCTCCCTCGGTCCTGCCGCCGGCTGCCAGGGCTGGCGGGTTTGGTGTTGGTGGGGTGGACTCGGAGGAGGGGGAGGGGGGAGGAAAGGGGTGGGAAGGCGGCAGGATTTTTTTTTCTCTCTCTCTCTCTCTTTGTAACTTGCAGGTTAAGTGGAGCTAGAGAGCTACATTGTAACCTAGTTGGATTTTTTGGGGGGAAATGTATCAGAATCTAACGTGTCCTTAATAGAAAGAAGAACAGGGAAGAAGTGGTCCAGCCAGCGAAGGTTGGTGTGTGCTTGTGTTGTGGCTCTGTGTTAGTCTTTCTCTTAAAATCTTAATCCATGGATCCGAGTCTCTTTCTTGTGCTCTCCGGTTTTGGGACTTCGAAAAGACAGGAATTCCCTTAAAAGCAGACGAATGCCTTTTTTGAAAGCACGCATTGTGTGTGTTTCTGAAGGAGCCTTGGGCTTGGGAATTAAGGGCAGGCTTCCCTCGTTCGGTGGTTTCCAGTGGGAAATCACTCCGGAAAGGGAGCCCTTCAGTATCGATTTATTGTTTTCGTCTTCCAAACCATTATCTCTTTGACTAAAATACTGTCTGAGAAGTTCCACAGAGACGAAGTCAGGGAAACTGGACTGGGCAGATCTTTAGCAAGATGGTGATAACGGTGATGCTGTTTTTGGTGTCTGTGATGGAAGCATTGTTGGGTGATGGCAATTTTCGATCGATAGAGCAGGCTGGTTCTAAAAAAATTAGTAACTGCCCAAATGCTATCTTCCAGGCCCCCTCCCCACACACTACAAGCACCCTTTCTCCCCTGACCCACAGGGATTACAACAATTCTGAAATCGGATCCAACTGGAAATATTTTCTTTGGAGATAGAAAGTTGTGCAATTGGAAGTAGGAGATGAGGCTAGAAGTCCTGGAAGTGTGGGGAGGGAGTTCTTACTGCCCCCCCTTCATGTTGCATTTATTCTTTACCTGTTGTCTATGTGGGTTCTGAGGGTGTGTATATTGGTCTAAAAAGACCATTAAGGGAAGAATTTCCAATTGGTTTCTGCTTCAAATAAACTGTTCTGATAATCTCATGGTTGAAGTCTAATGCTAAAAGGCCAATTGGTGTGTCTCTTTATTCCTGCAAAAGGTCTCCTCCAAAAGGGCAATTTATTCTGGAATTCTACAGCAGCTACTTTTCCTTCCTAGCCACCCTCCCACCCCCAATCCACACCTTTTTTACCCCTAAAGTTTGGTTGGTGTCCATGGTCTTTAACGAGATACTACTAATATTGCTTGTTTTTCTCTTACATGATTTTTCAACCTCTTCCCTTACTCGTCACCCTGTTTTTCTGCTTTTCTTGTAGATTTGTACCAAAAAACCCAACAACAACAACAACAAAAAACCTTCATAAAGTAGCTGTCACCAAAACTATCTGGCAGCTCAGCCCCATCTCTTAACCATCCTCCTTTCGTTCACAAAGGTAGAGTGGATGTGCCCCATCCGAACGCTTCTTCATCATCTGTAAACACGTGTGTGTGTGTGTGTGTGTGTGTGTGAGAGAGAGAGAGAGAGAGAGAGAGAGAGAGAGAGAGAGAGAAAGAGAGAGAGAGAGAAGGAAGAGAGAGAGAGTGTTGAGAGGTGGGGGCAGGAGGGGGGTCCTGAAGAGGGACGTGGAGAGGAAAGGTGGTGTTCTGTGCAGGCCACATCTGCACCACTGGGGCAAGACCTGAATGGTCTGGGAGAGTTTCCTTTGCACACCCCAGTTGGATGTTGTCTGGCTGGGATGGGGAGGCGGGGCCAGCTGGGCAGGAGGCGTGTAAGTGAGGAGAAAGTTTGTAGCACTTTAAAATGTAGCCAGTTTATGATCCCAGGCCACTGTTTCCCCCTTCTCCTGCTTTCTGTGGCTCCCACCATCCCAAGCCTCCCTGACGGATGCAGAATCTCTTTTGCTCTGACCTGGGAGTCCCAGGTTTCAGAAACAAGTCTAAGATGCTGTGTGTTCTTCTCTGCTTAGTGGAGCTGCCTGCTAAGAGAGAAGGGCATTAGGGACGGATCAGAAGAGTGTGGTTGAATAGGGAGTATTCGCAGATTCCCGGGAATGTAGTCTGAGAGACCATGAAGACCAGGTACTCTGCAAGTGCTGTTTTGCACACCATCTCCCCTCCCCCATTTAATAAAAAAAAAAAAATTGTCTTAGTCTTGGGAAGTTGAATTGGTGTTGGAGCTGAGCTGTGAGAGCCGCTTGCCGCTGTAGTAATCTGAGCTGGGCTGGGGGGAGGAGGTGGTGAGCGAAAGCAGTCCGGAGCCAGAGGAGGGAAACCAACTGACTTGTCTCTCTTAGCAGGGAAAATAGATGTGTCACTGGAATAAACAAACTGGAAGTGGGGGAGGGGAGGGCTTGTAGTGAACATAAGGCAGAGTGGCTGAGAGGCAGCGATGTGGGTTCGGAAGGGGCTCCTTCCAGCTTGGGAGAAAATATCAACTGCCTTATATGTTCATGAATGGGCTAGACAAGTGACGGGGTGTAATACGATCTTTTGTGTGTTAACATCAGAATGTTACATAGGAAGGCGCTGTTGGCAGACTCAGTTGGACTTCACACAGAGAAAGCCTGGGGGTATCCTTGAGTGAACCAAGGAGCCCTTGGTGCCACTAGGGCTTCTGTCCTCTACTTGTATTATTCATGGCAAGCTACTTTGTAAATTCCCTGACCTAAAAGACGGTGGGAGGGGAGCAGAAAATAGAGCATGGAATCTTTGTAGAATTTAGTTGAAAATGGTCAGTGGTGAGAAGCGGGAGGCAGGAGCTTTCTGAAAAAGAAATAAATAGGTAGGCACCCCCCCCCCCCCGGGTTCCTGATTCTGTTTCTGCCGTTCTCTCGACATTCAATTCCATTAGGGGCCGAATCAATACTTGTCTGGCACAAAAATGCACCTCCAAGGGAGGAGAGTTCTTTGAACCGGTCATTATTTTTAGTTGTACCTCAGCCCCACTCTGAGGTACAACTTTATCCAGTGCAAAGGAGAAAGCCTAGAAGTAACGAGATGGATGGGACATCCCTTCTGGATTCCCGAGGAGACACTGAAACTTGGCGGGGCCTCAGCCTCCCAGAATGCCAGTTTTTTCCTTGGAGACTGGAAGTTTTAATTGAAACCAGAAAGCTATTGAAGGCAGACCAGCCAATGAAACCTTGTTTTCTCTGCTGCTCAGGAATGGGAAATAAATAATTTTTTTGCTGATGGCATTTCAAGTTGCTTCAGTTCTGCTCCTGCCAGAAGATTGGGGTAAATTATTATTAACACATTAGCATTGTCAGGAGTTGCAGCGCCTTAAAAATGCTATGATGTCATTGAGTTTGCTCAGGGACCCCATGGTGTGAGACAGTTCGGGTGGGGTGGGGTGGAGTGGGGGCTCAGGAGGCTGCTCTTGTCCTGGAGAGCTGCCCTGAAAAAAACTAAACCTCATAGAGTTCTTGCCACATGTCACTCTGTGCTTGGTCCTTGGGTTCCTGTGAAGACTGGAACAAAACAGTTCCGTTCCATTCCTATGCAGTGGCATGTTATGAAACTAAGTGAGCTTCCCAGATGTTTTGGGCCAGGATTAGGTAAGGAGCAGCAGCACCATACATATGGCCCTAGGTTTGGATCTCCTTTGGAGCTATTTCTAAAGGTGATCTGGTGTTTCACATATTCTTCATAACATTGCAAACACTTTGGGCAGCCAAAGGCTTAATTGGTGCAGAAAATTAAACACCCAGATGCCCACAGACTGTACTTTATGGACGCTGTGAAAGTGCCATCCTCCCGTTCCTGTTTGGTTCTGAGTTTTCATTTCCATTTTCCTTAGCCTTCTCTGAGATTCTGAGGCCTCCTTAGGTACACCAGGTTGGAGAATGTAAAGTTTTGGGGGGAACTGGTAACCTTACTTAGATGACTGAGCCCAAGTTAGTGGTCCTTACAGTTCTCATCAGGAAGTTTTAAAGGTTCAGATGGAATCAGCTTTCCTTTAGAGTTGTCTCTCCTCCCCCCCCTTAGAAGGTGCCCTGTAAGGTTGAGGAAACATTATTTTTTTTAATGGCCTTTGACTTAGAAACGCACAGTGGACGTCCTGTCCAGATGAGAGCAAATGGTGCCAGGGTCAAATGGAGAAGGTGAGCCGGCCCAGCGTCCACTTTATGGCTGGGGGGAAGGCGCTACGCCTCCCCAGGGGCTGGTGATGGATTTGGATCAGCAGATGCACGTAACATGTAAAGTACTTATAGACAAAGCCCCCTGAGCTGGCCCCCAGGCATGCAAAAACTTCTGCCTTCCCTGTGGGTGAGGGATCTGGAATGAATGGTGAGCAGATACGAGTTTCAGAACTTTGCCAGCCTGGAGGAACTGTTTCCCTAACCCTATTTATCATCTTCTCATCAAAAATACTCCCTTTCATATGCATGGCCCTTTGCCCTTTTCAAAAATATCTTTATATCCTATTTCCCCCTTGACTCTCCTAAAGAGGGAGACCAGATAAGCATTTTATCTTCATTCTGGTGAGGCAGTTGATACAGTGACTTACGGAAACGACACAGGTTGGTGGCCGACCTGGGGCCAGATGACTGTGTACTAAAGCGTGAGGAACATCCCACCTGAAATGACAAGTCAGTTTTGGACCCTGTCCCCCTACTTCGCAGCTAAATGACCCCCCCTGCAAGGGATTTAACCTCTGTGAGCCTCGGTAACCGAATCAGTAAAATTGGGATGAAGATGCCTCCCCAGTCTACTTCACAGGGGTTGTGAGGGTTAACTAATACCAGCTAATTTCTGTAATTGGACTCTGAGAGGATTTCCATGCTGCCTCCTGGATACTGGTCTTGAGATCATTGTCACCATCGAGCAGAGATTAATAACCCCTGGGTATGACCAGAAACGCCTACAGAGGCCCCTTGTGTTCTAAGCCCGGGAATAGTTGCTTTCTGCTCTCGAGTTGAATTTTTGGGTGCTTCCTGTGCTGTGCATGTCTGAGACTCAGAATCTCAGGCAATGTCCAGTGTGGACCAAGGACGTGTTGGTGCTCAGGCAATGCTTTTTGAGTTAAGCATGAGAAGGAGACAAGGTAAAAGACATAGAGACGCACAGAGAAAGGAGGCAAAGAGGAGAGGGTGTGAAGGGAGGTCTCTACAGTGGCTACAGGGGCTGAGCAGTGACATCCAGGACAGAATTTTTAGCCTCTAAAGAAACAGATTTATGGCAGGATTACCTTAGCAAACCCAGTGATTTCTCTAGAATTGGGAAAGGGCTTCATAGTCCAGTTGTTCCCTAACTCTTTATTATTATTATTATTATTATTGATTTTTAGAGCATGGAAGGGGGGAGAGAGAGAGAGAGAAACATTGATGTGAGAGAGAAATATAGAGCAGTTGCATGTGACCTGACCGGGAATTGAACCCGCCACTTTTTGGTGTATGGGGTGAGGCTCCAACCAGCTGAGCCCTGCCAGGGCTGTTCCCTAACTCTTAACCCCCTTTCTGTTTCTCGTGACTCCTGCCCCAGGCACCTGGCAGTGTTCTCAAGTGAATCCCATTTTACACAACACACGCAAGCCTCTGCTCCCATTAGACAGATGTCCTTGCTGCCCTGGGGCACTCTGTGCACAGGTCCCCCTCCACCACCGCACCTCGGCTGCAGCACCACCCGCTGTCTCACGGGGCCCCGACGGGTGCCATCTAGCCAGCACGTCTGCCTCGTAAGGCATCAGACCGGCTCTCCCTCAGTTCCTCACCCAGGGCCCCAGAGCACTTCAGGCCTGAAGCCCCCCAGCCTGGCAGCCTGCACATGCTGCTTGTGTGTTGTCACTGTCTCCCCAAGCTGCAGGTCCTTGAAGAGAGGGGCCAACTTTGGCCCACGGCCCCCTGCCCCGGCCAGTGAATGACTTCTGTTTCATGAGTGAATCACAGAATTGATGTTCAGGCAGAATATTAAAAGTGAATGCTGTCTAAGGCGAGCTAACGCTCCCTGAGAAGCCACCCAGTGAGAACTCTTAGACAGAGTGAGTAATAACCACTTACACCAATGGCTTTTTATACTCCTGGCTGTCTTTCAGGGGCAATGCCCACTCTCAGTTTCTCCCCCAAAGCCTAAGAGTTAATGATGTTTTACCACATATCCATTCTACCAGTCACTCATTTATTGAATCATCAGATATTTATTAAGTGCCTACTAGAGTCTCATCATCACAATAGCACACAGCGCTCTTGGCTTTCTCTGAAAATGCCAATTGCATTTTTCGTCCACCACACTCATTTTGGCTCTTACCCATGCAGTCTTCTCTGTTACTCAAGTTCAAGTGCTTCCCCTCTCCTCGGTGACAGAGTGAGGAAGGCCACAAGGGAAAAGACGGTTGGGCAGAGAAATAAATGCTCAGTGGGGAAAGTTCCATGGAAAGGCTCCTAAGAGGCCGGCTACAGGCGGGGCTGGCCACCCACTGGCGTATGATGTGGGATGAGTTGCATTGCCTTTGCACTCCTACCTTGAGCCACAGTAAAGTGAAAGAGTTCGGATTAATGTGAAATTTTGTGATTCTGCAGCTAGAAGTGTCCTAGGAAGGTTAAAGCTTTCTTAAAACACAGAGCTCCTTAACCCCACGTAATGGCAGCCCAACACCCGTCTAGAGCAGCCCCACTGAGGATCAGTGCACTTTACTAAGTGCTTACTGTGGGGAACTAGGTTGCAGAAGGGGAAATAGGACCAGGAGAGCCAGACTTGGAGGGCAGGTATGGAGAGGAGGGGTGGTGAGCTAAGTGTGAAGAAATACTGTGGCAGATAATGCGGAAGGAAGAGCAAGCTTGACTTTACGTCTTTTTTGAAAACTGGTCCTCTTTGGTGAAATAACTTAGTAGAGACAAGGGAGATGAGCAAAGACAGCATCTGGAAAGTCTAGAATATATTCTGTCTCAGGGCTTTGTGACTGCTTCCTTTGCCCAGTAGGCATCTAGATTCTCTGCTGTGGTCACTTCATGAACCTTGTGGATCTCAAAGGCTGGGCATTATTATTTTTTTTGTAGATTTCATTGGGCATGAAGACTGGGGCCATGCCTATGCTCCCTGGAGTGTCTTCTCACTCCCCAGAGCCTAGCCTACCTGCCATGGCCTGTGTTCAGTAACTGCTAGTGAGTTTTTGAGATCAAAGAGAGTGACCCATGGATTGTCCAATGCCAGAGAGAGGCCTCTGTGTTTTGGGTTGAGGTGGGATCAGGAAAGTTGGGCTTTGACCTGAGACCCTGTGAAAGTTCAGCTGGGGTTTTGGCTCACTTAGGAGCACACTGGTTGGATATTGAGGAAGAGGGAAGTCCTGCAAGCTACTGAGATGCTGCAGTTGCTTTTACCCTATGACTTGGGATAGGGGGGAAAAAGCAAGTGACACTATTATCCTAACTAAATGAAAAGCAATTTTTTCATTATTCCTTTCCTTTGCCAAAGTTGTGCAGTTCTGTCAGTGGAAAGAAGCTGCTTGGGGTTTGAACTTGGAGCTGGAAAGATGTGGAGCCTGGAGATGCTAAATTTCATGAATTCAACACAGCAGCCTCAGCATGCTCATCAGAAGCGTTGGCATTGTTGTTGTGCTTGTAGCAAAATAACAAAATCTGGGTGGCAAGTCCCCTTGCAGTTGTTGGTGGCTGTGTCTGTGACCTATTGTTATTTGAACAATGAGAGCTTTGATTTTTTTACAAGTATTGATTAATAATGGTGGCTAAAAAGAATGATTTGATGTGAAAGCCCTGTGGGCCTCCTTTCTGCGCATTATTTTGTGCTCTAGAGCTCGATTACAGTCGGTTTTTTGATCCTCATATATTTATTAAAGTCTCAGTATTGCAGCTCGTGTGAGCCACTGCTCCTGGCACTGCTGGGCACGAAAGGTCTGGTATGAGATGCGGCTCTCGCCTCTGGACAGCGGACATTGCATCTGGAGAGACATGCTTAGCGCAGATGGAGAGCACCAGCCTGCAGCCAGAGTGGGAGCATGATCGAAGCGGAATTATGCTATTTGTGTTCAGCGCTAAGGTGCATTCCAGGAAGGCTTTGAGGAAGATGTGGCTTGCGGTTTGATGATGCAGCTGGAACAAGGGGACATTCCTGGTGGCAAAGGAGCTTTTGCATGGGAGCAGAGGTGGGACAAAGTCTGAATGTGAATTTGGAATTGCCGCAAGAAAGCATCACCATGTACACCATCTGGCAGGAGCAGGGCAGCCCTGATGATGAAGGTCCCGCTGGGTGACATTGATGGGCTGGCCACCCATAGCAGGCATCTTGGTGGTCTGAGGTCTTCTGATCACAGTGCGAAGGACAAATCCTAGGCCCTCTAAATTGGACCTATTCTAGCTGTTCAGTTTTCATTCAAACTCATCAATTCTTCAGTCCTTTGATTCAGCAAACTTTGTTTGCTCATTGACATTTAAACATGAGTATGATCAGATCCTGATGGGTGCTGTGAGGACCCCAAGAGATGGAGAGAACCTTGTATCTGCTCTCCATCTAGTGGAAGTCACCATAAAACCCCATGAAAACCAGTGATGGAGCAGGAGGGACAGTCATCTAGGGCCAAGTAGTGAACTCCACTGAGAGCGAAGGGAGGGCCAGCACCTCCAGCAGTTGGACAGATTAGGAAAGCTTCAAGGGGAAGGTGGGACCAGCCTGAGTCTTGAGTGACCTGTCTTGAGGAGAGTAGCAGGGGAGATATTTATGTTGAGAATGTAGACGCAAAAAGGAGACCTATTCCCAAAGACCACGTCCCAGGGACCAGGGCTTCGTGGAGTGTCAGGCAGCCAGACCGATGGGTTGGGGTCCTGTGAGGAGCAGGCCAAGGCTACATCTCCCCTGAGCTGAGATGGGAGCCATGGCTGGTGTTTTCTGAGTGTGAGGAGCACAAGGGAGCTCTAGTGAGAGAACTTTCACACTCAGCACACATGAGAGCCCTGACATCTGACTATCCTGCTCTACCCCCCTCCCTGTCCCCCCGCTCTTATCAGCCACCAACTCTTCATTCTGGGTTCAAAAGAGTTATCTTTAGATAAAAAAACAAGAGTACATATAAGCATTCAGAATGAGGGATACTTCTCTCAGGAGTTTAGTGTATAATTGGAGAAAGACATGTACGAAGTTTCATTAAACGCAGTATTGAAATGACAGCATGAGGTGCTGAGTAAGAAATATGCAGGGAGGAAAATGGAGCTAGTATTTGTGTAGCTCTCTGGTATGCCTCGCATCTCTTTTGTGGCAGAAGCACAAACTTGTGTCAGATTACACTTTATGTTCAATTCACAATAAGTAAAACAGTTGCTGAATCAGACGGTTGAGAAGTCAGAGAATTTGAATTAGGACTGAACAGGGCATGGAGTCAAAATGAGAGGGCCTAGAAAGAGGGACTGTGGCATTTATTATTGATTTGATTATCCAGTTTAGTCCCATTGCCTTCAGGGAAGTCTGTTTTTTTCATCCCTAATTTGCTGATGTTATGGTGAAGGACCCGAGTTTAAGTAACTGCTAATTCTGGGTATTTAAAGACTGATGGAATTGTGGTTCAAAGGAAGGCAAATGACATTTGGAGTCAGGCAGAACTACTTCTGTCATTTCAACAAATTTCTCAACCTCAGTTTTCTTATCTGTAAGATGGGTACATCTCAGGGTTAGATCAAAGGATAACCTGAAAGCCCTGTTGGATACCAGATGCCTGTTAAAAGTTCGAATCCTTTTCTTTACCTTGCGGATCTCTCCACTCTACTTGCACAGGACGTATTGCAATCACAGTTACTTCTTACAGGTCTGCCCTGCAATGTTTCACCTACTTAGGTGCTAGTCTGCATAGATTATTTATTTTTTCCTTGATTCTGGGAAAATGCTAAGACGGCAGAGACGAAAAATGCTGCCCAGAGGGTTTAGGTGATGTGGTGAACCAGTGGCAGACTGGTTTTGGAGGTCCCTTCAGCAGATGCAATGAAGAGTGTTGGGTTGAAAGCTGCCATCACTTTGTGTTTTAGAGACATCATGATGTCAAAGGAAAAGCACAGCTTTGGGGTATGTAGGCTTGGATTTGATTGTGGATCTGGCACAGGTAGTGTGTGCCCGTGAACAAATGGCTAACCTCCCTGGACCATCAACTCCACATCTGGGGAATGAAAACAGGTCCTCATCACAGGGTTGCTGTCTCAATTAAACTGATGATGCCTCTAAAGGCCACTGGTTGTGTTTAACCCCCTCTCTCACTGCAACTGTGTGACTTCCCTGACTGCACAGAGGAATGCAGGCCACTGGTAATTTGCCAAAGTGAGAGCTCAGACCTGACTTGAGGATTGGCCCAGCCCATACTTTAAAGATGCTCCCCCAAGGGCCCAAGACCTAAGGCTGATTCTGTTGTGTTGTGTCATTGGTTCCCAGAGGAGGCACTGTGTTTGCAGCTAGAACTGGAACTGTTGGGTAACAGATAGTGTGCCCAACCTCAGACTTCAGAAGCTTGATTCTGTTTCTCTGCCTGTTGTGAAGATCCCTGAGCATAGGGATTGATTCTTGGTTTTGTGTGACGCTCAGCCAGGAAGGGCAGCCAGTACAATCTATAAAGAGGTGTAAGGTGCCAACCCTATCTTTGAGGGGTTTCTGTTGAGAAGGTGAAGCTCAGCACCAGAGAATGTCAGAGCTAGAGGGAGCCACGGAGTCCACCGCATCACACCTCTCATTCTACAGATGAAGATGGGGAGACCCAGGGAGAAAAAGGAACTTGCCCAAGGCCACCCAGCACCAAACGGCAGAGCAGAGAATTGAATCTGAAATTAGTGACTGAACTCAGTCTTATTTCCTCTATGAAACAAACTGGGAACAAGAAGGAAGCAATACTCAAACAACATCAAAATACTGAAGTTAGCAGGTACCTGTTAAACTAGCATGTGCTTCCCACTGCAGAAGGAAATGGAGAAGGCTGGTCTCCAGCCCCTGTTCCCCAGGCTCTACTTGGGATCTGCGAAAAGAAGGCGGCATTTGAGCGGGATGCCAGCGTGGAGGATACAGACTATGATAGTAAATCAAACTTCCCGCAAGTTCTGAAGATGCAGAAAGGTGATTCCCAACCGGTTTTTTCATAAATATCTTATTTAATCTTCAATTACTTTTCAAAACAGCCTTGAGGTAGGATTATTACTCAATTTCCAAATGAAACTTGAACAGTTTAAATATATTTTCCAAGAACACAATTACCTAGTGAAAAAGAAATACCAAGTAATCCAAACCTGTAACATCAAAGCGGTGCTATTTCCATCCGTCTTTTCAAGGAGAAACATACATGGCTTGGATGCTTGCTGTTGGACGCTTACAGCATGTGCTCACTGTGCCCTGAACTGGGGTAGAGACTTGTGAAGCCCAGCCCTTCTCTCGTGGAAGTCCTGGTCGGGTGGGAGAGATAAATACAGAAATGGAACATTGCAGTGCAGTTTGCCAAATGCTTTGCTAGCAGAATGCCCAGGGAAGTTTGAACAAGACCATCTGTGAAAGTGTGTGTGTGTGTGTGTGTGTGTGTGCGTGTGTGCAAGCATCCGAGAGCACATGTATGCACATGTGTACACACAAGGGGGAAGGAGTAGAAAAGGAAGGTCCAGCCAGTCTTCATGAAGGGGGTGAAACTTGACCCAGCTCTTGAAGGGTGACTTAGAGGTAACCATGTGGAGAAAGGAGGAATAGCAGGCCAGCCAGAGGAAGTAGCAGGGATTCATGAGGTGATGCAAATCGGTAGGACTTGGGGGAGCTGCAGCTCAGGAGAAGCTTCTAGGGAATGTGGTGGGTGCAATTCTCAAGGATCACAACTCGGAGGAGGTGACCTGGGACCAGGAAGGTACCACCCAGGTGTGTTGTATAAAAAAGCCTTGAGTCTGAGTTTCATTCTTTGCTGTAGACCATGGGTGTGTTTGCAGGGTCAGAGAACCGTGGTGCAGAGCTGCTGTTGCCCTGGCTGATTGAGAGCTGGGTAAGGGTTGGGTCACTTGATCGATTTATCAGTGTTTATGGAGCATTTCCTCTTGGTGTTTCTGCAGCAGGAAGGATTTCAGAGACCCATCATTCAGAGTCATGGGAACCTGAGTCAGATGGCGCCTGGCTGGCCTTTGACACAGCCTCTCATTCAGCATTCACTCAGCGAATAATTCGGAGTGTTGCTCCATGGATCAGGAGCTGTGCCAGGCTCTGGGCATTCTGTGGTGAGCCAAACAGGCACAGCTCCTACCCTCAGGGCTTACCTTCTAGTGAGGTAGGCAGCATTGAAACCAAGAGTGGCACATGGATTCATTATAAAACATAGTGCTAAGAAAGAAAATCCCATGCAATCAGGGCACAAAGCAGGGATTCCTGATCTGCGTTGTGAAGCTCAGGGAAGTGCAGTTTGACCTGGGCTTGAGTAATGAAGAGACATTAACTCAAGGGGACAGGAAGAGGATTCCAGAGAAATGCAAAGTACCACAAGTAGGAAAGCCACTTCTGACTCCCCACCAAAATACCTTAGAAGACATACAGAAAGATGAGTGCTCAATCACCACCAAAGCCAAAGTCAGACAATCTATTGGCAGAATCTGAGATTAGATTCTCATAACCATAGGTCAGTGAGCCTAGGTTGGAAATACAGTTGTTTCCCTATCTGTAGTCAGGTAAGCTCACACTCCATCCTTTCATACCCTTTGCCCCCTAGGATCAGAAACTCACAATTTCTGTCAACCAGGAAAACAGGAGGTCATCAGATCTTCTGCTTGAGCAATGTTTATAAAACAACTAAAGATGATCTCTTCACTAACATTATTACATGTATTCTCAAAGTCTACAGCTCTCAGAAAACAAATGGGCAAGACTGGAGGAGAGAGATCTGAGAGGAGAAGAGGGCCATTGACTTCTGAGCAGAGAAGTTTCCTGGAATAAAGCTCTGAGACACAGACATAAAGAGCCTTTGTAATTAGTGCATATTGTGAATTTCAGCCTTTCAGAGTTTAAAGAATACAGCAGAAGGATCCCCTCTTAGTCTAGCAAAACAATAGTAGATAGATGTCTACTATCCATAGTAGCCTTGTAAGTGCTCAACACCTTATCTTCCAGATATTTTTAAAGCCCTGATTTAAGTGTGGTGATTCTTGTGGTGTAAACATTCCTACCATGGACAGTTTTCAAACTACCATCTTGACACCACTGAATGTGGAGCTGGGAAGAGACTCACATGGTAGGCTCTCAGGAGCTCCTGGGTCTGGCTTCAGCACACCACTATCACTGTTCACTAGGAAATGAGGTGATTGGATGGCTGTTAACAGCAACAGATCTGAGAGGAGGACTTGACTGGTTTCAGGATGGATGGAAGGCAGAATGAGAAGGAGACCAGCGTTTTTTCTGTAGGCCAAGATGATCCTGGATGACTCTCTTCATTAGAGCAAGAGTAAAGAGAAAGAATCCAACACGAGACCCTAGGGGGGAAAACACTGCAAATACAGTAAGAGAAACAGTATCAGGATAATTATTTACTATAAGAGCAAAAGCAGACTTTGAGAAAGTTACCAGACATCTGCAACAGGAAGAAGCATGACCCTGGTGGCACAGGAACATAAAGTAATGAGGAGGGAGTGTTCTTAGATGAAAAAGCATCAGAATCAGCTGAAAGGAAGATTAATAAAGTAAAGAAAGGTCGCAGGGATACAAAACTGTGCAATAGCAGAAAATCCATAGTCAATGAAGTCAAAGGGAGGAGCAGAATAGAATTAAATTGATATTCGGGGGGCTAGATTAGGGTGAACTCTCCCACAATGAAAAATAAAGAAGTAAACACAGTGAAAGAGAGAATGAGAGAAATGGAGAACAGTGCTGAGAGTTATAACTGAGTAGAGGACAAATTTGGACAGAAGCGTGGTCCATTGAATAGAAGAAATAGTGAAAAGAATGATTGAAGGGGACATTCCTAAACTAGAAGGAACATGCATCTACAGATCCAAAAAGCTTGTGTCCCAGAAAAAATAAAAAGAGCAAGATCCATACTATACTCACTTTGCCATTAATAAAATTCCATTATGATGAAAAATATCTTCAAGGATAACATTGAAGTAAGTTGCCTACAAAATAAACAAAACCAGGCCAGCTTCCCTTTTCTCTTCTATTATTTCAAATGCTAGAAGACATTCTACAGAGTTTTGAGGGGAAAGGTTCTGACCTGAGGATTATATAGTCAGACAGTATCTTCTACACGTAAAGGTGAAAGAAGTGCCTGACCTTATAGGGACTTGCAGAGTATGGAGCTGAGGCTGGGCTCAGGATGAAGAATTCTGATGGAGTTTGGGAAAGGTCAGGGATGAGACCGTGGACCTTACTATATTTGTGATGAGATTCATGTGTTATATTAAAAAAAAATTTCCAAGAGCATGTAGTGCCATTGAAAAAGATTAAAAAACTTAACCTAATGAGGAAGATCATGAAGATATTTTTTCCCCCATTTTCTTGATGAGACACAGGCTGAAATAGGGCCTTTGAGGACTCCTAAGTAGCTGAACTAGGTCTACAGTTCAAATCTTTTGACTACTATTAGTTGTGTCAAGGGCTCTCTCAGTTCCACCGTGGAAAGCAGCAGTCAGGGTGAGGATGGCTTGTGTGCACTCTGTGAACAAAGCGTATGGGAGGGATGGATGATGCCAGAAAGCCCGGACTAGGTTGGCTGATTCACTTAGTAATTCAGTCAACCAACATCTGTTGAGCATTGGTTATGTCCTGGGCACTGTACTAGGCATTTGGGTTGTGTGGATCAATAAAATGCAGCCAGTGCCTGTTCTTAAGTGACTAAGAGTAAAAGTGTAAGGGAAAATCCCTTTAAATATGGAATAATAGGCTCAAAGGTCTGGGCAGTTGATGGGATTAGTACCTAGAGTAGACCAAGCCTACTCCCATCAGAACCACCAGGAGGGTTTGGTAAAAGCCATAGAGCTGGGCCCCACCCTGGAGCCCTGATTCCATTGGCAGGGCTCAAGAATTTGCATTTCCTCCAAACTCTGGCATTAGTAGAATTTCCCAGGGCTGCAGGTGGAGAATGGATTTTAGACCAGGTAAATTTCTCCATCTTTCAAATTTGAAGGAGAGAGAGGTACTTTTAAGGACTCATTTGGGTTATGATTCCCCTCTCCCTCAGAAAAATAATTCTGTATGTTACACGATCCAATTTGGAGTGTCCCCATAGGTCTATGGCTGTGCAGGGTAAAATTGCAACGTCTTGGGTATGGAAGAGACCTTGGTCCCACTCCATTCACTGCTGGGATTAGTATGGAGTAAGGAACTCAAAGTGGCTGTGAATGGGAGAGCCAAGTTTCTGGACTCTTCTCCCAGTGTTCTTTCCAAATTCATCACCACTCTCTCCTTCTAGCCTCTCTGTCCCCCTGGGACCCCTTGGCAGTTCTTTCCTAAGCAATTTCATTGTTCTTATGCACTGCCCCCCCCCCCCAAGTCTTGCAGGCAGCCATGGAAGGGTTAACTTTTGTGGGACTGGCAGCCTGAGCCAAGTACAGAGTGTCCATTGTGCGCCCGCCCCCTCTGGAGGAGCTGCTGACTGCTGGAATGTGACAAGGCAAAACGTTTTCACCTTGCCTCAGCTTCCCCTCCTGAGGGAGTGTGTGAGTCACTGAGTGCCTGTGCTCACACCGCATGTTGGCAGGGGTGCACTCAAGAGGATGTGCAGTTGTCTCCCAGACTCACCAACAAATTGTACTGTGAATTTGGGATGGCAGGTACGTGCTGGGAGAAGGCAAAAGGACAACAACAGCTTTGTGTGCTGGTGAAGTAAACAGACAGGTTAGGTTTCTCTACTTTTTGCTTTTGAAAGCTTCTTTTTATTTTCTTAATGTGAGGGGTGCATGTGGACATGCGGGGCTGGATTAGAATCCTCAGCATAGGCGGTGAATTTTGCAGGGGCCACCTGGGTGGGTGGAACTGCAGTTGGAATAGTTTGAACCACAGGACTTTGAAGAACTGTCACGGGGCTAATTTATTTTCCTCGAGAAAGAACTCCTTGAAGTCCTCCAAGTGCCCAGTCCTGCACTGGGTGCAGAAGTGAATATGAGTTGTACAATCACAGTCAGTCTCAGCCTGAAACTGAAATGCAGTCCAGTAAGGGAAATGAGATTTGTGTACACAAAGCAATGAGAAGGCAAGGCAGGACTAGTGTTTAGTGGCAAGCTATGCAGCTGGGTGCATGGTAAGTCAGGCCATGGAGTGAATACTGTGGTCCAGAGTTTACAAAATATTGTCATGAGGGAGTGAAGACTTGGGCATGACCTCAAAATACAGGAAGGATTGGGATCTGTTTGTTCATTTGTTCATTTATTCCTCCATGCAGCAGACATTTGGAGAGCACCAGTTTTATGGGAGGCATTGCGTGGATTGATGGAAACAGATATAAGGAAAGATTCTGTAAAGATACCAAGGCAGAAATAATTCTGTGTGTACCACGCTACTGTGGAGACTGGTGTGACTTGACTAGGGAATGCAAGTTGGTGGCTAATGAGCCCTATTCTGGATTCCTAAGGTGAAACCAGTATGAAAAATCTGGAATTGATGTGTTCCTGAAGATGGGGATTGAGACTGCATTACTGTTTCAGCTCGAGTATTTATCCTGCCATACTCACACTGCTCTGGTTCAGGTCCTCATGCAACAAGGATGGAATTTCAGCCGAACCTCCTTATGGTGCCCCTGCCTCTAATATCAGGTTCTGTTAATTCATCCCTCACATCACATGCCAGAACTATCTTCCTAAGGCATAGCTTTAATAGCATCCCTTCCCTATTGACATCCCTTAAATGGTTTTTCGCATTACCTGTAAGATAAAATCCAACTAATTAGTGTGGTAATCAAGGATGTCCATGATCTGGCTATAACCTTTCATCTCGAGCCATACCTCACCGGTCCCCATTTTGCACCACACCTCTTAGCCAAACCTCACCTTTCTCTTCCCCGAACCTTGCATGCCCCTGCCCCAGGCCTTGCCTCGCCTCATGCTGTTCCTTCCTTCTGCCCACTCTACCTACTCAAGGTCAAAGACATATCCTATGCTCTCCTTGAAGCCTTCTGGGGTAGTTTCTCATCTGTCTACACCTTGCCCAGGTGGAGAACGCTTTCTCTTCCCTTTGTTCCTATCCTTTATTATAAGACATATAAAAATTCGTTCCATTTTTCAAGTCACTCTTTAGAGTATCACCTCCTTGAGGAAAGAGGTTGCATTTTAATCGTCTTAGAATCTTTACTTGTGGAGAACTGAAAAAAAATTTTTGAGTTTTCCCTTTTTGTGTATCTCTTACTACTTGAGTTTTAACTTTTGAAATTTTGCCTTTTAGATCAATTAGTTAATAATTTATATCATTAAATATAAGAAACTCTGAAGTGAGTCATTTTCTTAAATGGAAGTTACTTTATTAATGTGAGTAACACATCCACTTTATACAGCTAATCATTCCTGTAAAGTGTAGATTTCACCTTTATTTCTCTCATCACCGAACCTGCAGCATACATTGTCCTATCTGTGGTTCAAAGGTCCAAATGGGCTTAGGGTAGGAACGTTTTATGAGGAATATGCCTCACCTTTGGCCCTAACCCAAGGGGTAGCTTCATAGGTGGGTACCAGGGAACTAAGGTATAACATTGCAGATTCCTACCAGAGGGAGTAAACCACTGAGGACTCCTGTTTCCTGTAAGAAAACAAGGCTTGCTGTTTGTATGGCTCCAGATACAAGCTGAGTAAGACCTACTGGTCTCTTACCGCTTGACCAGCAGGGACATGTTCCAGGGCACCTTGATGTCTCCAACAGCTAGTGTGGTACCTGAGGCTAGGAAGAGAGACCTCAATGAAGGTTGACTTGAATATGACTTTTAAAAAATTATGTAAGGTTTTGGGCAGGTAGGCAGATCCATCTAGATCAGACAAAGAGTTTTGTAAGTAAAAGAAACATCAAGTGTCATCAGGCCTAACTGCTCTCCCTGCTCCTAAGGGGGGGCTTTGTCCCTTTTGTAGCATGGTACTCGGGTGGCTGTTCAGAGTTTGATTGACAGCTTCAGCAAAGATGCAAATGTTCTCACTAGGCAGCTTCTTTTCTCCCAGAAATGGTGTATTTTTTGGTTTTCCCCAAAGTGGAAGCAGTTGTAAGTGTGTCTTCCTGCAGGGCTGAGCAGCTTCCAGGAGCTGAGTATGTTCTTGGGGCATCTCTGGGGAACAGGTCCGTGTTAAAGCCCTGGCTGCCTTGCTGGCTGGATTCCTCACGGGGCATCAGCTGGAAATGGACCGATTCCAGGGGGAGAACAACACGCCGGTCTTCAGGTTCCAGTTTTTGGCTATTCTGAATGTGTCTTTGCAGACATTGTTGGAATTTTATGATGGGCACATTTGCTGGCCAATTCCTTAAATTGGTGGGCTCAGTAGTAGAAACCAAAGGTGTTCAGTGATGTCTTCTGCTGGGAAACTGAGAGGTATTCAGCCATTTAAAAAGGCTTGATTGCGATCTGCCTACAGCCTCAGGGAGCAAGGAGATGATGTCTTGAAGTTTGGTGCGGTCCCAGGGTTCTAGGTTTTCTCCTGCGAACAAGCATTTGGGCTTCCTTTTGGGCTTTGAAAATGTTGAGTATGAAACTGGGAACAATGGGACAGGGATTGAATAAGGGAGAAGGGTAGTTTAGCTGATCCTTCCATGGTCTGGAGAAAGCCTGATTTTTCTCCTTTCCTTGTAAGGAAGGCAGAATCAGTGATCCCCGGGGGTGCTCGGATGGAGGGTGGTTCCTGACACTTCCAAAGTCCTGTGAAATGTTACCCTCTCTCCCTTTTAACATTGTTGTCATGCAGTCATAATGCCTTTATTTAAGGACCAGAAAGGGACTTAAAACTGCCCCTTATGGCTATTTTTATCTAAATAATTTATGATTAAATATCTCTTATGTGAATGGAAACAGTTTTAGGGTTGGTTTTTCTTTTTTGTTTTCAAACTCATGCCTAAGCTTTACATTTGCTTTAAGATCTTTGCTTACCTTAACCAAAGGTAAGACCCTGAGTAATTGAAATAATTCATAATGAACAGCGGTAAGGAAAAAATGGTCAAAGCCTTGGCCACCGGGCCTTCCTCTAAGGGGCTGGAGAGCTTGGCCCAAGCACCTCGGGGGTTGTGTTGAGTTTTGCAAACTGTTTTTCATATGTGGGGGAAGCGGTGCAAGAAGCCAGCCAGACGCAGTTCCCACAGACCTGAGCGCCAACCCTTCAGACTTCCCTTTAGTCACGGTCATTTCTGATGGTGACTCAGCCAGCTGTGGTTTGTTTCAGAAACTTCTAGCTGGTGACGGGACTGGAGGACTTGCCTCTCTTATCTTTGTTGGGTCCACAGCCAGAAAAATGAATAACAGTTCAGTGAAAGGGTGTGTGTTAGTCTGCGTTTCCTGCCCCGCTCCAGTTTAATGCAGTGCGGGGATGTGCTCGTTCTGAATTGATAGCTTTCTGTCATTTATTCTGATGCCCTTGATAAGTGGGAAGGGGCTTCTGGAAGGTCGACTGAGTTACCTTTGAGGCCATTTTCCTTCCTGCAGTGGCTAATTATCTCTCTGCTTCTCAGTTGCAGATCTGATCTCTTCTGAGCACCTCACCGTGTCTCCATCCTTGGGACTCTGAACCCAGCAGCTGGACCACTTTGTCCTTGGAATTTTGGGTGTCCTCTCTGCCCACCTTCCCTTTCCCCCTCCCCCCCCTCCCGAGAACTCCTGAAGACTGTAGGAGGGCCATGGAGTCCAGGGAGATCTTAAGCAGCTCCCGGCAGAGGGGGAGCGAGTCGGATTTCCTGCCCGGCTCCTCGGCCAAGCCCCCGGCCCCCGGCTGCCCGGGAGAGGCCTTGCTGTCCGCCCCCGGGGCCGGGAAGGGGCTCCCAGGGGCCGGAGAGCGCATGGAGCCCGAGGAGGAAGACGAGCTGGGCTCGGGGCGGGATGTGGATTCCAACTCCAACGCCGACAGCGAGAAGTGGGTGGCAGGAGATGGCCTGGAAGAACAGGAGTTTTCCATCAAGGAGGCAAACTTCACGGAGGGGAGTCTGAAGCTGAAGATCCAGACCACAAAGCGGGCTAAGAAACCCCCAAAGAATCTGGAGAACTACATATGCCCACCGGAGATCAAGATCACCATCAAGCAGTCTGGGGACCAGAAGGTGTCCCGTGCTGGGAAAAATAGCAAAGCCACGAAAGACGAAGAAAGAAGCCACTCCAAAAAGAAGGTAGGGACCCCTGTTCTGTAGAATTTTTGTTTGTTTGTTTTTGCCATATTATCCTCAACTTTTAAGGGTCTATTTTTTTATTACTTGTTTGCACTAAGTCCTGATCATCAATAGGTTCTGCGACTTTAAGTGAAAAGATGTGACAAAACCGATGTTACCACAGGCTAATTGATATAAATAAGAGTTAAGTTCCTGTGGCATCTCATCCACGTTATAATGAAACAACGTTGGACTAAATGCCTTGATGCAGGGACCCGCTCATCGCTGAATTACCAGTTTCTTTGATGGAATACTTAGGGCCTCCAGAAGAAATGCCTCATAAATCTTGGTATAGTGCCCAGTTATTACAATTATTATTATTTATTATTATATCTTCTACCCACCTGAAAAACAATAGCTACTAGAATTAGAAGTCTGGAGCGGTTCTGTTTATTCTGCAGCAGCCAATTGGCTACGTCAGATCTGGCTTAGTGGTGACAACAGTTTGAGGTTTTTCTTTTGCTTTAATATTTATATCTGTTCTCATAGTCAAAGAGTGGGTTGCTGGAAAATTCTGGTCAATCAGAACAGTCAAGAAACATCATAACGTTTTGGTTTCAATCACTACTGCACCTCTTTCTAACACAGCGAGTCTTTCGCGTGAGGAAGGGAACCTAGTCTTGAGGCAGTAACTTGAGGCTCTTCGAGGGCTGAGCGATCATTATTCCCAAAGCCAGTGGTGAGCATTAGAACTGAGGCTCGAGAAAGAAAAGGAGCAGGCGACTGGCCTGAATCTTTGTTGAACACATCAGAGGCTTTTAAGAGTGGGTCTTGAATGAACGTAGTTGGTTGTCATTTTCCTCCTAGAAGAACATGGGTGTAGAAAGCAGCTCTCCAGGTGACTGGTGGTGTCATTTGGTTGGGGAAGACTGGGCCCAGGTTTCATTGTATTATTTTGTGTCGCAGGGGTTTGCAGTAACCTCTCTTCCTGGGAGGGGTGTGGCACTCAGCTATGATAGCAGAGGACTGCCCTAGTCTAGAAACTTTCTGTTTCAAACAATCTTTGGGACTTGTGCACAGCTCGTAAAGAAGTCCTTTGGTTGACAGAGTTTTGGGATCCTAGGTTATAGGTGTCAATCAGTCTTTGTAAGCCTTTCCCCTACATCTTATCATTTATCTGAACTCTAGCTTGATGGACTAGCTAAAAATGGAACATATAAGTGGACCTCTCACCTTTGTAGCCCATAGATAATTTATAGAGTTTCTCTTGCCAGTGGTTTTTGAGCTTTGGAGCCAGCATTTTCAGTAAAACTTCTGGGAATCATGTTCTTTCTTTAGTGTAGGGCTTGCCCCCTTCCTCATGCTAGGCATTTTGCCTGATTCGTTGCATTTAAAATCCAAAGACTTGGACTAGAAGAGACTTTCTAGGGTAACCAATGCCTCCTAGTTGGCTCAGACTATTCTAGTTTGAAAACTGAAAATCCTGCACCCAGTAACCCCCACTGTCCTGGGCAAGCTAGGACAGTTGGTCACCTTACTTTAACATTTGGAGCACAAAGAAATCTGTTAAAGTATCTTGCTTTTACAGAGCATCGAGGTAATGCTTTCCCCTTCCCCTCTCCATTACAACTTTGCTGTGCTTTCTGCTTCTCTGTTATAAAGCCAACAATTATTTAGATGCACATGGAAAGTTCTGGGGAATCTTGCAAGCAAATACAATACAGCTCAAATCAGGCTCCATGTAGAAAGCGAGACTTTGCTTTGGAGTTGGGCTCTTCAGCTTTGAAAATGAATATCTTTGTCTCTGCCCATTGTGATGGCCAGTTCTTTGTGTGTTGTTGGGTTTCTGTGTGGGTGGGCAGTCTTGAAAACTGTGGTAACTGTTTTCCCTCCATCTCCATCACTACCAGGATTTGAGCAGCAGACAACAGTTTTGGGTGTGCAAATCCAAATTTACTATCCTATATACTTTACACAGGTACTGTTTTCCCTAAAACTGCAAAGTTGTTCCCAAATATAGCGTTCTGCCTATTGGAATGCCCTAGAATAAAACTCTGGAATTTGTGACTTGGGGATGATTTCAAGTTTGAGATGTGCAATGGACCTCTATTCTCGTTTCTGAAATTCTCAGGCTGGTCATTCTCACCCAGAAAGCTGGATGCTCTTTGTGTGTTTTATTGGAGAGAGAGATGAAATCATTTACTTAAATATGCAACTTACTAAGTCAGTGTTTCTAAGCTCCAGCAATTGGAAAGGGCAGAAAGAAGGGAGAGGGTGGGAATTCAATGTGTTACTCAGACAGTGTAATGGGAGTATCTACAAAAAACTTAAATTGTTAGGAGTTTGCTTCCTGTTTTATTTCTCCATCCTTCCTGCGTGTATTTATGCCTAGAGCTGTTACTTTCCAGAAATGAATGAATAAAATTATTAGTACTGATTCTTAATCACTTGGTAGATGATCTGAAACTTCTCTGATCTCTGTGGGATTAGAATGTTAACTTTATGACTCTTCAAGTTCCTGTTGTTTTGCAAAGAGAGAGTAAACAAAAGCTAAGGTGAGATGGAGAGGTGGACACTGGGCCTACCATTCGTTTAGAAAAGTTCAGTGTCATGAACTTGCAGAATTTACTTCTTTGTAGGAATGGGAAGCATGTGATTAGTAATTTAGGGTAGGGGCAAGGATGAAGATGGCATTTTCCAAGCAACAGGTCAGTGTCTAACTCTAAAATCCAGTCTTCTGGAACTGTTTCATGAGGCAAGCCACTGATTGAAGAAGGGCACATGGACTGGGCCCCAGGACTCAGGTCCTACGCTAGGAGCTAGAAAGGAGGCCCTGCTCAACTGGCCTTTGAGCTGGTCGAGATGCCTCCTTGGGAGTAACTTGCATATCTGTGCTGACTTAGAACAGGGTCAGCACGTTGAAGTCCACGGGCCAAGTCCAGCCCCCTGCCTGTTTGTGTACATCCGGCAAGCAAAGAATGGTTGGAAAAAATAGCAAAAGAAGAATAGTATTTTGCAACATGAAAATTTTATGAAATTCAAATTTCAGTGTCCATAAATACAGCTTTTTTGGAAAAGAGCCATGCCCATTTGTTTACATTTTGTCTGCGATTTCTTTTGCACCATAACAGTACAGTCGAGTGGTTGTGACAGAGACTGTATGTCCCACAGAGCTCAAAAGATTTACTGTCTGGCCCATACCAGAGCAAAAAAGTGTTGACCCTTGACTTAGGGAAAGGACATAGGGTTTCAGGATAGCAGGAATTTTGTTTCATTTTGTTTGCTTGTTAATGATTCAGCCTCCATTTTTTTTTCCCCGTTTTCTTTTTCTCAGACCAATTAATTTTGTTCAAGTCACTGTTGGACAGCCTTAGGCAAAGACAGCTTACATTGGATCCCAGTGATTTTTTTTTTTTTATTGGTTTTTGTAAAATGAATGCTCTGCAGGGTAATCATAGAATTCTTTGCATATCTCTATGAGGATATCTCTGCTGGGTTCACTCTATTTCTACATGTTCTACTGCTTTGGGGTGAAGAGATACATGTGTGGCATCCTCAAGAGCTTTATTCCAAATTTCAGTCCTAGGACCAATAAAGAGGAGTTATAGATGTTCAGGCAACATGGCCACTTAAATGGTTGGATGTTAGGAGGGACCTATGAAAATACCACCTTATTGGCTCAATAACGCATGGACTCTTCTAACCAGGGGACTGGTCACCTCCCTTCCACATAAAATTAGGATGGCAACTACGATGCTACCTGGAAGAGGGATTATGATGAATGGACTTACGTGAGGTGTAAGAGCAGCATTTGGTAAGAGGTAGGGATGAAAAGAGAGCTCAGAACGTACTTCAGGGCCTCAGAACTGTCCTTTGGACAAGTCCTGCTTTGCAGATAGACTCCATAAATGCACCTTGCTCTTTACCACAGCATGAACAGTGCTGCACCTTAGACTTACTCAGGTAAGTGATGTAATAATTAGTTCCCTTCCAGGTCACTCTGTGAGAACAACAGAGAACAAGAGAGTGTGTCTCTAGTAGCAAGTTCAAGTACAACACATGGACATAAAATGTTGCAATAGTGGCGGGTTTTTAGGAGACACGCTTAGCTAGGCAGAGCTTGTCTGCTTTCAAGAAGAGTCAGGGACACCTACCCAGGTTCAACAGCATGAGAAGGAGATGAGAGTCCTAGAGGAGCTCCACACAGTGACCCAGGGCAGAAGACGTGGTGTGATCATGTGCACCAACTGGCTTTGTGACCTTGGACCTGGAGTATAATCTTGCTGAATCCCCGCTTTCCTCAACCACCAAATAGAGATGATAATTTCCACATGATATAACCCAGTGAGAGATTTTAAGGAGGAAATGGGCAATTTACAGAGCACACATCATAATCAATAGTTTGATTTGTTGAACTAAGTCACAGACCTCCCTCTAGCTGTTTTACATGGATTCACTTTTTTTCATTCATCCTTATAATAGTCCTGCCAGATAGATATTATTTATTTACAGGTGAGGAATTGAAGCTCAGTTGCTTCCAGAAAGCAGGAGCAGGTAGGATTGGCCTTTGAAGCCAGTTGTCTTAGGCTCCAAGGCTAACCCTATATCCCAGTCCTTAAGTGACCACACGATAAAGGACTGCTGGAGAGTAAGGATGTAGCATGAGGGCATTTCATCCACACTTTCCCACATTAGTTAGGGTGACAGGATCATAATCTCACATTCTGTCCTTAATTTCAAGCGTCTGGGATGTTTGTGAGAAATTTCAAAGCCTCATGAGTTAGTCTTTTTCCTTTATTGCATTTATTAATGTTTATTCACTTTTAACCAAAATACAACTTCTCTTTTATTTCTTTAAACTTAATCGTCCCTTTCCCCAGCATCATCAGAGAACCTATTTCCTCCAGCTGCAAGGGCTTCCACCTTACATTCATCAGGTGTCTACCATGGTCTCAGAAACATGCCCAGGGCTCGTTCCTAGCACCCCCACCTAGACCATCATCATATGTCTACGGCAAGACTCTTGTATTTTGTTCTGAGCAGTCATAACGTCTCTTAGGAAGTCTCATGGATCATGCTTTCATCTACTCTTTCTTTAAATAGCACCTTCATTATGTCAAACACACGAAGTATGGACAGAAGAAAGGCCTTTTTTGGTGATGCAGATGGGAAGCTCGGTTGGCTTCAGATTGCTGAGGGTGGTGCATATCAAATAAAGAAATGGGTTTGCCTTTAATTCTGTAAGTAATGAGAGCCCTCAGCAGGCTTTGAACTTGGGGAAAGGGAAGGACTGGGGCTTGGGGAACATAAGGAAAGCGATGCAGGGCAGAGAAACTTAAAAGGGGATAGGTGAAAGGGGAGCCTTTAGGTCATGCAGGTGTCCGCGCAGAGGACTACACTAGGTTCTCCATTTTTCCTGTAGGGTGCTGAGAGGCACCTTTCTCTCTGGGTCCCCTATGATTGCAGCAGTTTGCTATGTCAGGTAGGAGAGGGGGACCATGGGAGAGGGAGTCAGGCAGGGGATGAAGGGTAGCTCATATTGCCTGACATCTGGCTGCTGCACTTGTCATCTCCTCCTTCACTCTGGCAGGTGGCCCTGGGCACCCAACAGAGAGCCTTCTACCCTCCTTATGGCTCAAGTCCTTCCCTTGCCTCATTTTGCCCAACACCTTCTCTGGTCACTCCCAGATGCACTAGTGAACTGAGGTCTTGCCCCCCCTTTCTGGTGCACATGTGCTGTTTTGAACTCCTGGGAGTATGAGCTCGTTCCTTCACAGCACCCTCAGCCTGGCGAGGAGAGCAGGGTCTCACCAGCCTTTCTTCTCAAGAGGCCACATTCCTCCCTTGTTTATTTTGTCTACAGAATTTTTTAAGCAGCATATTCCTATTTATTCATCAAAGTGTCTGGAAACTTTGTTTTCTGATAGGTTTCTCTCTGGTAACAGTATGGCTAAAGCCACATGGAGGATGGTGAATGATCTTTGCCACAAAGGATTTGTGTCTACGAGGCAACAGGTGACATTTGACTTCTGGAGCTAAAGGTGTGGGGGAAAGAACATTAAACTTGAGGAGAGGAGCCCTGGGCACCAGCTCTGTCTCTGTTACTAACAATTTCAGCAAGAGTGCTTCATTTCCCTGGGTCTCAGTTTCTGTCTGTTAAAAAAAAAAGGAATGATAACAAAAATAGTGTGTGACCTCTGAAGCCTTATTTCTATTCTAAAAAATGGGAACACCAAGAGCCATTCTGTAGGTTGGGCAAGTCTTTCTCTTTAAGGAAACTAGTTTCTCTAAACAACATTTTTGGCCTCTCTTTAGACCCACTGTTCCGTCATCAGATGGTTTCCTTTTTGCCCCAGTGTCAAAGGCCATCAATCATGGCCTCAGTGTTGAGCTTAAACAGCCGTGAGATTTATCCAGCTTGGGTTCCGTGAGGATATCCTGGGAGCGTTTGGTTCCCCCTTGCCTCCTGCATGCTTCTCCTTTCTCCTGTTTTGGAGTTCCCTGGGGGTTTAAAGCAGTGTGCTGGTTCTTTTCCTCCTGGCTTGATACTGCCTTGGTAGTCAGCTTCTTGGACTTCCCCAAGGAATGTTTTTGGTGAACTCCATGCCTTTGAAGATCAATCTGGCAAAGTAATCAGGCAAGGAAAGTGTTCTGTTCTGATGGACAGAGACGCATTCATTCCCAGAAGTGTTTAAATCTCAAGTGAGAAAAAAGGGATCTATTAGGAAGAGACCCTGCTCTGAGAATGGATTTGACCTTGACTCCAGGACCAGGTTCTCCCTCCTTTGGAGGAAGAGAACCTGCACTAGATCCTGGGCTTCCTATAACCTTAGGAAGGTTACTGGACCTCTTGAAACGGCTTCCTGATCCTATGAATACCAGAGAGCAGGGCATCTTGGTGTTGTCTCCTGGGGATGAAAGTGCCTGTGGGCTCTTGCTCCTATTCCTGTTCTGCTTGCATCTCTTCTGGGCCACACAGGCCCTTCTCAGTACAGGCACAGCTAGGCATGTGGTGGCCCGCAGTGGTGCTGGGCTCCTGGGAGGCAAGGCTGTCCCAGAAGCCGTGTGTTTCTTTAGGCCAGTCCTGCTTTAATATTGATCCTGGCTGTGTTGAACTGTGTTAGCTGGGTGGCAGTGCCAGAGTCTTATTTCTGATGCCTGCACAAGCATCTACTAAGAGAGAGTATGTCACTAACACTTTCATTTTGGGGAGTGGGGTGGGGATTGCTATGGGGATTTATTTAGAGATAGTTCAAAGGTCTTTTATCTCTGTGGTCACTTGTCTGCCAAACCAGAGCTGCTGAGCTCTAAGCATGACTCAAAATGAAAGTTTAAAACCCATGTCATCAGAACCATCAAGTGGGGTTCAGGTGGCACACCTTCCACACTGCCATGTTTCCTGCCTTTGCAGAGTCACCCCCCTCCTCCACCATCACAACCCTGCGTTCCCGGAAAGTCCTCTCAAAGCTGCATCACCAGTTGACCTGCCGTTACACTTCCTTTTTTATTTTTAACAGAAAGTGAGAGGAACAGTCCTCTTCTGCCCTTCTGTGCTACCCTGACCTTTGGTTCTTCTGATCCTTCTAACTTTAAGTTAAAAACATCCCGCCTTCAAAGCACTGCAGTGCAGTATATCCCAGGATGTTCCCTGCCTGCCTCGCTTGTTCATGAAGACACTAGTGGCTTTGGTCAGGGAGTCATTGGGCCTGGTTAAGGGACACCAAGGCAGCGAGCAAGGGATGTGGCAGGAAGGTTCTCAGAGCCTAGGCCCCAGGCCTTGGTTCAGGCTCCTGACTGCATCACAGATAGGAAATGAACAGCATGGCATCGAAGACTTGTGTTGTAGGGGGTGTGTTTATCCACACTAAGTTAAAAATTCCTGTAATAATTTGCACATATAAACTGCTTTGGGGAAAGGATTTCAACTTGACTGGTCCTCAGGGTGAAACTTGATTTGGAAGGGGCTGTTAAGGCCCTCGGTACCCCCTACTGAGGAGCAACCAGTGGCCAGAGGAAGGGACTGCAGAGGGGAGACCAGAAGTTCAGGAGAGCCAGGTACAGATGGAAGGAGCGTGCAGACACCCACTTGGACTTGTAGCTATACCCAGTGCAGTCAGGAGTAAGAATTTTGTGCTGGGTGGTGGAGCAGTGAGTCCTCTGTGCAAGCTGAGGCCTCTGTCTGAGCCCGTGGGAACATGGACAGCCAGGCTCTGCAGGGCGGGCAGACTTGGTCGTCAGCACTTCCAGGCCTCTCCGACTTTCTGTACTATCACAGTGGTCTTGCCCTGTGAAGGCAAGGGGCCTCTCGGTACACCTTGGGTGTGTGTTTCTCTCTGAAACCCCAAGCCGACTTCTTTTTCCCTGCCTGCCCCTCCTTCCCCAAGCCAACTTCCCTCACCTCCCCACCAGCCTGTGACCTAACCAGGGAAACAAAGGAGGCCTTTATTTAATCTGAAAAGTCCAGGCAGTTCCCACCTTGGTGCCTGGCCTGTGAGGCCATTTGATAATTATCATCAGTATCAAATGAAGGTTGCTTCAGTGTGTTTTCTAGACCTTGTTTATTGTGTTCTTCCCCAGATCTTCCTTGCCTCCCACGCGTTTCTAGCCAGTTCCACAGTGCGGGGAATCAGAGGTGGGAGGGGGTGAGCAACCGTGCCTTGCCAACAAGAAGTAATCGTTCACAAATGCGAATTCGCTCAGGAGCGCGGGCAGCCTTTTATGCTGGGCCAGTTAGTTCATTTGCCTAGTGCTGTGAATGAGAACCCAGCGCAGGAGCTGAGCTAGTTTTCATGCCAGACTGTACCCATGGAGAACCAGCTTAAAGGAGTTGCTGCTCACAGGGAATCGTGGGTATAGCTAAAGGGAATCTATTTGTAGTGTATAATAGGAAGCTCCATGATTTCTCAGGCCTTGTTCTTTTTGGGGAGCAAGAATGCGGAAACTGACTTATTGGGGGTATGGCTCTCCCTTGAACCATCCCACTCTTCCTACAAGATTGCTGCCATTGAGGAAGTGGCAGGTTGGTGTCATGCTAGGCTTTGGGTGCTATTGGATCAGGAAGGAAGACAAAATTGGGAAATTCAGAAAGGGCCTGAGATTTAAGAGTTAAATCCATTAAGGACACAGGCGAGAATCTGGCACTGGGTTTGAAGACAGGGGAGGACTGACCACTGTGGGTCCATAGTTGGGTCACAGTTCCAGAATCTTGGACTTCACTGAGGGTCGGGAGAGCCTCTGAATATTTCCATTTCAGCATCCCCTTTAAACAAACAAAAGGCACCTTCCAAAATCCCTCATGGACAGTTATTTGGCTGCTGCTCAATTGCCTTCAGGAAGAGGACTTGCCATCTCTTGAGGAAGCCCTGGTTTTAGTAAAGCTCCTTCTTCTGTTGCACTGAAATCGTCCTTTGAAAGCCTAAGCATTTTCAGTTCCCGAAACTGTTCCTTGGATTCCATGGCTTCCAAATGCCAAACCACCCTGGTTCCTGTGCTAGGAACACTAGTTTTTCAGTGTCTCTCCTAATGGGGTAGGCAGGAAGGGCTCGCAGAGCAGAGTACAGGGCCAGAAGGAGATTGTCACCTCCTTTGCCCTAAGCATAGCACCTTTATTAACAGGACCCCAGGCCATCCCAGCTCTCTGGCAACTTCATCATTGTTGGTATATACTGGACTCAAGGTCAAGGAAACTCCAATTTAATATTGCCTCCTGCTACTTTTGCTGGTCCAAGTCATCACATCCTGCATACATCAGATTCTTTGGAGCAAAATGCAGGTGTCTACATTATCCTTACTACCATCTCTTTGTGCACAGTTTGGTCAGATGGTCTGACCAAAAGGTTTGGGTCTGTGGATGACACAGAAGGCACAGAAATAAGTCAACTTTGGATGTTGAAGAAGAAGTTCTGTGCTTTCTCTAGTGGGGCCTCTCTAGATGGCCCTTCACCGTCTCGGAACCTGTTTTCTCACTTACATATTGGCCTCTTGGATCTAACTGGGAGGGCTGTTAAAAGTGTGTGGTCAAAGATATATAAAGTTTGCTCTTCTCATTTATGGTGGAAGCTCTCTGAGGACAGGAGTTGTATCTTTTAATATGATATTCACTTATTCGATTTCCGAGCCTGTTCAATAAGTCTTTGTTAGCTCTGTGCTGACGAAGATAATTCTATGGACGACTCTATCAAAACAGCGTCTGCCCATCAGCCCTGCGTTTCTCACATTGGTTCCTTACCAACATCGGAGCCCTTTCATCACGCTGCGTGCTGGGGACTGCCCTGCAGATATACTGTAGCAGCGTGGAAGCATCTGAATTTTACACGAGTCGACAGAGTTGTCCGGTGTGTTCAGCATCAGTGCTGTGTGGGGTACAGAGAGATCTTATTAGGAAGAATTGATCTCAGGGCATTTAGGGAAAGACCCGGGGCAGTAAGTAAACTGTCAAGTGTTCCAGATAGGGCAGAGTGCGGCAAATGGTAGCAACCCTCACATCTGCCCAGCACCCTTACTCAGCATTCACATATGCCCAAGTGTTGCCTCTTTCTGGTTTGTTCTTAGGATAGTTCAGTGAAGTAGATGTTATTTCTCCATGTTTTACAGGCTGAGGAAGGAACATGGAGGGTTTTTAAATGGCTTGCTCCGAGGTTGCAACTAATTATGGGGTGGGAGCTCAGATCCTCAGGTCTCCTGGTTTCTGGCAGCAGGAAGCTATCCTTGAAAGGTGCGCTCCAGCTGGTCTTGCAGGTACATAGTCGAGTCCCATGTAGCTCACCCGATGGTCCTGGCCGCATGCCGCTGGCCTCGGCTGTGGGTGAACCTGGCTGTTGCAGCTGCATCCGGGTAACCCACAGCTCTTCATGGGCTGAGCCCAGCCGTCTCCCTGCTGGACAGCACTCAGCAGGCCGCGGCGGCAGAGGTGTGGTGAGGAGTGGTGGCTGCCAGCATAGTACCGGGCTGCAGGGTGAAAGTCGCTCTGACTTAATAGACTGAGAAGGTGGGATTCAGCAAAGCAACCCCCCCCAAAAAAAACAGATCCCATGAGCACTGTCTGGCCTGAGACTTGAAGGGAGGCTGGTTACCCCATGCCAGGGTCTGGGTCTGATCTGTTCTTCCTTTAGCAAGTGAATGCCTGTTTTCTTATATTTAACAAGGGATTAATACTATCTCCCCTCCATGTTACTCTGAGGATAATCTGAGCGAACGGTTGTAAATGTTTCTGAAATGTTAAGAGAGCAACGGAAATACAAGGAGCTGTTCTGTGCGCTACCGACAGTAGATTCCTGACAAACTGTAGTCTCTAATTAAACTTTTCCATCGCTCCCTCCACCACCCCCTCGTCCTCTGGCCTCTGTCTTCACCTGCTTTGAATAAAGCCCCCAGACTTGGCTGTGCCGAGCAGCAGCTGCGGGTTGGGAGCGGTCAGCAGCCTGGCCCAGATACCCGCCACATGGTGTAATTGCCCTTTGTGAAATTCTGGGGTGAGAGGTCAGCCCTCTGTGCCCATCTTTGTCACTTCTCAGTCGTCTGTGGCCTGGTGGCAGTTGTGTTATCCCGGCATCCTTCCCCTACCCCCACCTCGCCCCCTGCTTCTCACGGAGCCCAGGAAAAAACCATCTGCTGAGTTGGCTTTCAGAAGATTTTTTTTTTTAAATACCAATTTCCCTTTGTTTCGAGGCAACCTCCAATCAGAGCTGGGGTCTGCTGGGTTTGGCGAAAGCCTGGTATTGTGTTTCGTGCTCCCGGAGGAAAGGTTGTCCACTTGCCTTTCTTTTTGATTCGATTCCCTGCCATTCTGCAGGGGAGTCAGAGGTTGCAGCTGCCGCTGTCAGCTGGAAACGGGGGACCCCCTTGTTTAAGAACCTACATGTTAATCCTTTGGCAGGGGGAGGGAAAAAAAAAACAAAAACAAAGCAGAGAAAAAATTTAAACCACTACTAACATAAGTCTGTCTCCCTACTCCCGTCTCATCCTGTAAGTCACACGAGATCCTATCGGTTGCTTCAACTCAGGCCTCGCTCTCCTTGAAGCTGTGTTGGAAGAGTCTTGGTGTCCAACCTCTTACGTTTTCTGATTTCCTGCTGACAAACATGAAATGCACATCAGAAACATGGGAGAGCCATTCTTTTATGGGAAATTGAAATCACAGAGTAAGGCAGTCGGCTGTCAGGCTGCTTTCCTGGGTCTAACAAGGACCATCACGTTGGTATTTATAATAGCTGAGAGCTTTGCCAAGCACTGGACACATGTTGTCTATTAAGTCCTTCCACAACCACAACAGAGATGTTATCATCCCAATTATTATTTTTTATTTTTAATCCTCACCAAGGACATGTTTAGAGAGAAGAGAGAGAGAGAAATATGGATCATTTGCCTTCTGTACGACCTCCAGCTGGGGGTCAGACCTGCAACCCAGGTATGTGCCCTGGCTGGAATCGAGCTGGCAACTTTTCGGTGCACAGGGTGACACTCAGCCAACTGAGCCACTCCAACGAGCTGTCATCCCCATTTGACAGATGTATACAATGAGGCACAGAGACCTCTAGTTGCTCGCCTTGGGTCTCAGGGTCAGGAAGCTGTGGTCCCAGCATGCCCACCCTCCCAACTCCGAGGCAGCTGTGGCTCCTCACACAGAACTTAGAATGGGAGCCAGAGATTCTCACCTTCAGAGCCTGGGGGCAAGGTGCCTTCTCAATTCTACTGTTTCTCTATCTGTAAAACTGGAACCACAATAGCTAGATGCCAGGGAATCCAGAGGCACAGCTGGTCAAATCTCACGAAAGCTTGGTAGGCTCTCCTATCTCTGAAGCTAGTGCTTCTGTCCTCATTTTCTATTGTATTCCACAAAGTGAGTGAAAATCCCCTTAGCAGATTTAGGAGGTGCTCTGGCACAGCCTCTCAAGTCATCCTCAACTTTGGGAGGAGGGCACCCTGCTGGCTCTGCCCTCGCTGCACACTCTCCGGTCTTCACTCAGGGCTTTTGCTAGGTGGTGGACCGTTGCAAATGAAAGGCGTGTTTGTGCTCCTTGATGGTGATGAGAGGAAGGGTCAGCAAGGGAATACATAACGAACTCCATAAATTGGTGAAAATCTATAAATCCATAAAATTGTTTTCTAACATGCCATTTTCTTCCTCTTCTCACTGTTGGGCTGGGACTGGGACACCCCTAGACTGGAAAATAATCATACATGACAGAAAGAGAGAGAAGTCAACAGTTTATCTTTTGCTTCCTCTTGAGGATGTAGAATTTTCCTAGATAACTTAAAATATGTGTGTGTTTATTGTAATATTTTAAAATACGCTATAGGTTCCTGCAAATGTGGATTATAGAAAATGTGGCTTTAATGAGGAGTGTACTCAGCTTTGCTCCTGAAACTACCCCAGTCCGTGCTCAGCACCTTACCCTGAAATGAGGTAATTTTTACTAAATTACCTTTCTTTTCCTTCACTTTTTAATAAAATGCAGGTGTGAAAACAAGTCTCACTTGAAGCAATGAAAAAGTGAGAGAAGACAGCATACAGATGCATTAGAATAGATGAGGGAAGTTGTGAGTCTGTAGGCTGGTGGGAGTGGGGACAAGGGCAGACAGTGGGCCTGGGGTCAAGAAGAATTGTCCCTATACTCATTTCTGCCAGCTGACTCAGGTACACTGTGGACTATTCAGGGTTCCGCTGTAGAGCTTGATTTCACCCAAGACTGCTGATCCCAGAAATGGGGGAGCAGGAGGAGCAGGAGGAGCAGGAGGAAGCAGGAAAGGAGAAATGTTAACTTCAGAACAGTGGGCTCTGCTGGACCTGAAAAAGGTGCCCTAACAAAGAGAGTCGTAGAGCTAAGCTGAGTAAAACTTAGGTACCTCTTTGGATGCTAATTGTCCACTTATAGTGTTCTTTCCCTTCTGCATCATTACTCAATTATTCATTAATTTATGCATTCATTTAATCAAAGGTGTTTTCTTCAGTAACTGTGTATTACATGCCAGGCACTATTGTGGAAATATCACTGGGCAGTGTTCCTTAAGTGTTCCATGTGGGATAATGTGGTCTGTCTGACATGCAAGCTCTGTCAAAATAGGAACCGAGACAGAAAAACTTTCCCCAGCACCTCAGCTAAGAAGAAGGACTTCAGAATTCTGAAAAGTACCTCGTAGCTGTCTGGTTGGTTTGATTGAGTGATAGGGACAGTCCTTGGCTACTTACAAAGAAAGACAAGAAGCACCTTGAAGCAGAACAAAATGAGGTGTGACTTGAAGGCGTCCATGCTGGTAGACACATGTGGTTTTATGGTACCAGTGTATTTAATCGATGGGATGTCCTTGAGATTTCATCATAGAAAGAGGAAGAGAGAATAGCAAGGTTGACTAGAAACCTGAAAAATCATGTCACTCATTTTGGCAGAGGGAGCTGTATCCAGGAAAAGTAGCAGAGGAGATGGAAGTGGAAAGGCCTGGTGTGTTGGCGCAAATCAGGTGCAAGGGTGCAGACCGTGTGAGAGCTGGCCACCCGGGGCAGAAGGGAGGGGCAGCATCTGAGAGAAAAGGTCTGCAAGGGGTGGAGGGCAGGGAAATCGAGTTCACTTAAGGACTGAGTCAGCATTTTGATGTCTGGGGAAAGGGGCTGCCTCAGAAAGGCCCCATCAGTCCAGGTGACCTTTGCAGAGAGGAAATGGAACAACTAATGAAACAGTGGGTCCTCCTGGAGAAGCCTGGCCTGTGGTCCTGGACCCTCTTAAAAATGCTACTGCTCCACTCAAGCTCCTGGCAGCTTCCAACTGGTATGGAAGCTGCTGCCGATCGTTTGGAGGAGCAGCTAGCAGTACAGGTGGGCTTCAGAGGGGCTGCCACAGGCTGGACCAGCTGTGCCCTTCTCTGCCTCCAGGGAGGAGCAGGTGCTGGGCTTCTGGATGCCTGGCTTTCCTTCTGGCTTCAATCCTGAATGACCGCTGACCTTTGCTCCCAATTTTAGGCCTCCAGCAGATTCCTGTCCTCCTGGGCCTGACTGCGGGAGCAGCAGTGGCTGCTTCTGCTCATTTCATTTACTGCAGGGAGATAATTGCTGGTCTGTGGAGCTTCTCTTCCTCAGAAGAGGACCACCCAGTGGTGGGGGTTCAGCCCTGCAGGGAGTGGGAGCAAAGAGCTGGAGGGGAGGACGGATGAATATTCGAGGATTTGATCCAGGACAGATCTGTGGAACATCAGAGAGGGAGCCACAGGCACAAGTGTTCTTCAGTCATCACGTTTCTCTGAGAATTTCTGTCCAAGAAGGTGGACCGGTGTTATGTGCACATACGTGTGTGTGTGTATGTGTGCACGTGCACAACCTCTGGGGAGACAGATATTGTATATGATATAATAGAGCTGAGAGCTGAAGCCTCTGCCCCAACCAGCTGCTCTTTGTTTTTAGGGCTCTCATTTTGAAAGGAAAGTAATGAAACAGAAGATCCCAAAGTCTTGCCTGGTTCTAATATTCCAGGAAATCACCATATAAATACTGATTCCTGTGTCTAGGTATTTATACACGTGTGAATATGGAGGCATATGAATACATAGACATGATTTTATCTGGTCATCAATATAATTGTGCATATGTTTTTGAATAGCTGCCTAAAAGTGTAAAATAAGTATTTCAGGAAAGAGTAGACATATTTGGCCACACTTAGTATAAATGATGACCAGGAATGAAAAAGAAGGAAAATCACATGGGCACCTAGGTGGGTGAAAGAATGCAGAGCCATCACTCCCAACTTATACGGCCTTGCCTGGTCTCCAAAGAAACCTTCAGCTTCCTGTCTCATTGGGGAGGTTAAGCCCAAGTGTGGTGCTCACCTTGTGCCAGATGCTGGGCTATGTGAAGAGGCCAGGGAGGGACAGAGGAAGGGGGAGGCTTGAATGGGCCTTGAAGAAAGTGTCGGATTTAGGCAGAAGGGACAGAGTGCTCATGATGTGCTTCAGCCCCAAGGACTGGTGCCCATGGTTTACCTGGAAAATCTGGAGCACAGGGAAGCCTTGGTAGAGCCGATTAGCGAGACGTGACTTTTCCTTGAGAGCCACAGGAGAGAAATGCAATCACCCACTCCCACATTGGGAGGAAGAGAACAGGGAGTGTGCAGAGAGCTGCTTTAGGAGGTCATAGCACAGCCATCATTGGGAAAGTGAGCCCAGAGGTGCACAAGGAATAGAGACGGGGACTGCAGCCCCCAGTGGGGAGAAAGTGCACTTGGGTTTTGCTTTCACCGTGAAGAGGCCCAGAGGAGCCTTCAGGCATGTGAAAAGGATTGGCCCTTAACACTGTGATTCCTGCAACTTCATCATTTTTTGAAGATTTCATTGATTCATTCCCTTAAGAATTCATCAGTGTCCTTCTGACGCTTAGGAAAAGCCGGCGGGGAAGTGCCTGGACTGAAGAAGAGCGTGAGGCCTGCACAGAGGTCCCCAATCCAGCCTGTTTGCCTCGAAGTTTTCTTTCTGCTAGTAATGCCTGGAGCAGGAATGCCAAAAGGAAGGAGTTCATCAGATTCACCTTCTTCCCATAAAAAACCCAAGCTTGAGTTCCTGTAGGATTGTTGTCCATGAGATGGCGAGTTTGGATTTCATCCAGTGTGTTCACTCTCTGTTTCCAATCTCTTTGGTTTTCCTCTCTGCTTTACCACCCATTCTTTTCTTTTCCTCTTTTTTAAAAAAAATTATTGAGTTTATTGGGGTGACATTGGTTAATAAAATTATATAGGTTTCAGGTATACATTTCTATAATACATCATCTGTATATTGTATTGTGTGTTCACCACCTCAAGTCAAGTCTCCTTCCATCAACATTTATCCCCCCTTCACCCTCTCCTATTTCCTCCCACCCCCTTTCCCTCTGGCCACCCATTCTGTACTGCTCATAGGACTCAATAAATCTCTTCTTTTCCACCCCTTTTCCAACAAGGCTTTCAGGGAAAGGGGGAAAAAGCCAAGATCTACCATCATCTCCTCTCAAACCTTTCTTAACCACTTTATATGTGAACCATTCATATGCAAGGTGGAGGAACAAGTTGCACTTTTTTGGTGTTAGGCAGGAACAAAAAATGCATATGGCCATGGTGGGGAATTTCCCTCACCCTCAGGAGGTGGGGGACCAGAGCAATGGTGTGAAAGAACGAATTAGTTATGGCAAATCTTGTTAGCGTCCATTGTAAGCAGAGAAGCTAAGCCATCTGTGGCCACTTGCAAAATTGTTCCTTGTTTGTTCAGGCTCCCCACCGAAGCAAATCTTTGTGGCTTCTGATAATTTGCATACTGTCACTTGTTTGCCAACTGGAGGGTGTCTGGTCATATGTATGTGAGAGGGCATCTGTGTGGACATGTATGTGTGTTGAAAAGAGCCCCAGCATTGGTCTGCCATTGAAATAGATAACTGGGGGGCCGTCTTTGACTGGGCTCTGGGCTTAGGAGGGGAGGGAGGGACTCTGGGAGATCTCGTTGATATTATTTTCAGAGATTCCTAGGCATTGTCTCCAATTGGCTTCTTGTGCTTTCATCCCTGAATCCTTCCCAGAGTCCCCTGCTGCCCAGATTTCTCTCGCATCTTTTCCTCATCTTCTAAGTTCTTAATTGGAGGTGTGTGTTCTGCAAAAGGCAGAACCTGTCTAGAGTAGCTTACATCCTAGTTATAAGCTAAGAGAGATGTCTTGGGGTAGTGTGTGCCATTAGCACAGACTAAATCCTGCTGTTTCCAAGACACTGCTGTTTTACCTGCATTCATTCCACAAGTGTTTACGGTGGGCCTACTGCAGACATGTGATGTTCTGGGTGCTGTAGGGGGTCTGAGGGCTGCATGACCTCCATTATCCCTGTTTCAGGAAGTTTCCATGAAGTAGAAGTGATGTACAATGAACAGTGCATGCCCTGTGGATGGGATGAACAAAGTCTGGAGGTCACGAGTGGAAGGATGGCTCATTGTGGTCCAGTGGCCACTGCAGACTTTGTGCTTGAGAGCATGTGAAAGAAGACTGTGTAGGGCGTGTGGTCAGGCGGACTCTCATGCTAGACTTCTAGGATGTCCAGGCTGGCTAAAGAAAATGGTAAATGCAAATCTGCAACAATTGAACAGCAGAGATGCTACTTCTGGTTATTGTCTCAGCATCCTATGAGAAGGGTAATATGGTTGGATAACATTTTGGGACAAAAGTTGGAGTCCTTCTGTGTTTATTTCTAACAGCACTAATAATGTATTTTCTCTAGGACATTGACAAACTTATTTAGCCACACTCTACCTTAATTTCCCCTTTGAAAAAAGGGCACCAAGCTTTTCCCTTCTTCCTCTCGCTTTCTTTTATATCAGGCAAACTCTGGCTAGAAAGAAAGTTGGTGCTTTCATCTCTTTAGAAGACACCTTTTGATACTCTAGGGTGGCATTCTCGTAGGTCTCTGAGAGGGGCCAGCTGCTTCCCTTTGCTTGATCGGTACATACAAAGAATCTGAGAGTTGAAAGAGACCTTGAAGATCATCAGACAGATGATCAGGAGGGCTCTCGTGAGCCCTCTTTTACAGATGAAGAAACAGAGTCCAGATCAGGAATGTCTCATGATTTTCCAGATCACACGGCCAATCAATGACAGTCTGGAAAAAAAAAAAAAAAAAGTCACCCTTTCTAGTTGTCACAATGCTGGGAGCTAAAAAAAGAGGCAGTACACTCAATGGCTGTGGCCAGTCGTCGCCACCGCCTCTTTGCCTGACCCATCTTATTGCAGTTTAGCACTTCTCTCTTGAACCCTCCCGAACCCACTGTGGCTTTGCCCAGGAGAATCAGATAAAGGGGCCTTTTATTTCCCAGCTGCCCTGTGCGCACAGCATTCAGAAAAGAGGGGCTGACAGTGGGAGTGGGGAGGCGAGGGAACATTTGTCTTGCAATACTGGCCTGACATGAAAGCCTCACTGAGGGGCACTTTGAGAACCCAGCTAAATAATGGTTGCAGCCAAGACAAAAGAGAAAACTGACCCACTAGTTATGTGGTTACTTAAACATGATTTACCCTGCATAATGCTGGCTGGGACCTGGGGGTCTCGTTTCTAACGAGCCAAGAGACAGCACAATTAATTACTCGGGAAGGAGTGCTATCAGACCGCAAACTAGTCATTGCAAAAGAAAACGTCCTTAAATATTCTCCATTTGAAAAGGTCTTCAAATACTCACAGAAACACACAGACACGGCGAGGCTCACACACTGGAGACACAGGCAGGGACGGGGAAGTGGTGAGCGTTAGTGGTCCCAAGGGGTGAGTAGCTGGAACCAGGGGAGTTGCAGGGATTGGGAGAGGGAGGGGCAGGGGTTTGGAAAGAATTACCGTGTGTTTCGGCTGAATGTGAAGTCAGCCAGGAGCTCCGCATGCCCACTGCCCTGCTGGACATGATTCCCATCGTGTGTGCGCATCTGACAGCCAACCCTGAGCCTCTAATCTCAATGACATGCCCACTTGACCTAGTTAGGGTGCGGGGCTGGGGAGCAGGCTGGAGTTCAGGAGAGGCTGTAGAGCCAGAGGCTGGGAAGCCACATCCAGGCGGGTGAGAACCAGAGCCCAGCTACAGGAAGCACCCAGTCTACTGTGCTGTGCGCATTTTTCTAATCATCCTTGGACCCCGCAGGCAAATCCCAGCAGTGCTGTTAACTTCAACTGCTCTGGGGGCGGCACCGTTATCTCCTTTTGCTTAAACAGAGTTAGCCCTCGAAGTCAGCTCTCGGGGGGGGGGGGGGGGGGGGGGGGGGGGTTTGAGCTGGAAAGATGAGAAAAGAGGAGAAGGTGATGGCTGGCGGATTTGAAGAGGGCAGGGCCAAAGGTTAAAAGAGAAAGGTTAGCAGCAGGCAAAGGCCCAGGATTGAAATATTTGCTGAAGGCTGACAGGCAACAGAATAGAGGCAGACAAGTGGCAAATTCCTATTTTCTCCTCTAATTGAGAAAATATTTTGAGTGGTAGTCAGTCAGGCTGCATAATGCGTGGGGGCAGGGGCTGGAGGTGGAGAGAGAGAATGTGAATGAGAGAATATTGTTAAACTTCCCCGGAACACCAGAGCGACTCCGGGGTTCAGGGCACTGTGTAAATGTGTCACCGTCCCTGGCCTCGTCCCTTGGGGGGCACAGCATCCATTTCTTCACCCACTCACTCAGCAGCACATGGTCACAGAGGACCTGCTGTGGATGGAGGGCTTAGTAGCTGCCCATAGGAGTCAGCATCAGATAACATGAAAAAGAGGGCCGTCCTTCCTCTCAAGGGCGGGTAGGTCCAGAAGCAGATGTTTCTAACGCAACGTGAGACATCAGTGCTATTACCACTGTTTTCTTCCAGTGCCTGAATCTTATCATCTGTGCCTCCCCACCGTTTAGTGAATCATTTTCTATTACCTTGTACTGGAGAGAGAATATAAAGTGATTACAGGCCTGGCTGTCCCAGGGCATTGGTTTCTAGGGGCTGCTCTGCACTACCCTGAGAATTGTGTGGCAGGCCTGGGGGCTGGGCGTGTGGAGAGGGGCGTCTGGGTGTGGGGAAGTTGTGAGGAAGCAGCGCGGTTGTTTGTTGACTCAGCCATGGCCAGCCGCTCCTCCTCGCTCAGCCCTGCCTGTTCTTGCTGGTGAGAAACGGCCGTGCTGCTGAGGAGGGCAAGTTCATCTGGGCTTCCCGGCTGCGGGTGGGCGCCGATGGCGGCTTCACTGGGACCCCTGTGCATTGCAGGGCCGTGGAGCTGGGAAGGCTGTGAGGGGCATGCTGCACCGTGGAGCCCACACAGGTCCAGTGACGACCTCTCTGAGGCTGTGACAGAGCTGGGGCCCTGTCCCAGCCGCCTGCCTCCCCAGCCAGTTGTGGGTGCACTGCCACCTCTTCCTGTAAGTGATGACTCAGATTATTTTCATCAACATCTCTCAGCCCCCACCCCTCCTCCATTTTCTTCCCACAGTCACCAGAGCTCAAAATAGACCAAAGTAGTTTCAAGTTTAGGCAATTTCCTTTTAGACTTAGAAATCTATGGTTACTCAAGGGTGCTAGGGTGGTGATGGTGGCTGGGGTGAGAACCTTCAAAGAGATGGGCTCCTCCTGGTTCTCGGTGCGTGGAAGAACTAAGAACTGAGTACCTGCATAGAACCCTGCGTGGCTCCCTGAAAGATTCCTTCCACACTGACAGTCTTTGGTTTTTCAGTTCAGAAGGGAATCTTCCCCCTGCCAACTCAGGGACCATTCCTAAAGCTTTATAAATTTCTTATGTAAGTTTAAAACTTCAACAACTAACTCATGTGAGTTGTAACAAATAATTTGTAAGTGTCACTTCAGGTTTCTGAATGTTTGTTTCAATAATCCTACATATTACTTTTGTTTTTAGTCCTCACTTGAGGATATGTTTTTATTGATTTTAGAGAGAGAGATGAGGGGGGTTGAGAGAGAGAGGAACATTGATATGAAAGAAAAATATCGATCGACTGCCTCCCGTACTTGTCCTGACCTAAGATCAAACCCAAAACCTAGGTACGTGCCCTGACTCAGAATTGAACCCTCCACCTTTTGGTGCAGTGCATGAGACAGTGCTCCAACCAACTGAGCCACTCGGCCAGGGCCATATTACTTTCGTTTTGAGGAATGTAGAAACCTTGCCTTATTGCAGGGCTTAAAATTGGAAATCATTGAAAGATATGAATAATAAATAATAATTGCTATCTCAAATTCTGTATATTAGACACTGAGCTAAGCCCTTTACATACAAATTTATATGTAATTCTCCCAACGACTCTAAGAGATCTCATTATTACCATTTTGCTGCTGAGCAAACTGTGGCATTGGGAGGTTGGATAGCTTGTAAAAGGGCACAGAGCAAATGGGTAAGAGAGTCAGTATTGGAAGTGAAGTCAGTCTGATTTTCAAGTTCATGCTCTTAATCACGAAGGTGTATAGGTCCTCCCATTTTCAGTTTAGAGGTCATAGACTGTAATGACATCACGTTTGAATCTCATCAAGTGTTTGATTCCAAATGGCCCACTTGAATTTTTATTAAATTTTTATTTATTAAATTTTTAAGATACATAAAGACTTCATGAAGGTGCTGTTTCCACAAATGCTTCAAGCTACGCATGCAACTGTGTGCTCCATTATTAATTTGTTTTCAGAATAATATGTGGAGAAGAACCCGAGATGAAAGGACCCAGCTAAATTGTGTGTCATCCATGCTCCCACTCTGGTTTCTGCTTTCACCGTCTAGAGTCAACTGGGGAGATAAATCCCTTTGCCATTGATCTTAGTGGGAGGAGGGGAGGACTGTGGATATGATGGCTATCAAGGGATCTTGGAAAGTTTAAAGTACTATCCAAGTGCAAGAAGAGAATGTGTTAGCAGCTTTATTTTTCCTTTTTTATTTTTAGCAGTCTAAACATGCTTCAATCTTACTTTTCAGGGCCTTCTCTTTGAGGTCCTGTTCTAGAATGTTCTTTTGCATAACTAGAATGAAGCCTACATGTTGGAATGTGTGAGCAGCTCAATGTTTTAGCTCTCAGGAGGAAGTATATCCCTTTGACGGAAATACTTGGTCAGAATGTGTGTAGGAATGTGTGTGTTCGCATGTGTGTGTGTTTTGATACCCAAACAGAAACAATCATTAAATGTTTTACTGTCACTGTCCTCATTCATGTCATCATTCTGGGACAAGAGATTGTGATAAATGCTATCTGTGGAGCTTCCCATCTTCAGGGCCTTCTCATCCTTCACTTTTCATGTGAAAACGTTTTATAGATTTGTTGCTGAATGTCTCGTGTGGGTTATGAAGATGCATTCAGATCACATTCTTTTTAAAAAAAAATTTATTGATTGATTTTAGAGAGAGAGGAAGGGAGGAAGAGAGAGAGAGAAACGTTGATTTGTTGTTCCACTTATTTATGCATTCATTGGCTGATTCTTGTATGTGCCTTGACCAGCGATGGAACCCACGACCTTGGCATATCAGAACAGTGTTCTAACCAACTGAGCAACCCAGGTTAAACTTGCTATTCTAGAGCCTGTACACTGAATGGCTGGCATCACCTTTCAGTCCAGGCGAGTAGAGAGTAGGCAGACAGTCTCTTGTATGAGCAGTTGGAGGTTGCCAACTGTATGATTTGAGGCATCAAGAATGTACCCTCTAATAACAAGAACAAGAATAATTTAAGCAACTCCTATTATGTCTTCACCAAGCTCTCAAACTACCTTAATGTGAAATCTTTACTACCTTCATAAAATCAGATTCTTGCAGGTGAAAGGGACTCATGCTGGTCTTCCCAACAGAAACTAAGCCAACTCCACTGTGCTCTGTGAATGGTTGTTTGGTTGCTGGGTAATTCTGGGCTCAGTTGCTCTTATTGGATCAAGGTATTCCTTTTTGTAACCTTACTTTTTAATCTTATCTAATCTTAAAACACAGAAGTCATGCTAGAGCGTTGATGGCATTTTTTAAGACTGCAAACTAAAACCCAGATTCAATTGTGCCTCATAAAAAAGAGACTTGATTTGAGAAGAGGTCCTTCGAGGTACCATGCATTCATTCCCTTTTTTGTTCTGCTGTCATGTAGTAGGTTCACTCCGAAGAATTAATGATAGCTATCTCAGGAGAAAAAGCAAAGTTTTTCCTCATTTAAGACTCATTACTGAGAAATACACTAATTCTGAGAGACTGAATAATGCATGTCTTGTTTCTTGAGATCACTTTAGCACAGCTTGGCTACTTTATTCAAATTCCTGTGTTTTCCTGTCTGATTTATTTAACATAGCAGGGCAATCAGGAGATAAACAGGAGAGACCTTCTGGGTGCTCAGTGGCTCTGCAGTATTAGAATTTGGAGGGACTCAGAATTGACCATGTCCCTGGATATCATCACATCTAAGTTTATTGCTAAGTTTATTGGCCATCTATTAAAAATCACAGAAGGCATCCATGTTTGGGAAAAAGTCACTGTTTCACTGCAAATGCAAGTAATCAAATTTAAGGTGCATCTGGGTACCTGTTTATTAATGTCCCATAGTGATCATTTATTTCACTAACATTTGATGAGTTGAGATTCTGAAGATTCATCGTACTCAGTGTTAAGAATATAAAATCGAATAAGACACATTGTGTTCCCTTAAGGATCACAGAAACTTGCGTGAGATAGGCAAATAAAGTGAAAATTATAAAAGAATGCAGTAAATGCCATGAACAGAAATGATACCCCCTGAATCACATTGGGGTCAGGGAGAGAAAGGTTCAGGGAGAAAGCCCTTGGAGCAAGTTTTGAGGGACACAAAGAGCAAATTGGACTAAGAAGGAGAATGGGCATTGCAGGAAGAATGGCAGATGCAAAGGAATGGATTAGTGATTGAATTAATGGCTCAGATAAGAGGACTGAGCAGATAAGAACCACCTAATATTTATTGGATCCTTACTTGTGCCAGGTAGAGCTCTAAGCCCTTCTCATATATGTCTCATGTAATCCCCATAAAACCCTAGGAGATAGCTACTATTATTACTCTCACCTTATGAGGAAACTGAGGCACAAAATCATTAAGTCATTTACCCATCATAGAGGTAGTAAGAGGAGGAGTTTAGAATTGAACCCATGGAGTTCACTCTTTGAATCAGTTCCTTGGGTCTTGTGTACAAGGAGGGAGAACATTATCCTGCAAACTCTGATTTATTTTAGGCACAGGAATGACGTGGACAGAATTATCTTCTGGAAAGGTCACAGGGAGAGCCATGTGGAGAGCAGATTATAGGGAAAAGGGGCTGGAGGAAGAGAGGCCAGCTGGAGGCCTTTGACATAATCTAGGTGAGAAGTGATAAAAACCTGAAACACACTGGTGACAGGAGACATCATCAGAAGTGAATTGATTCAAAAGGCATTAAGCAGGTAGAGTCTGCAGGACTCTGGCTAATGGGATTTAGTTGTTGAATGAAAAAGTGGAATTTAAGTTATCTCCTAGGTAAATAGATATCACCATTCATAAAGAGGGGCAAGCTTGGGGAAAGGATGGATGCTAAAGCAATTCAGTGTGATTCCTGCTGAGTTTCAAGGGAAGCCATGGGTGTGGTTTTATTTGCCTGGGGCAATTTATCCAGTCTGAGGACTGTGGAGAGAGCCTTAGGGATTACAGACACTTAAAAGATAAGCAGAGGGGGGAAAAAATTGCAGAGTGGTCTGGTCAGAGCAGGAGAAACCCTTAGAAGTCCCCAGGAGTGTGTACTTTCCATAGCCCAGGCCTGGGCAACACTGATCACTATTTGGGGGAGTGTTTTCAGTGTGGAATCAGAAGCCTGTGAAGAAGGGATCGCAGAAACTAGTGTAGACAAATCTTTCCAGAAGTCTGCCTGTGTAGCTGTGCATTCATATGAGTCAACTTCTTGAAATCCCATCGTGGAACATTTGCAGAAGCCTGGAGTAGTGAGGCTGGGCATATTCTGCCTTGGTGTGTGAGGACTGAATTTCGGTCTCTAAGCACATATTGAAAGGACTTGCTTTATTGTGTTCAGGCCTGAGCCTGGTACTGCGCAGCATAAAGGAAAATTATATAGTGTAGGTTCTGCCCTCAAGCAATTTTTATTTTAGTTATAAGAATAAAAGGAATGTGGGAAACTAAGACCAAAGGTGAGCTAAGCTGTCAGTCAATAGGCTAACAGAAAAGGGAGAGATCAGAGTTGGCTGGAGTCCTTGGGGATGCAGGCAGCGAGCTCTATCCTGAAGGACGGAGTCAGGGAGGGTCCAGGGAACGCGGTGTGAGCGTGAATGTGGAGACATACTCGGGGTGGCTTGTGGGGGGGCGTGGGGGGGTAGTGAGGAGCCCACCTCATACCTCTCAGACTTAAGGGTTTTCTCTTCTTTAGTTGTCTCCTTGACTGTGTGCCTTTCCAACCTCCTTTTTCAGGAACGTTCCATGTGTTCACAGCCTGTGTTGCTTGGGCTCTGCATCCATGTATCTCACACATCACTCCGCCTCCCTAGGGGAGGCATTTGGACACCTACTGCCTGTCCTGCCTGCACTCTTTCGTGGTCTCTCAACAGATTCTTCTTTCTTTCAGCATTTCCCAATGGTCCAAGAGGGACATCAAGGGGAGCAGTGAGGAAAGCTGTGGGTCGGGGTGGGGAGAAGAAGAGGAGACTCAGATGGTCTCAAGAGTTCTGGATGACTGAATCATGCTGGGAGCCCTTTAGAGAGGGCAATGAAGTTATTCTAATTACTATGTAACAAACTACTCCAAAACTTAGTGGCAATAAAACTATATTCATTTTATTATGCTCTCAGTGTTGTGTGTGAGCCCGCTGGGAGGGCTCATCTCTGCTCCTCAATGACTGGGAATTCAGTTGGAGTGAGTGGGACGGCGTGAGTTTGCCAGATCAGATCTGCGGCTGCCTCTTGCTGTTGGCTGGGCCTCTCTGGTCTTCATGCCCTGTCTTCTGGGCATGGCTGGTGCCCGGGCTCGGATGGCTGGAGCAGCAGGGGCTGCCTGGGAACTTTGCTCTCTACACAGCTTCTCAGTATAGCTGCCTTGACTTTCCTCACAGCGTGGTCATCTCAGTGTAGTTGGATTTCTTTCCTGACATCCAAGAGAATTGGGTGGGAGCTACCAAGCTTCTTATGTACTAGCCTCAGAATTTCCAAATGTCACTTCCACTAGATGCTATTGGTCAATCAAGTCACCAAGGTCAGCCCAGACTATCACACTCTGTAAAAGCCCAGCTTTCTCTACACGGCCACAGGCAAGGAAGATGCCACTTGTTTAAGGATGTGCTCCTAACAGAAAATATGGTCCACAGAGAAGCCTGTGAGACTGTCGTAATCCTCGTGGGGAAGGCCCTTGTCCAGTGGCTTAACGGGCCCTGAATTAGGAGCCAAGAGACCTGGGTTCTGGCTCTGACTTTATCTCTAAACAACCTTAGAATGTCTTTCACCTGTGAACTAAAATCCTGGTAATATTGATTTATATTTCACTCTATTAGATCAAAACTCTGAATTGAATGGAGTTAGGCTGGTTGTAGAAGATAGGGAATAATTCTCTCTCTCTCTCTATCTCTATCTCTATCTCTCTCTCTCAACACACACACACATACATACATACAAACACACACAAATCCTTATATTCTCTATAAACTGGAGAAAGGGTTGATGATTTATTGCAATCCAGTTGATCTTGGTCCAGTTCCTGTTTTTCCACTTAGTAAGCACATGGTCCCCCAACCTCACTTTTCTCATCTGTCAAATGGGGATAATACTACTTGCCTGATCAATGTGCAGCCAGTATGAAATACAGTGTTCCATGTCTGTTGAGGTTAGACTCTCCATAAGAATCATCATGGTTATTGTTATTCTGATTACTTTCTCTGATAAGAGTCAGAATTTCCATGACGTCTGGCCCATTTTGACATATTTTTTTTTATTACAAATTACCAGTGGCTGGGGTGCGTGATTTCTCAGGTTTTGTATTGGTGCTGTCTAGACCTATTTGATGAACAGCGTGCCTGTGTGAGTGTGCAAATGTGCTTGAAGGATTTAAATTCAAAACTGACCTATAAAACTTAATTATCCCTCAACTAGATGATCGTGTATCCTCATTATGAGTCTTGAATTGGTTGCAATTTATATCTAAATATGATATTAGAATTTACCTTCCTGTTCCATGAGGATGAGCGGGGCCGTGTGATTCTGTTTTCATTAATGTGCTGCAATTTGACTGCAGAGGCTGCCCGCCCTAAAGACCCCGCTGCCTCCTCATGGGCAATCACCAGCTTCTAGCCTGCGGAACGTGGTGTGCTGAGCAGGCATCCAGTGACGGAGGAAACCCAAAGCCTGCGTCCCAACGGATAAATAAGTAAAGATGTTTGTCAAAATGCATCGAGTGCTATTTCTCACCCTTGCACCTTTGACAGGAGCAACCGTATTGTAAGCTGCATTTATTTAGATCCTTACTGCTAAGGATAAGTGCTCTGTACACATGCCCTGTTGAGCCCTCCCTGCACACACTGCTGCCTTTCTGAGGCCTTTAATTCGGTGAAATAAATGACTCTAAAAAGAAGTGCTGTGCAGCCTCTTAGAACAGTAAACAAGAACAGCTCAGGTCTTTTCAGGAACCTGGAGCCAAGGGATGGTTTGTTTTTTTGTTCTTCAGGAAGCGCCCGTACTGAAGGAGGTATTGACCTCGCTGCTTTGGCTGGCACCCACCAGGTCCCTTCCTGGCGCTCACATTCCCCCAGCATGTAACTCAACACCTGTCTCTGTGGCTGCAAACAGAGCTCACAGTGATGGCGAGTCCCCCTCCTGCCCCTGCCCTACAGCAGCTCAGCACCCTTTCACCTAGGATTTCCATCCCTGACAAACCAGAAACAGACAATACAGTTCTCCCCAGGATTCCGATTTGAGGCCAAGAAAAAATTTAATCAGAAAAACAACTCTCGAGGGCGACCTTAGGATCAGCACATCGTTCCACTTCTATTTCTAGTCCTTCATAAAGAAAAAAGATGTAGAGATAATAGCGACCTTCAAGACTGTCAAGTAGCTTCCCTCGTTAGTAGAAATGGATATTTAGTAGAGATGGGTACATGGTCTGAATGGAGTCCTCTCACACTGTGACACCACCAGCCCGCATGAGCCACCCAACACCCCCTACTATTTCCATCTGACATAGCCAAGCTGAATCTCTGGTAAGTAAATAATTAATTTTGAAGTTGGGGATGTTAGTGGAAAAGTCAGCTGTGACGGGCTCAAATAACAAGCCCCAAACGTGGTAGCCACTCTCTGGCCCTCAGAGCGAAGACCTGTCAGTTCTATTAGGCCTGGACAGGCCTGTCTTCCAGCCTGTCTCTCCACATTAAAGTCAAGTAGCTGTATCTTTTCCTCTATCAATCCCATCTTTGTCCCCAAAGGCTTGTGCACACCAGGCACACTGGTGTTTTCTTTCCTCAGTCCACCAGGCCCATGCAAGTCCACATGACTCATTGGAGAGATGAGTCTCCATTCCAATACCTCTGTGGGTTTGGGGAGGGGTCAGGCTGTGAATAAACCATTACGTGGCTGATTCTACATCCCTCTCTTTCACCACAAAAACCTCAATTTCCCTTTTTGTGGAAAACAAAACCCTTTTTCAGTGCCTCATCAACGAGACTGTGGCCTTTGAATTGCATGGTGTCCTGGGGAAATTTTAAAGATTAATGGTCTTTTGGGAAGGAGTGGTTGGGAGAGCTCTGCCCCCTGTCCATTGGGGAATGACACCTCTGCACTTCCATCCTTCTGACCTCGCTGCCAACTTCATGTGTAGATGAGGAAATTGATCAGCCTAGGAATGATTTGTGAATCCACAGATGTGTGGCTGAGAGGCCCTGAGGGCACCCACCTCAGGATCAGCTGGGCCACACAGTCCCCTCACCTCCACCGCAATTCAGGGTCCCCATGGAGCTAGGAGAAATAGTGAGTGACGGTGGGGCTGAAAATCTCAGATGGCAGCAAGCAGAGGCTGAGCAGGACTAAACATCAGAGGGCCTCTTGAGGCCTAGCGCAGGGAGCTTCTAGCATGCTCGGCTGAGATAATTTCCAGGAGGAGATAACAGAAGAAAATCAGACACAGATGGTATAAAAATTTGTAAACTATAAATGCGATATGAGGGTGAGACGCGATGCTTATTGCTTGAGTGAGTTTCCTTACTCTTTTGCATCTGGATTTGTCATTCATGAACTATTAATCAAATATCTACTCTGAATTTCAGCGTCTTCCCTGCGCCTTCCTGAAGACTGCAGGTATATTCTACAGGTTGTCTGCTATTTGAGCTCTCTGTATACTTGGGGAGTGTATGTGGAGGGGCTTACACCCTTGTAAATGCCATTGCTCTTGCAAGACATAAAAAGTCAAAGATGCTTCCAGTGTCACCCAAATTGTTATTTGAAGACTTATCTGTCACCACTTTCTGAGTGGTCTGTTCAATCCCTTACCAAGCTGCAATTTTCCACATCCATACTTTTGTTCACATTACTCTGACCTTAAATGCCTTCCTCTCCCGCCTTCATTTAGCTAGTATTCACCTCTCCATGAAAAATCCCCTCCTGTCCTGATCTCCTAGCGTGCACCTTTCTTTCTCCAAATTTCTAGAGCACCTATTATATCAGTTATGTGCCCACATTGTTAACATATCTTCTGACTATTTACATTTTATTTATTTGTTTACTTTTTATGTTGCTTTCTCCCATTTCGATTAGGAAATCTCTTTTGGGGATAAAGGATATAATTTATTGGCATTTCCCACAGAACCTAGCATAGCACCTTGTACATAGCAGGTGCTCAATACATACTAATTGACTCTACAAGATTAATTTCTGGACAATATAGAAATATACTATATTCTGTTTCTACCCCTAAGGAATTTTGCTGTCCAATAATTAACAAGAACTGAGGTTACCTATAAATCTACATAGAGATGCTCATTAACTAAACATTGTGGAGTTGGAAAGCCAGTCTAAATTCTCATTATTTATTGGAGAAAAACATCCAGAGAAAGGGGATTTGATATAAGCGCAAGGGATTTAGTATATGTTACTAAATGCTGTTGAAAATGTACTTGAAGATTTCTCCTGTGGAAGCCATTTTTGCAAGTGCTCAAGTCAAGAAACTGCAGATTCAATTTGAGTAAGGCGATCTGCCCTAAGGGGCAGCTGAATTCAGTAGTGTCCCTCCCAAGCATTCTGAAGTTTCCTTTGGAAAATATGCTCCCTTTGTGGGATATGGAGAGTTTAATTAATTGGAAGAGACAATGTTGAAATTCAGAAACATGCCCCAATAGTGACAACTCTCAGACACACAGATGTTCAACTAGAACAAAAATAAATTTCAGTAACTCCTTGGAAGTTGATGAGACAAGCTGCAGGAAATCGGGAGGGGCAGAATGGCCTTTTGGTAAATAATCAGTGCCAACCAAAGCACTGGGATGAGCCTTGGTGGAACCAGAATTGCATGTTGGTGACTGATTTCAAGCATCCATTTCAGGCTATAAGCATGACTGTGGTTTCTAATGGATTCAGATGGATGGTTCCCCAGCAGCAGAGGGATATATTTGAAGACCTTTGAAAGTGTCCCCCCACCTTGCAGTTTTAATAACATCAAAGCCTTTTCCAAGCCTTGAACCAGAGGGCTGGAATAATATTACTTGTTTTGGGCTTACAGTCTGGGGTGTGATGGACATAAATTTTCATTTGGAGACTATTTATATTTAACCTATTTCTGAAATATGATTTCTGAAATAAGGCGTTATGGACCACTTTGTAAGAGAAGAGCAGCCCTATCTGAATGGTGTATTGATGCATAACAAGGATGTAGAAAGCTGGAGACCTGCATCAGGAGGCAGGATACCTGAATTCTAATTCTTTTTCCACTTACGAGCAGTTCAGCCTCAGGCAAGCTATGTAATTTCCTGGGCTCAGTTGTTTCTTCCCTATAACTAAGGTTGTATTAACTATCTGAGGTTAGAGGTCTGGACCTTTATTAAATCTATTAAATTTCCTTTATATATCTAAATTCTTTGATTCCATTATTTAACAAGATTAATCCTGCTTGCTGCCAGGCAACCTTGGCCACTCTGTTCTCCCGACTCCCGCCCTCCCTCCCACACACTTGGTTGCCCTGCCTCTTCAGTTGCTTGTCTCCTTAATTATATCTCCAGTGTCAAACATAGGGTTAGGCACACAGTAGAGACTTAGTAAATCGTTGTAAATGAATGAATGATTAATGAATTTATGAATGGATATTGAGAGCTCAGATTTGGTAGATCAGGTAGGAAGGAAAGGCAAATTCAGTGGCACGTCCAGAAAGTTTCTTGGTGGGTGCAGGTCAGCAGGCCTGGCTTGTTGGAATCTTGTGTTGTTTGTCTGGGTCAAGCTCACTTTTGTGACCAGCAGAAATAGATTTCACTACACTATAAGGGTCCAGTCTTCTTGGCTTACTGCCTAGCAAAGCAAGGTGACGTGTGAATGCACTGGTGACTGAGGTGGGTGTAGCCCACTTGTACCCAGATGGTCAGTACATGGCTACCTGTTCTAGGGGAGGCGACAGTGGCACTGTGGTTTCTCTATATATAGACTCACAGGCCGTCTACACACACACACGCACACACGCACACACACACTGTGTTTATTTTATCCTTCACAAGTGTGTGACCAGGTTACCTTGTGAGAGGCCACATAATACACTGTAAAATTCACTGGATTCTAAGGTAGAAGACACGGATTACATTTTTAACTCTGGTCTGTTCTGAGTTTGTGACCTTACAAAAGTCACTTCCCCATTCCCAGCTTCTGTCTGTAGGATGAAGGCACTGGATTGGATGACCTCAGAGTTCCCAACAAAAGGATGTCCAGAGATAGAATAGGTGCCTTTGAAGGCAGTGAGTTTCCAGTTGCTCTGGGTGTCCACAGCAGCGATTCTGTGCCCAGGCGTGTGGTTTTGTTAGAGGCCTTTCCAGCCTGAGACCCTGAGGGGTGAGTTGACTTGGAATTGCATAAGCGTGGGCCAAACTGATGTCAGGGGAGAGAGTGGGGATACATATTTTGCTTGTCTGACCCACAAGTGAATTAATCACCTGCCATGGCTGTTTCGATAACGACAGTGTCATCCCAACTGTCCACCACTTTTTTTTTATTTTAAATATATCTTTATTGGTTTAAGAGAGAGGAAAAGAGAGGGAGAGAGAGAGACAGAAACATCAATGATGAGAGAGTCATTGATCGAGCCCACAACTTGGGCATGTGCCCTGACCAGGAATCGAACCCCATCGCCTGGATCCCAGGTTGATGCTCAACCGCTGAGCCACGCCCGGCCGGGCGAGTTTTGAATCCTCTTTTTTAGGCCTCTTTATTGTTGGGCAATTGCGTATCCAGAAACACATACAGCTTCACATGCCCATTGACTACGCCCTTGCTCTTCCTCATTAAGACTTGCTGTGTAACCTGGTGTCAAAGCGGGGACTGGGGTGCCCTGTACAAGCCCTGTCTCTCTTCAGAGGCTCAGTCACTAGGGTCTGCAGCTGCACCTAATGGTCCGGTTGCCATTGTTTAGAGAGTGACATTCATTCCAAGAGTCATATGTGCCCTGTGTTGACACCCTTTCCACTGACTCTTTGCAGCCCTGTCCTAGTGTCTGTGCTGCTGGGGATCGTCATTCACATTAAATGCTTCTGAAACTTCGGAGTCCTGAAACAATTGTGGTGTCACCTGCATTTTACTTGATTTCATTTTCCTGAAACTACTGAGGACAGATTTTCACTCATTTTCTAAATATTTATATTTTAAAGGAGAACATACATGGATATATACACACATACACTCACACACATGCACACACACTCCTGTGTGAGTTTCCTCTTGCCACTGTAGCAAATAACCACAAACTTAGTGGCTTAAAACAATATAATTTTAGTATCGTACAGTTCTGGAGGTCAGAAGTCTGACATGTGTCTTACTGAGCTAAAATCAAGGTGTTCGCAGAGCTGCTGTCATTCTGAGGGCTCTAGGAAAGCATGCACTCCTTCCTTTCTAGCTTCTAGAAGCTGCCAGCATTCCTTGGCTAATGGCTCCATTCGTCTGTCTTCAAAGCCTGTGATGTCGTGCTGAGTCTTTCTTACTGCTCTTTCTCTGATTCTATATTTTCTGCTTTCTCTTCCACTTTAAGGATCCCTGTGAATACATTGAGCCCACCTGGATAATCCAGGATAATCTCCCTATTTTAAAGTCGGCTGATTAGCAACCTTAATTCTATCTGTAGTGTTAATTGCCCTTTGCCACATAACAAAACATATTCACGGGTTCCAGAGATTAGGACATGGGACACCTTTGGGGGCCATTCATTATTCTGCCTATTATCCCTTATTTTAGTAGTGCTCAATACTTAGATTAACAAAACATTAAAAAGCACCTCACTTTGCTTTTACCTCCTTGATCTGTGAATACTTCCCTAAGCACAGTCCTTTATACTTAGAAATGAAAATAATTGCGTTTTGTTTCACTCAGTTTGTTATAATTTGTAGAACGGTTGAAGTCATAACACCTTTAAAATATACTTTAATATTAAAACATGTATATTTGTAAGAGTCTGACTAAATATTTTTATTCATCAGAGGTTCTGGAAAACCTGCTTTTCATTGTCAGCGATACTTCAATTTGGATTCAGGTCCATCACATTTGAAGGACTCTGGAAAGGATAATTTAGTTATGTTACTTTAATCAAATGGGTAAAGGTGCAGAAGAGGTTGGCAGTACTTTTACTGAATTCATAAAACCAGTATAATGGGTTATAGTCGAGGAAGCGCACACTGTATCTTGACAGGTGACTGAATCCCAGATAGAAGCGATTCTGGTTCCTGGGCAAAAGCTTGATTCTGACGGCGTTGTAGGTGCACACATGGGGAGTGGGGGAGCTGCTCTGTGACCTCCCAGGACCATCAGAAGAATGGAGAGTCTAAAGAATAGACTTTGGTCAGAAAAATAGACCGTCTGCCTAAAGTTGCTCTGAAAGGCCAGAGGGATAAGGTACTCCTGTTTACTGAGACTTGTCACAATTCCCTGGACCTCATCTCTCCAGTTGCTGGCAGGGAACCCCCCGCCCCCCCAAGAGACTTGCCAAGGTTAAGCATTTACAGATTTTGCTGGTGTTGAGTCTGGAGGTGCTGAAGTGTTGGTTATTATTCTAGAGTGGGGACTGGTCAGTAGGGCTCCAAGGATTCAGTGGTAGAATTACATCAACTCCTTTTGGTGTTTTAAAGTGAGAATAGGCATATGCCTAATGCTCTTCTTAGAAAGGTTGTCCATTTGACCGTTACACAAATGACCACATTACACATTACACTCTGTGGCCATTACTCCAGGAAAGGAAACGGCAAGACAGCTGGTGTCAAGACAGCTAAGGACTTCCACTGTTTAACACTTGTGATCAATGAGTTCATTTTCTCATGTTTGGAATGGGAGTAAGATTCCTGTCCAATTTATCTCAAGTATTATAAAGGCCGCGTATGATGTGGATGTATACAGCGAGAGTGTCCAGGGCTGAATTTCTAATACTTTAAAAACAAAGTGGAACAGAAAGGGAAGGGTAAAGATGAGTGATTTAATCCAATGCTCTGACCCTGTGTTTTTTACTACATTTCTTATGGACGCTGGGGAAGGATAGATTATCTTTTGTTTTGAGTCACAAATTCTGCTCATTAATTGATGCTTCATTAACTGGTGGACCATCCTGCATGGGATGAAGTTTGTGGTGTGTAGGATGGAAGACATATGTGTTTGTTTTTGTTTTCTTTTATATTAGAGAGAGACTGATTCGTCGTTCCACTTATTTATGCACTCATTGCTTCATTCTTGTACGTGCCCTGACCGGGGCTGAACCTGCCACCTTGGTGTGCAGGGACTCCACTCCAACCAACTGAGCTCCCCAGTCAGGGCTGGAAGGCGGCATATATGTTTGTGGTAGGGTGAGCACAAGTTGTTTGACCCATTATCAGCTTAATACTTATTTTTTAATTGTTTTCAATTTAGTGTTTTATCCCCAGTGACATTCTCCATTCACAAAACTTTATGGGATGGCTCTCTAAGGAAAACAAACCTGTTGAATAAATTTGAATTACCTCTTGATTTCCTATATTCTGGTAAATGTGGAGCTCTACTGTATCTTGGACTATAGCTAGGAGATTCTAAAATCATAGAATACTAAAGATTGAAGCAACTTCAAAATTGTCTGGGTTTTTTAAAAAGGAAAAATATATGGCACAAATTAGGTGTTCATTTGGTATAATATTTTCATTTAAGGAAGGAATATTCTGAATACCTGTTCTGCTCTAAGCCTTGAGCTAAGTGCTCCAGACCACCAAGATGACAGACCCAGTGCCTGTCTGTAAGGAGTTTAAGGTCCAGAGAGGAGAAGGGCATTAAACGAGGAGTGTTCAGTGTGCCCCTGCTGGGTCTGGCTGAGAGGAGGGCATGCAGGATAAACCGTAATAGGAACCGTCCCTAAGATTGCCTGGGGGTGGGGCAGCAAGGAAAGGCTAAGCATTTCCTAGCTCCTCCTCTAGATAAATAAAATAAGACTAGGTCCATAAGAGACCAGTTTTCACGGCCTGCCCCATGAGGACCTCTTTTTCTTTTCAGTTCTGTGCCAACCTGTGACCCTGGAAGCCTAAGATCTATTTTTCACCGTCATTCTTCTTATTGTTATTATTTATGACGGTCATTGTTTTAACTGCTCCAAGGAGATAATTGCCTTAGTTGCTAAGGCAACCCAACATATTGGGTATAAGAGCAGCCAGCAGAAAGATTTTGCCAAATTGCAGGGCTGGGTGGGAGGTGTGGGGTGGGAGAGCAAGGGAGCTCAGCTGTGGAGCTTGAAAATAGCCATGTTCAAATTATCTCTGCATTTCTGCCACTGAGGAGCGTGAAGCCACTTGGAATCTGGTGCCTGCCAACTCCTCACCCACCCCTGACGCTTCCTATTTTCAACCCAGCGACTGCACTCTCTCATTCACCCTCAGTGCTCAGCCAAGAGCTTCCTTGGGTTCCATTTCCCAGGCTCACAACTTCTGCCTACTGCTATCCAGCCCTGAAAATGTTCTTGCCCTTTATTTCTGGGGCCTGCAAGGGTGGAGATGGAGGGGAGTGCAACATACAGGTACACATCTCTGGACCCCCTCCCTGGGCCCTGCACAACGCCCACTTCAAACAGATAAGAGTCCCTGGGAACCTTGCTCGAGGCTGGTAGTCTCCTTCCTAACTTGGGGAAGAAAGTATGGGTACATGACAATGACCTTTCCCATTTTCATTTTTGAAGATTGAAACATCTTGGAAGGTTAGCTTTTTGCCCCCATTAAATAGATAAACTGAGAAGAAGGTCTGCAGCCTCGGGGGTGCTGCAGAAGCTGCTGAGCTAGGCCTTAAAGCCCAGGCTGTTGACTCTTTCACCCTACACCTTAATCAGTGCCCTTGGCTTTGGTCCTTGGCTGTCATCTTAGTCTGAGGTCTTCAGGTGATTTAGCGCCAGGCTCTGTGTCCTCTAGTTGGCTTGTTCTTTGTCTCCTGACCCTGGGTCCTTATGCCGAAATGGGGAGTGGTCCAGAGGGGGCTCTGGGACGGGACGAGGTAGGAGACAAGTGCATCTCATTGGCCAGCTGTGCTTTGAGACATTTGGCCATCCAGAGGCAGCTATTGCCATGACATAAGATAATGGGCAGGGGAAAGGGCAAGGTGACAAAAGAACCCCTTCCCAGAAGATTTGCATGGTGCTAGTAACCTCTTACAGCAACTCTTTTCCCCCCTTTGCTGCTCACCAGGCGTACACACAGACCTGGGATGTCCACGGGGAGGGCCAGCCTGCCTCTGTGTCCTCAGCAGCCTTTGGGGTGTCTTCCTAAGTGTGTCCCAGGGCCCTCAGCTAGAGTGCCGCCCCAGCGTTGATCTATCTGAGCAGGTTAAATAAACAGGTCTGTGTTTGGGTTAATTATCACTGGTTCTGTTGCTCTCCATTACTGCTCCATCCGGGACTCCGGCCAAGGAGCAGATGGGAGAGGCTGCATCGTCACCCCTGCCTCCTCATTGTGTCTGGCTCTCCCCCCCCCCTTCTCTCTCTCTTCATTGGCCTGTGTCCCTCCCTCCCTTATTTTCCTCCCTCTCCCTCCCCTCCCCCTTCCCTGCTTTTCCTTCCCCTCTTCCCCTCCCCCTCCCTCTTTTCTGCTCTTTCTCTCTCTCTCTTTCTCTTTTTGGCTGAGCAAATAGGCCAGATGGCAGTGAGGGGAACAGACAACAAGTGAGGCATGGCATATGGGGAGCTTGTTTAATTTCGGCTCCTGTAGGGAAGTAGATTGGAGGAGGTGAGCTACAAAAACAGAAAATGGAAAGGGGAAGGGTAAAAAAAAACACACACACAAAAAAACAACAACAACTGACCCCTCCATGGGGGCAGTTGGATTCAATGTGCTGTTGGTGGCCAGTGGAAGCAGTTGAGAACCAAGTGACTCCAAAGCAGAAAGTGTCCTTTCCGCACCTCCGGGGTTCAGCCCTCCTCCTGCAGTCAGCCTGTCTCGCACCCACTCTGCCTACTGCCCAGGAGTCTGGCTCTGAGAGGATGGTCTGAGAGGGGCAGGGGGAGGTGGGCAGTAACATGGTAAATGGCTGTCTGTTTGTGTATCAATTCCAGGAGGAAGTTCGGCCAGTAATTTAGGGAGAGAAAAAATAGAGGTGTATGGCTAAAATAAGAGGTTGAGGAAAGACTAGCCCCCAGTTAACCTGACTCTTCCTTCTACTTGGAGCCTGCTGGCTTGGTTCCATGTGCCTTTTCGGTCTGATTCAGCTCTCTCTACAGGCAGCTGCCCATATAACCACACCTCGCCCTGCTGACCTTGTCCACCCCTGTTCTTACATGGAAAAGTCCAGGCACCATCCTGGGGAACAGAGTGTAGGGACCTCAAGGAATGGCCCTCCAGCAGAAGCCCTTTGTTTTCAATCAAAATTCGTTTAACCTTCATCGTGGCCACTTAGAACATCAAATTTTTAGGGAGCTTTAGCTGGAATTTGTGGAGAGATTCTGGTGACAGCACATAAAATGGACCATGTCTTGGTCACTTCAGTGGGCACATCCCCACAGATCTGTCAGATGTACCCTGCTCCCCCAGCATCTTTCCACTCTGCTATCCCTGGGGGACCCTTTAGCAGGTTGATTCCTGCCATTCAGGGGAGGTTGTGACCCAGTGCAATGCCCTGGACTGGGAGAGACCTATGAGCCTTAACAATCACCCGAGGAAAGTAGAATACAGTCCAGGCTCAACTGCTGCAACAGCAGCCTGCCCCATTTCCCTGCAGGAGCCTCCCAGTCCCACCAGGCGACACTTTCTGCAGCTGATAACCGGATTAGGTGGCAGAATGAGGCAGATAAGTACCCTGAGGGGCCCTGCTTGGGAACAGGGTCTCCATAGCCTGGCGTGGGGGCTGCCACCGTCAACACCCTAAGCCAATGCCTCTGGCGGGGCATTTGCATGTGTGTGCACCCTACTGTAAGTGCAGGAGCCAGTGGGAAATGCTGGTGGTGGAGGTTCACACGGGCCACTGCTGCACAAAGCCCTGAGGCCACACAGCACAGTGGCCCTGGCTGTCAAATGTCGCACACTGGGTCCTCATAAGCTGCGCAGATGCAACCACTACTCAAAGCTGGGCCAAATGCAGCCTGTGCCGGAGTGTGGCCAGGCTGTGTGAGCCTAGAACAGCCACCAACCACCGGGCATCCAGGCGCAGAGCGGCCGCCAGCCTCGTCCAAGCCTCTTCTTAAAAAAAAAAAATGTTTTTTTCGTGCTGGCTTTCAGTGGCAGGCTGGCGGTTTGATCTCCCCTGAATGCTGTCCCCTTGTTTGAGCTTTGGATTCTGAGAAGATTCGGGGCATTGTCCAGGGTGGCGGGATGTCGGATTGATTTCGGGGCCTTTGTATGGACGTGGGGCTCCTGAATGAAGCTGTTATGCGCGTCTGGGGCTGGCGGGCAGGCTGTCCGGCTGCAAGCTGGGCCTCCCTTTGTTGTGGGGGCCTCATTGAGTCCACGGAAGAGGCTCATTTCAGGGTGATTTACTACCACCCAAACACCAGCTGTCTGTTGTGCTGATGCCCGGCCCCCTCTGGGGGGGATCTCATCTTCTTCTGAAGCTCTCAGAGCCCTGGCCCCTTCCTTTAAATTTGCAGAATACTCATATGCATGTACATGTATTTATATATTTATATTATATACTCGTGTATGTGTATAAATACATATACGTATATATGTACATAATTTTTTGGTTTGTTTTTTAATAGAAGGCTCTGGGCTGAGGCAGGGGCAGTTGATAAAACTGCTGGACTAGAAGCCTGTGATCAGGGTTTCAGCCCAGCTCTGTCCCTTACTAGTTGTGTGACCTTGGACAAGTCACTTGACCTCTCAAAGCCTCAGTTTCTTCATCAGAAAAAAAAGTGAGAGTCCAGCTGGCGTGGCTCTGAGGTTGAACATTGACCTATCATCCAGGAGACCGAGGTTCAATTCCTGGTCAGGGCACATGCCCAGGTTTCGGGCTCGGTCCCCAGTGTGGGGCATGCAGGAGACAACCAATCAATGACTCTGTCATCATTGATGGTTCTGTCTCTCTCCCCCTCTCCCTTCCTCTCTCTGAAATCAATAAAATCATATTAAAAAAAGAAAAAAGTGAGAGCATTCTTTTTGATAAGAAGAAAGTCCTACTATATTTCTTGAAATATTAATGTAATTTAAAGCTGTGAGATAAAAGAAAAGAGGGTATCATATTACCCTAATATTTTTGTAAAACATTATCACAAGGCAGTGGGAGCAGGGAACTGTGGAAAAGGAGGCTTCTCAGCCTTGCCAGGCAACTTGCCAGGGATACAGGGGTGGCATCCAGACTCATCTGCTCTAGCATCCAAGAGTCAAGGGCCAAGAAGGAGATGGTGCAGGATTGTTTTGAAGTTCAGGAAAGAACTTTTGAAGAGAAGGGGCTAGGAAAGTTATTCCAAGTTTGAATGGTCATGGTCATCCCTCTCTCGGCAGCCTTTCCTGATCTCGAAGGTTCCCTTGAACCAAGGAGGAGCAGGTTTGAGTGGAGTTTGGGGACAGTTGTTTGTGGAAGGTCGAGGGGTGGATAGGTTGTCAGTCAGTCAGAAGACCGTTTAGAAGGCAGCTCCAACAGTTCAAGCAAGAATAGCACTTAAGGTTTGGGGCATCTAAGAAGCAATGACCACAGTGGGAGGGGAAGACATTTATGATATGCACCTGACCTCAAGACTGGGTAGATATTCATGGCATTGCTAACCTGCCACATAATAAACACTCAATATATGCCATCTCTAATAATTGTTAGAGATTATTGTTACTGATATTTTAGGTAACTAAATGGTTGCCTCCAGGCTATGTCCCAAAATGGAGAATACAGGAAAATATTTTTTTTTGGAGGGGAGAGGGCGTGGTAAGAAGAATGAGATGATAAGTTTGGGCATAGTTAAGTCTTCACAGATGTTTCCTATTTGGGAGCAGGGTCTGTGTGGGAATTATCTCTAGGTCCCCCCATAATGCCTAGCTCAGTGCTCACAACATGCAGATCCCTTAATAGATGTTTGAAGAATTTCTGGATTAGCAGCATATATTCTGAATCTTAACCAACAGCTAAGAAATAATCTTTGATTCCACAGATTTTAAAGAGTTACCAGCTAGTGACATGCACAGGGGCCCAGTGAAGAATAAACAGATTGGACATGTGCCAACAAGGAGATTGTGGTCTGGTGTCTCTGTGAAGGTGACAGGAAAGTTACATGTTCAAGGGGTCAAGGAGGATTCTAAATGTTGTTCCAAGCATCGCCTTGGGGTAGGCTTGAAGGAGACGTGCAGCGTGCCATGGATGCATACGGCATCTAAGTTGTACTGAAGTATCCTCATGTTTTTATCTAGTGCCTGGTGAGCAGAGATGGATCTTGGTACAATGGTCAGTACAAGTCAGCCCCAGCTCTAACTGCTGTCTAAAGCTGTGCTCTCATCCCCAGGAGTCCAGCTTCAACCATATTGACCCTGACTGCCTCTACATACGGGGGATGCCCTGGACTCCAAGCGCCTGCTTCTCCCCTGGCCTCTTTTAAGGGGTACTTTCATGACCTCAGGGAGATTTTTGCTGTTGGTTTCTACTTTGTGTGGGTTGACAATCTCCTGAGCTTTTTAAAGTTTAAATTTAGAGCAACTATAGGCTCACACTTCTGGGACCTGCTCCAGGAGGTGTTATAGCAAGTACTAGAATCTCTCAGCATTCCAGAAAATGGGAACTGAAAAGAGCCTTAGAAATCTTTGGAAGATAAAAAAAAAAAAAAAAAAATTCTCCTCCTTTTGCTGAGAATGAAAATAACTCTACAAAGGAGGGATGCCAGCTCAAGCCCCACAGCTAGAGAACAGCCGGGAGAAAATTCAACCCAGACAGCCTGGGCTACCAGTCCAGAGCTTGCTCTGCTGTTTATGTACTGTTTCATATTGCTCTTCAAGGGCAGGATTAAGTAAGTTAATGCCCCTCCCCGTCTCTTACTTTTCCCATGAGAAACATGAAGGTATCAGACTAGGTTAGGTCAGCATTTTACAATAGGCGGTCTGTGGAGCACACTTATTCAGGACATTAAAAGGTAATAGGGGCCAAAAAGGATTCTGTGAGCAAAAAAGATTGGGAAACACCTGGTTAAGCAAAGCTAAACAGATGTCTTTGCAGTAGGATGTCTCAAAGCCTTTAATATGTTAATGAGCATCGTGGACCTCCAAGTGTGGTCGAATTTATGGTGTTTCACAAATTCATTAGATCACAAGCTGATGCCTACTAGACCAGCTATTTCTGGACCACTCCCAAGTCTGATTCTAGGGTAGAGACAGCCTCCCTGGCAGAGAGGCTTAGATCTCTGGGTCAAAAGGCCTTTGTAAAGATGTTGCACTGATGCTTGAGGCCTCCCGAGGCTGGATGGGCTTGGGAGACAGGAGGAAGAAGAAGCTTTGTGAAACACCAATTCCATTAAGTGTCACCTCCCTCCCCTCCCTTCACCAAGAGAGAGCAAGGAAATACGGGAGAGAGGACCATTCTGCTAACATGGAGAGGGGACATGGATATCTTCCTCTGAGTTAGGATGATCGAAGATCTCTTTGTTCCTCATTAATCAGGAGGAATGAAGTTTGGAAATGTAGGCCTGGAAAAGCAAAAGGAAAGAGGGGAAGCAACGAAGAACACTTGTTTACTCTTTCAGAGGAGAAAGGGGAGGAGGGCAAGCAAGGGGACATCAGAACGTTATAGTTTCAACGCCTTTGGCCTCATTGCTTTTACTGAGCAAACAAAAAAACCAAAAAAACCCTGATCTTGGTCAAGCCTTAAGTAGCTCAAGAACACATGGTTTTGTAAAACATCTATTGACAGCATGAGTTCAATCTAAGACTATTCGAGATGCTCCTCAGAAGGAGAATGGCCTATGTGTGGGCATCATATGCGTGTTTATGCGTGCACCTTGAGTGCGTGATGCAGGTAAAGGGTTTTGTGTCCAGAGCTCATTTAGCCTGCACCTAATTGGTTTGGCATTCCCGGACCGCAGATCCAGACGTACAGATCAGCCTCTGATAAGCTGGTCTTGGCAACTTATACGGTGTCTGTTACTTATTGGGCAATACAGGATGGATCATGTAACAAGACATATTTGCACTCACTGCCTGGGCATGTGGGAGGACACACAAGAAGACAGACCAGTGAAGGAAGGTGGGGAATGAGCGTCTCCCAAAGGCTAGCTCTTCTCATACCACCCGTATTCCCTTGTTCTCACCTTGACCACTGAGGCTTCCCTGTTTGTCAGCAGAATAGCTATGGAGAGAAAGGGGGTGAGCTTCAGGGGAGTTGTTGTGGTAATGCACTATCTATACACAGAGCAGAAACCCTAGGGTCTCCAAGCCTTCTTCCCCCTTTCCATCACTGGAAGCAACATTCCCCCAGGGCCGGCCCTTAAATATACTCAGGACCCCCTCCCTCTGCAGCATTTATGAGGTTACCATCATTTAGTTCTATTTTAGTCATTAGCCCTCGCTGGAGGTGAATGTAATTGAACTCACTTTACAAAGTGCAAGTGAGGCACAGAGAAACCAGCGTCACTCTGGGATTCAGAGAAAGAAATCACTTTGGAGCCAGTGTACTTCCAATTCTAAAATAATTCTAAAATTCTATGATGTTGTCAGAAAGAAATGACTAAGGATTAAGCCTCCTCTACATCCCTTGTTAGATTCTGCATCTTAGGTTCATGCAGCTGTCACTGGCCTTGATGAGCAATTTTGGATATGTTTTTCCTGTTCAAACTTAAAACCCTTCCTCAGGTACGATTCTGGAATTTACTATGCCCAAAACCCCAACAGAGGGTGAAAGACACTCCTTCAGCCTATGGTTGATTGGAGAGTGTGATCAATAGGTTGGTAATAATCTGTTGATCAATCTTCTGACTCAGTATCTTTTTTCTGACTTTCTGGAAACTGTTCATAAAATGTCATATGCCTTTAATTCACCGAAAAATAAGAACTACTAACTTTCTTGTGACTTTTGGTAGGTCACAAGATCTCAGCATACCTGGTTTGTATTTTGTAAAATGAAGGATCGTGACTAGAACAGGTTTTCTGAAAATGTTTTCCAAAAATGAGGTGTTGCTAGGTGTTAGGTTAAAAAATAGGGCAGGAGGAAAATCCAGTGGTTAAGCTTTATAAATGCTTGATAAAAAAATTAAACAAGTCACTTTATAAAGCACTTCTCAGTGCCTTGCACGTGCTCATGAGTCTCATGAGCCTCATGAATCTCCAAGAATGAGCTGTAGTGTGCATTTTCTCCCAAACTTCATCTGATCGTGGAGCATTATTTGTTGGAGCAAATAGTCTGTGGCACCCCTTTTGAGAAACACTGAACTAGCTGGTTCTGGCAGAATCTTTAGGGCTCTCCATGCGAGCACATTCTTCCCTCAGAGAGCCTGGGGCTGGATGTGAAGGGCAGGTCGCGGCCCAGCCCTCAGCCAGGCTCCAGTGCCCACCGGGAGAGCGTGTCCTGCTGCAATTATTACCATGCGGAGGGCATCTCCTGACCATCCCTGACATTGAAGAATGGGAGCAATTCCCTGTATGTGTCTCTCCCACCGTCCGCTCCCCTCTCTGCTGTCCCCTCCCCGGCATTTGGGGCATCTGCCTTGTGAAGCTCATTAACCTCTTTAATGATGCAATACCCTTTTCCATATAAACCTCTGTGCTGAAAATTTGCCACTCTCAGTGCTTCCCAGGAGGAGAGCTTCACAGGGGTTGCGCGATGAATTGGAACTTGTCCCTGTATGCAGGGAGAATGATTGGCACTCGGTCTTCGGATGTGAGGACACGCTTGGGAGGGCACCAGGGGACAGTTGTGTGGATTTGTTGAATTTTCGGAATGACTTTACTGATTCACAGACGTGACGTTGTGGTGCCCTGCCGATGGATGCGGTGCTCTGAGTCCATTTGGTGAGAGGAAATTGGACATTTTTTCTTCTTTTTGGGAGGAAAGTGGGGTATATAATTTAGTTCACACATGTGACTCCCGAGCCATCCAAGATAAGAAACAGTTATTAGGAGGAGCCTGCTTGTTTCGCTCAGTGCTGCATGCGATGGAGGGCAGCGGGGAAGACTTGCGTTCATTTCTTAAGTCTCTCCAGTGCTCAGAACCCCGTGGCTCCTCCCCTCGGCCCTGAGCTTATCTTTAGGGTCAAGCAGGTTGGGTTGACATCTCAGTTCTGCAACTTACTAAGTAGGTGAGTGATCCTGGATAAGTCACTAAATCTCTGATCGTTTCCATCAATGAAGTATGATCGGAGTTAAATACTCTTAGTGTCAGTTAGTGCTTTCCCAGCTATCTGTGATGCCCAACACAACCGCACGCTTGCTGGGACATACCAAGTGTGGCATTACACGGAGCCTGCCTCACAGCTAATGCCAGTTCTCTAGACTCACCAACCAGCCATGGGTGCACGACTGCATACACACATACACACGGGTGTGCTTGAGCTCAGGTGCTCCGAGTCTCACTAGTATCCACTATGCTTATTGGGATTGTTAGTATGAGGTTTAAATTCCATTATGCTAATAATAATAGCTAACGTCTAACAGTTACTTTGTGCTTTATTCCTACTATCTCATTTAATCTTTCCAACAATTCTAAAGGAGCATTTACTAGACGACGAAATAGAGACTTGGAGAGGCTCAACAGCTTGTTTGAAGTCACGCCACTGGGATTTAAACCCTGACTCCAGAGCCGGGGCTCTGAACCATTGTGTTAGAAAGTATAGGGAAGCAGTTTATAAACCATCAAGTGCTCTGCAGATCAGGGACTGTTCCTGTGGTTGCTAACTCTCTCGTAATTTTAAATGTGCCAAAGGATAATGAAGAGAATTGAAGTCCCAAGACACCCCCCTCATCACTGGTGTTCATTAGGGAAATGTGTGTCTGATCGCTCCATTTCTGGCTGGAGATGGGTTTGTTACGCTGTCTCTGAGGGCCCTAAGGTTGAGGAGATGGAAGGTGTAGGGGAACCTCGATGTGACTCTCCATTTTACCAAGAGAGAGAGCTGGGAACTTTGAGCTCCCCATCTCTCCCATCTGTAATTCACATAGAGTCCTGTTCTAATTTGATCTCTGAGCCAGGAGAGAGTAGTCTGGGGACAAAGAGACTGAGGTGGTGGATGATGTCAGGACACTACAAAGTTCAGGAACCGACAGGATGGACATACTCTTAAGCTTTAGCCAAGTTAAGGAGATCATCAAGTAAATCAGTCCTCAGATCATTCCCTTGACTTACTAGCACTTTCCTTGGGGCAAAAAAGCAAGAAGTAGCAGAGAATAGATCTCAGGACCTAAATCTTAAGACTCCAAAAGTCACAGGACTAAAACAGATGTTTTTAAAGATCTCGCTGTTTATTTAATAACTTGCATCAATGAACCATTGCATATCCTAGACAATCTGGCCTTTCTGACTGCCTCTGTTCTGTTCTTGTTTGGCCATTGTGATGGTTTTATGGGAAATTATGGACCTGGGTTCCCACCAATGCTTTCCATATAAGAAAATACAGATTGGGTTAAGAAGCATGTGTTCCATTGTCTACTGATGAAAAGGCACTGAGTGGGTTTCTGGGATACCTGCAGGGACCCTATAGATGCTATATTTGCTTGACATTGGTTCATGGTCTAAACTCAGACTCTCTTCATAACCAGTTTCCCAAAGTAACATTTTTCGTCATCAGGAAATCTAGACTTAGGCCTTCCCAGCCTGGAGAACATCATCTTTCTTCCATTTAGTTTGCAGTTGGCGAATTAAGGTCTTTGGGTCTTTGTGTGATGAACTCATGTTGGGATTAGGTACAGTGGTGCTGTCACAGTGCCTGGGGAGGTGGTGGCCTCTTGATTTTGTCTGTGGTAGTCCATGAGCAGTGATCACTGCCCTTCTGTTTTATTTCGGGAGGTGTGTTTTTAATCAGCAGACTGTTAGGGCTCTGCAGTTGCCCCTAAGAAATTCCGGGTTTGCTAAGCTTTACCGCGTGGGGGATACTTTCAACATGTAAAAGATAATCCCTCACTGAAACCTTAAATTATCCAAACTGAAAAAACTTTCCGGGTTTAACTGGCTTTTCTCAGTGAGGTGGTTTGTTTTCATTTGCTTCATTTCTCCACTTTTGGCCTTTGAGCTCTCTTGTTGGTTTCGATCCTTTTTTAAAGTCAGTTTCACCTTTCAGTTCCCTTCTTCCACCTTGCCTGACAGAGTTTCATTTCCCCACACAGTGTGACGGGGCGAGGGGGGTCTTTATCATTAAGTCTAAAATAAGAAAATTTCCCTGAAATATGACCAAGGTATTGGACGATAAGGGGAAGGCAATTTGATTTCAGAACAAATCACTCATGGGAAATCTTTGACCCTCGAATTCATCATCTATACATAGTGCTGTTACTATGGAGATCATACTTCTCAACTATAGCTTCATGTTGGAATCAGTAGGAACTTAAAAAGAAAAAAAAAGCCTGATGTCTGTGCCTTATCCAATACCAATTAACTAGAAAATCTAGAAATGGGTTCCCAGCACTTGTATTTCTTTTTTTTGTTTTTAAGTTCCTCATGTGTTTATGGGCTGCCTAGTGGGAACCGCTGACCTGGATGCTTACTGAGGATCTCAGCTCCTCCTTGGCTGAGCACCATCAGGATTACTGTGCGGGTGGTGACTTTGTTACTGCAGCTGACAGATCCAGTGTAATGTGTCTCCTGGCCTGATGGTTACAAAATCCCCTCTCCTTGCTTGGTAAATGCTGTTTCTGAAATGGTCTTTGTTTTAAAGGTGACCATCCAGAGAATATTTTCAGCTTAACCTTCTTACAGCTTCCTTGCTGCGATAGAGGGAGGGGGGCCTCGCCCTCAGGAAGCCTCACGCAGCCCTCCCTGGATGGGAGGCAGGAAGCTGGTTTGTGTGGGGGCACCGGAGAGCTGCAGGTGAGCCAGGGCTCCAGGAAGCTCAGCCTGGCCTCTGAGTGGTCACCAGCGCCTGCCAGCAGCCCTGCTCGGCCTCGGTAACCCAAGCTCCCAGTGCAGAGATGGCCGGCAGAGCCAAGGGCTAAATCTTAGTCAACTGACCTCATTTCTAACACTTAAGAAAGGGGTGAGGCTTTGACTGAACCCCGTGGATTTCCTTAACTTTAAATGTTTAAATGCTTATTTGGAGCCATTCTGGTTTATTCACCTCCTCTCTCCCTTCCCTTGTCTGTCCTCTCCAGACCCTGCCACCCCGAGCATGGTAGGAGCATAAAATCTAATTCAAATTACAAGTGTGGTATGGGATAACAATATATTTTTCAGTTATTTCACAATCAGCAGACCTGAACTTCTTTTGTTTTTGTTTTCTGATGGTGAGTGGGGAGATAGGGAGAGGTCTTTAGAATATTTTCCAACACATGAAGTTTTAAATAACATTGTATGTTGATTTCCACCCTGTCCTTTCCAGTTTGAGAAATAAAGGATATAACAAAAAGAACTGAGGAGATTACGTTTATGATATCAAAAACATTTCAGTCCTTTGCAAATGGCTGATGAGTTTGATATGGTATCTATGGTACAGGAGGTGCTTTACATTGAAGCTAATGATAAAAGTGGCCACAACATTTGTGATTATCTTCTGTGTACAGGAACTGGCTTAGAAACTTGACCCGAAATTGTCTCGATTCCTCACCAAAAAGTAAGCAATGTTGTTTTAATTTCACTGATAAATAAAACAAAACAAAAATTGAACCTTAGTGAGTTTACAAAACTCGTTCAGGGTCACACAGATAGCAAGTTACAGAGGTAGGAATCAGTCCAAGTCAGTCTGATCCCCATGCTCTTGCCAGTACCCCGCTAATTCTGAAGAATTGACTAGAGTCAACAAAAGAATGTGCCCTTAGAGTGAGGGACAGTCATGGGTTACAGTGCTCTCGTTGAGTCTGTGTTAAGTTACAGCAATATATTTCTTAAGACAGCCTACCATGTTTTTGTTAGAGATTTATTTCATATGCACATCACTTTTGAATAGAGCTTTGTTAAGCATTATTGTAATCCTCATGAAAACCATATGAGGTGGGCAGACTCATGGCTTCATCACCCTTCCCTTTTTCCCTTAAAGGGAGAAATTGATTGCCTTATGTGTATTTACAAGATTTTTTTTTAGTGGCCAAGCCAGGGCTGGGACCCAGGCCTTCTGACTCCTGGTCCAATGCTCTTTCCATCACTTGTGACTAATGGTAGATGTTTGTGCACAGCCTGGCCTCATTGTTGTATCCTGACTGACCCAGGCCATCAAAGGCACAGTGCTAGCTATATTACATCCATTAGGTAAGGAACTGGACTAGCTGGACAGACTGGTCTTACCAGCTTTCCCTCTCCCCTTGGCCAATCCACAGTTCTACTAAGCTTTTAAACACACCTTTTTTTTTTCCTGCTTCAGAGACTGCTAACTTCTTTTCTCACTTCTTTTCTCTCTCCTCCTGTCACCACTCTAGCCAATCCTTCCATTCCAGAACCCACCTCCTCAGGAACTCTTTCATGATTGCAGACAATTATTGGTATCTCCCCCGGCCCTCACTCCCTAAGATGGTGTTGTTACCCAGACAGTACAATTACTTTAGCACTGAACACCTAGAGCTTTGAGTTTTGTTCAGATCCTCAGGTCTACGTAAAGCTAGAAATATCTGTCTATTCTATGTGCCAAGTATGGAGATAGAGGTGGGAATGGGGTGCTCAGTGTGGCTTCAAGTATGTGGTGGGCCCTGACAGATATGCATTGACCATTTGCTCTTCTCTGGTTTAATATGAAGTATTATCTCAATGGTTACCAGGATATGCTGTGAAATAGAAGGAAAAAAAAGTAATTATTTAAAAAACAGGCATGGGTCAAGCGTTTCTCATTGAGCCTGGGAGTGTGGGAGTGTTGCCCAGAGAAGGAAAGACTGTGCAATCCGGTCTCTGGGGTGACCGAGCCAAGGACTTCAGAGTATATTTAACAGTTCTGTCACCATCAACAATTGACATTGGCAGGAGAAGGAACAGACATTTCTAAAGAGTGAATCTGGGTGTCAGAATTTAAAGGTCCTGAACTGAACTCAACTATTGACTTGCTTTTGGTTCTTAAGCCTCATCATTTTTTGTTATGAATCATTGACTCATCCTATAAATAATCATTGAGTACTTATTTGGGGCAAGGCATAGTGTCAAGTGATACACAGAATGGAGAGGATGAAGATGTGATTACTGTCATCCAGAAGATAATCAGGTTAGCAAACGGTAACGTCTATATAGTAAATGCCATGTGACTAGGACAAAGGGAAGGAAGAAATTATTTTAGACTTGGAAAGGGCATCATTTACAGAAATTTTTGTTGATAAATTTAAGCGTACCTAAAAGTGATTTCAAACAGGCAGAGGGAGGGAGGGAAGCATCCCAGTCCAAAAGTAAGGAAGTGTTCCAGATGTTGAGGGATAAGTGAGTAACCACATGAGTTGGAATCGATAGTTGGGATTCTGAAGTAGTGGGTCATAGAGGACACTGAAGGCCATGGTCATGTAAGACAAACTTTGATGGACAATATCCCTTTGGGATATTTTAATGGGACAGGCCAATGTGGCATAGCATCCAAATTGCTTCCCCATTGTTTTCACATCTAAAATGAGAAGAGGTAAACTGATTGCTCGCTCTAAGCCCCTTGGCATGTGGTGAGGTACATAGAGGTAATGGACATGGAGACATCTACATCCCTCAGATGGAAGTGATCATCACCAGGTATATGCAGCATGAAGCTGGGCTATTTGAGGTTGATGATTATTATATTGACTCTAAATTCTCACTGTGATCAGTCTGGAAACTCAAGAGGGATGATAGATGACAGCAGTCATTTAAAGCTGCGAAACCCTTTCTGTGATACTCTCCTGATGTGTGCTCAAAGCCAGAATTTAGATACCCTTTGGAGAGATATTCCTAAGCTTCTGATAACATTAATTACTACCTGACCTCTAGGCCACATTTGCCACATGAGATCCTTCCCTCCTTGAAACACTTTTTCCCTCAGCTTCTGGGATAGGACTCTTTCTTTGTTTCCCTCTTAGCCCTACCTGCTCCTTTTCTGAATCTTTTGCTGAGTTCTCCTCATGTCCCTAACTTCTAAGTGCCTCAGGACTCAGTTCTCCATCCTCTTCTCTCTGTTATACTCTCTTATGGCACTGAATATCATCTACAAACATTCAAATGATTATCTCCACTCTGGACCTACCAGCTGAGCTCAAAACTCCTATATCCATTCTATTTATCACAATATCTGGAGTGGTCCTTTAAAACACCAGTAAAATTGGGATGCTCCTCTTCTTCAAACCTTCCAATGGCACCTAATTTCCTCACATGCCAAAATCAACTCTTTGCAATGGCTTGCAGTGCCGTCAGTGAACTGGCCCCACTAACCACCTGGCCTCATCTCATTCTGCAGCACCTTAGAACACTCTTAGCACCAGGGACTTGGCCTCTGCTTTTCCCTCTGCCTAGAAGGCTCTCCCCCAGACATTTGTAATGCTTGCTGTTGACTTCTCTGCTTATAGACGTTATCCACGATGACTTTCCTGATCACTCTTTATAAAATAACAGACTACATCCTTTCTGGCTTTCCCTGATCCCCTTAACCTGCCTTATTTTTTATACCCAGCACTTCTATGCGCTGTACTATGCATTTTACTTGCTTATTTGTTTATTACCTGTCTTCCTCTGCTAGAATGACAGTGCTCTGAGAGCATGGTCTTTACTCTGCTCACTGGGGTGTCATTGTGCCTAGAACAGTGACTGCCACACAACTGGAGCACAGTAAATGCTTGTAAAATAATGTGTAAAATGATCTCCTCTAAAATCAGACCTCAAAGGAAAAGTCTGGGTTAGGATCTGGCCCAGAATGAACTTTGTCAAAGGTCACAGCAAAGGATGGTCCTTAAGGCGGAAGACTTGGATGAGGCTGGGTTTTGCTGCAATCAGCATTTTAGGATTGGGGGGTAAATCTCACAAACCAGTTTCCCCATGTTCTGAATGGGTGCTCCTAACTTACCTACAAGATAGACGTAAAGATCAGTTGTGCTTCTGCCAGGTAGATAGTTGATTTTTTTTCTCTGTCTGTAAAAGGAACCACACTGGGCTCCTCTTCTGTTCCCAGAGAAGGATGCATGTCCAGTCAATTTATTTTTTTTTCTTTGGCCCAAGATAGCTACATAGGGTTTTTGTTGTTGTTTTTTCTAGCTTTATACAAGCATTTTATGGGTGCATGTGAAGGCATTTGTTTTATTTGTGCGATGGTTGCTTATTTTATCCACTCTTGTTTATGTAGGTTTTTCGTTTTATTTTAATGTGATAAATGGCCAGCAACTTCCCTGAACTCTGTGCAAATGGTATCCAGGCTACAGAATAGTTATTTAGTGAATGGCAGATCTAGTTTATGTTGGTGCAGATCAAATTAATCATTATTAGTCATGTCCTCTCTGACAGTAACCTCATCCCTTGCAGTCGTGTTCCTCTTTATTAAGACGTAATAGCTGTGAGGAATGGCTAAGCCCTACTCTGGTTATACTGTGCTGTGGCTTTCCCCGTATCTTGGTGAGAAAGATAGCAGCATATATCCAAACTAAAAATAAAACAAACAAACAAACAAACAAAACCACCCTTGAGGCACCTCTCTCTTTCTCTGCTACTATTGCCCACCACAGAATTCAATTTCCAATATTGACAAGAAAAGAAAGAAAGCACTGTAGTATGTTGCCTTCTCAAAGAAAACTAAATAAATAATTATAATAGTAATTTGTGGTGTTTATTAGAGTAGGACTACGTCCATAGGCTTCCTCTCCTAGTTTCCTTGCCAGCGCTTGGATTTTGGGGACAGTAGTCTCCAAACCTCTCAAGTCCTTGCTGTCTGAAAGGTGCTTCCCATTCTGTGGTGTGTATGGATTGGCTTCCAACTAGATAAGCTCTTTGCCTGGGGGCAGTTACAAAGGAGCCTCCTCTTCAGCTTCAGTCCGCATTGGAATATAGAACATTTGGAAAATAGAAAAGAATGGGATGGGCAGGCAGAGCACAGGGAGTCAGGGGACCTGGCTTTGATTCTAGTTATGGAAAGCTCTTACCTGCTTGGAGCCTTGACTTTTCACGTCTGTAAAATGGAAGAGTGAGATGGAATATTAAAAAGGAAGGAAATTCAGACACATGCTACAACATGGATGAACCCTGAGGACGTTATACTAAGTGAAGTATGCCAGTAATAGAGGGACAGATACTGTGTGACTCCTCTCATCGGAGGTGCTCAGAGGAGTCAAATTCACAGAGACACGAACTAGAACAGGTGGGTGCCAGGAGGTGGGGGTGAGAATGGGGAGTCTATGATCTGTTACTGTTCCTCAGAGTGGTGGGGAGTCCTGAAAGCGAAGAAAGCACTGGAGGCCAGTCTATAGGGTCCCGGCACTTGGAATGAGCTTCACGCTTCCACTGGGATGTGTATTTAAGGGCTTTCCTTTGTTTTCCTTCGCATGTGCTCTTTTCCTTTCCCTTGTTACGGCTATGAGTGTCACTGCCATGAATTTCAGTTCTGTGTGCTTCCACAGAGAGGATTTAGAACCAGTGGATAGGAATGACAGGGAGGCAGAACTCTGTATTGACTGAAGAAAATAAAAAAATAAAACACTGTCCAAGAGGAATGAGCTTCCCCAGGGAGGAGTGGACTCTCACGAGGGTGTCTGAGCAAGCAAGCTCTGTGGTCATGTGCAGGGGCTTCCTCCCAGCTCGGGATGCTGGATGACAGATCTCCAAATCATCTTCCTTTGCAAGTCCTCTTTTCCTTTCCCTTGTCACCACCATGAGTGTTTTCTCTCGTTTCCCCAAATAACAGCATCTATTACTACAGAGAGAAAAGCAACTCTGGTGTTAAGGACCCCATGGATACGTAGCAAACTATATTATCTAGAGAGAGATCAAATCTGCTTGCAAGAAACTTTTTCTTTTCCAGAGGAGTCATCAGCTGTGACTTGGACCTCAAGTTTAAGGGTTTCTAGTTCAGCAAGGGAAGGAAATGAGCAAAATCCACTCACCAAATGGTGTTAAGCATTTTCTGGAGCTCTTTTACCTCCTGAAAATGGCTATATTAAATGCTTGTGAGAAAAAGATTTAATGAGTAAAAATTGTATCAAATGTTCATAATCTATCTATCTACACACATATACACATAAATATATATGTATATATGCTTATATATACATTCTTATAACCTTAATCTTTGTGACTAGTGCCAGTGTAGGCCACCATATCCTTCACAGCATTAGCGAGATGTATGCTGATTAATACAGTGTAAAAATTCTGTTATTCTTATATCTTTAAAAAGTTGGCACCATCACTTATTTACAGGGTGGACAGCAAGTGCTTTTTCCATCATTCTTAGGAATAAAATGAAATAACTTTATTTTATACCCTCTGTCTCAAACAAGCCTTTAATCTATTCATTTTTCACCTGGCCAATCTTCTGCCTCAGAGTTAGTGAACTGATGAATGAAAGGCATATTCGGCCCACTCTGAAATAGGCTCAGTGTCCTGGGAACTTTTGGTGAGATGAAGATCAGAATCTCATAGCATTCTGTAACTACCTTTATCACATTTAATTGTAGAAATTCCAGAATCTTTACTCTCAACCCCACCATCCAAGGAAAGCCACAGACTATTCCTTACTGCTAGTGGATCCTGATTTTTTTTTCAAAAAGAGAAGGAAAATAGCCTCTCCACTTCTTCTTGCCCTGCTGTCAGCTCAGTTGATAAGTAAAACACAAAACATGCATATTCTATGGGAGTAATGCCACTGGTTTATATTCAAATCAATGTGTCAGTGACTGGTAACTGCTGTGTCCATGAGGAGAATTTCTGTAGAAGTAATTGAGGAGGAAGAGAGGGGTTGAGTCTTGTGTCCAGCGTGTTCCAATGAGGGAGAAATGGAACCAGAAGCAGAGGGTGCTGGGTGAAGGCTGGGAGCCTGGAAACCGCAGCAGCTCCTTGGCTTGCCTGAGCCTGGCCCTGAGATGGTATTACATCTTCACCTCCCTTAGCTCTTGATCAGTTTGACATCGAGCATGTTTTGAGTTTACCTGCTTTGTTTAATGTGTTTTCATTTACTTAATTTTCATCTGTTGCTTGCCTTTGGGTTGCTCTTTTATTTGAGAGAATTTTGGTATTTTGTGCAGTGTCCTTGGGACTGCCAGTAAATTCATCTTTTTACCTTTTACATTTGGATGCTACATGAGAAGGACCTTACTGTTTTTTATTTTGTTTTTAGCACTGGGCAGAGCAAAACATCACCCAGCCTCAGTTGTTCAGAAACAGTTCACAAAAGATTTGGAGTCATTCTTTCAAAAGTTCTCGACGTCAGGGAGCTCAATAAACCAAGTCCCATCAGAAAATAAGGGGGGCCTATAGACCAGAACGTAGGCAGCCTGATATTTCACAACAGCAGGGTGGTAACGGGGAAAGGTAGATTGGAGAAGGCTTTTCTTGCACTCAGGGGAGGCGTGAGGACGGAGGCATGCCTCCAGACCCGGGATTGTCGCTTTAATGCAATGCAGACAACTACATGGCACTTTGAATGGGGATTCTGGGTCAGTGTGGCTACTGGTGACTGTGACAGCTACAAACTGGACTGCTTGTCCAGGATCACTGGTTTCTACTTGCAAGGAGGCCACTACCATGACCTCTAATTTCCTAGACTGGTGTCGAGGTCCCTGACTGCAGTAGAATGACCCGGGTGCTTTCCAAAAATACAGATTCTCAGGATCCACTCCAGACTGACGGAATTAGGACTTCTGAAGGTGGGGTTGAGGAACACACGCACACACACACACACACACACACACACATACACATTTTAAGCTCCCCAGGTGATTCAGGTGAGCAGCCAGCATGGGAAGCCCTGAGGGAATAGGCAGAGAGCTTGTCCTTGCAAGTGAGTCAAGTCAATGCCAACCATCCAGTGGCTTCTTAAGGGCCTTGGATTCTGCAAAACGGCGTTTTTCATGTGGCCCCCAGATAGAGGTGGGATCCCCACAGAACTGGACACAGGGAAATAATTGAAAATCCCCACAGTGCTGGGGATTCAGGGGAACCCATTCATCTCAGGCCTCCCTTGTGCTCTGTGGGTTAAGTCACGCCTGGGAAAGAGTCAGCAGAGGGCGGAGGCAGGGTTGTGCCCCACGTTCTCATCAGCATGTGACCCTTTCCACTCTGATCAGAATCTGCCTGGGTATTTCCTGCTGACAGGCCCCGAGGCGCAGCAAGAACAGAGGCCAGCTGGGAAGGGAGTGGAGGAGAGGCTCCATGTTGTGGATTCAATATCAGCTCTGTGATTTCCCCCCCAAGGGATAAATATTGTGCTTTGCAGCTTATACGATGGAACAGACTTCCTAAGTGCACGATTCCAGGAAGAGAGTTAATAAAACCTCTTGATACCTCGCCTCCCCGGCAGCATTTATTTGTCTAGCAGGGAGGCTGTGTGCTGTTCATACAGGGCTAGTGTTAGGTTGACATTTGTTTTGACCTTTAAACTTTCTGCTTCCTCCTTCCCTGTCCTCTCCCCCGCCTGCGTCCCCACCTCCTGTTGTTCCTCAGCAAGTGAGTTTGGTCCTCTGCGACCTGGGCTTTTCCAAAGGTTGCCTCTCCCAGGCTTGGATGGGGCGGGGCGCAGGCTTTTCCTATTTTTTTTTCTGCGCAAGGGTCATCGTGTGACTGTAAAATTATTGTCTGGCGGCAGCAGGAGCGGCATTTCACATGTGGGGAGTGGGGAGAGTTTTGTTTTTTCTTTAAATAAGAAGAGGAAAAGAAAACACCTCCAGGATCCACATCTGCCTGGGGAGTGAGGGCTGGGCCTCCTGGGTTGGCTGGAGAAGGCCTGCTCCGCCTCTGGAGCCCGGCCCGGGCCCAGCGGGGAGGAGGGGCCACATCCCCGGGAACGCGGGTGCTTAGGGGGGGCATCTTTGGTTCCGAGGCTTCTTCAGGTCCTGAAGGTGTTTTCATAAGGGTGTAACCTCAGGGCTAAAGGAAAATTCCACTCTTGGGCAGTGAGATGTTTCTGTTCTTGGTCATCCAAGTTTCTGTGTGTTATGCTCAAGCTTCCAGGCTTTGCCCTCAAACTGGGTTTGAATCCAGCTCCAATGAATACCACTGGACGACCTTAGACAGGTCACTTAATGTTTCTTTACCTCTGCTTTTTCAACTGTCTAATGGGATTCATGGGGACATATTTAGAATTAAGTATGATGATACATACAAAAATGCCTAAAATAATACCTGGCATAAAAGAGACACCCAGAAGATTTTAGACCTTAAGTTTATGACTACTCCTGAGTCTCGTCTACCTGAAAGAATCTTTAGTTCTGTTGGTATTTTCAGAAGGCCATTGGGCTTTTGAATGTGTGAACTGTGCCCTTTGGTGTGGAATTATCTAGGAGAGGTTCATTTATTCTTTAATAAGTTCCTTTCTTGATCACTGTTGAAGACCAGAGACGCTTTCTTCATGTAGTTGCACAGAATGCATTGTTTCTCTCCCTCGCCTTCCTCCCCTACCTACTCCTATTGAATGGGGTTCATAATTATGCCTCTGTGATCCGTGGTGATTTATAAGTAGTAAATGTAGAGGAAGCGTTCTCACTAAGGGTGACCCGAGCCCTCCCTCCACAAGTGTCACTTGTGCGCTGAGCCATCTCCCTCTTACCACTACATTTTAGAGAAAGGATGTCTATGGAGGGGGATCTTGATGGCTTCTATTCTAACCGGTTAGCTGCACATATGATCCTGAAGGCCTCAGAGAAAGGTTGGCTCACAGCCAGACACAAAGGAAGGGCTCAGGAGGAAGCCTGAGCAGATTCAGCAGTGCTGGCTGGGAGGAGAGCAGGGCCTGCTGGTCACCTGCCCACTCCTCAGCAGGCAGCGCGCTGAAGTTTTGTTTTAACACATCTTTGCTGCACCAACAGAAACGTGCTTGCTTTTTACTCCCAGAATGTAGAGAAGTGGTAGTTGGGGCGTTTGTAGCCTCACTTTTTAAGTGTTGATTCCCAAATGATGGAAACCAAAACCCAAACCAAAGTAAACAAGTAAACAAATACCCAGTCCAGCCACTAGGGCCGTGCAGAATATCTCAGGCCGGCTGAAGAGAATGAATGTGGTCTTAAGCTAGGTTCATACTTCCCATTCCAAGCAAGCATCACCTCTCTCTTTCCCCCTTCCCCCTTTCTGAGTGTGTGTGTTTTCATTTCTTTCTTGGCTTGGCCTGGTAAGGTGAAGGGCATAGCTCCTAGCTGACATGCTAACATATTTCTGTTCTGCTGCTACAACCGCTTATAGGTGTCTGGGGACACCACGGCCATTGACTCAGATTGAAAACAAAAGTTTGAGCCAGTGGTATATCATAGTTATTGAAGGGTAATGTGAGAAGGAGGAAGGGAGGCCCAAGATTTATGCACTAATTTGTGCTAGAAATGTGCTTGGTTTGCTATGAGCTACGGCTGTGACTTTGAACGTGTTTCTCTTAAACGGATGGTAGTCTTTACGTGAAGGCATGAGTCTCAGCAGTCAGGGTTGTCTCAGCCAGAGTGTGGGGCGAGGGCATGGAAAGACATTCTATCAGGGAACTTGATTGAAATATACGTTCTTGGCTGATATCCTTGGAAGTATCTTCCAGGAGTGTGTGTGTGTGTGTGTGTGTGTGTGTACATTGTGTGTGTGTGTGTGTGTTCTGGATATATGCATCTTGTAAAAGATCACCAAAGAAATTCTGATGACACATCTCTGATATTTACCCCGTGCCAATGTGAACATTAGAGAACCACTGATATAGATGAACCACTAGTATAGATGAGCCCCTGGTATAGATGAACCACTAGCTATGATATGTGCAGGAGCTTAGCAAGAGCATGTATCATACAGAATGTGACTTCCTAGTAGCTGATTTGTGGATAAGGTGGGAATACCTGGGATTATGCAAATTTGGAGTTGGAGGTAATTTGAAGGTAATCTAACCCCTGTGTAGATACTCTGGGAGATACTGTTCACCTTCAGCTTGAAAATGTTATTCAGTCTGAATGAGTCCAAGCCAGAATTTGAACGTGGGTTGTCTGATCCCAGAGCTCACCTTCTTGACACTTAGGCATCCAGACAAATGACTGTAATCTCTTAATTTGAATGAATCGCATGTCTCCAGATATTTAACAGTAGATTCATGATATTCGACATTTTTGCTTGGGTTTTATTTGAAGTCAAATTACTTCAAAGTTGGTATCATGCTTTACAGAAAGGATAATGACTCTGGAGGTAAAGTTAGATTTTTTTTTACTTTCTTGGACATGAGAACGCTTATACTTTTTAATCAGTGCACCTTGACTTGTTCTTGAAGGTCTCTTCAGAAATTAAAACCTTTAGCCAGTGGCCTGGATCTTTTTTCTTTTAATTGCTATCGGAAAGTCATTTCAATGCTGATTCATTCAAAAGATTTTTGACCAGTTACTTTATCCAGGCTCTGTGCATGGTCCTACACACATTTGAATAAGATGCTCTCCCTGTCCTCAGAGAACTCACCATCTCCTGGGAGAGACAGAAACTAAATCAGCATGGGTATTTCTGTGTGACACATGCAGTCAGCAGGATGCAGAAGGTGCTATGGTAACAGAGCCAGGGAAGTCAGAACTGTTTCCAGAGAAGGTGATATAAGGTTATGACATCTAGAGCCCTCTCTCTTTCTCACTGTGTGCCTGCAAGAATTTAGCACTTAAATTTTTGTTACACTTTTCTCTGCCATCATCTCCATAGCATTGTTTCCAACACATGAATTAAATATAACTTTTGCCCACTTTAGTTTCTGACCTCTTTTTTTCTAGTAATTTTATTTTACTTCTTAATTTCTTCACTCAGTCTAAGTAATTAAGATAGAGCATAATTTTCAAATTTAGGTCAGTTTAGGAATTCCCAAGCTTGGAAAGCACCGTGTTTAATCATTTCTTTTACTATCTTAGACTGAAAAACAGTGAGTCATAGAGATTAGATTTGGAATGATGGAATTCAAGGCTGCCAGATTTGAAAGGGATGCCAATGGCCATCTTACCGATGCCTGCAAGTTATACATGATGAATCTGTGGCCCAGCTAAGCCAGTGACCGACCGGTATCAGTCACCCAGCCAGATAGCTTGGGCAGATCCCTGCTCAGACCACTTTCTTTGTCCTTTGATTTCTATTTAAACTGTTCCAGTGATGATCGCCTCCAGAATGACCCCATCCTGCTTCTATCTCTGAACTGCTCTCCAACATGGAACGAACAAGGCCATTTTAACTTAATTGTTGTTTACTTGTATCTTTCTTTTCTCTCTTATGAAATTGTGAGGTATGATTATCTCTGTGGAGCTGCCCTGGCAGGTAAGTGGTGGGGGAGGGGTGGATATTATGAACAGTCACTTCCATCCTGAGGGTGGTGTGAGGACAGGTCGTCCAGGACAGGATGGACGTCAAGTAGACAAGTACTTTTTAGGGCACTTTCACCACCGGCATTTTCTTCCCCCATCTCTTCCCTGGCTTAGTTGGCCCCCAGCCCCCAGCACTCATATTTAGGTGCTCCTGATGACTCCGGGGTTGCCTGCCCTCACCCTTCACTCCAGAGCATGGCCATGCTTTCCATGTGGATGGCTGTGCACACCCAGCTTAGACTGATTTTTCCCAAAAGGCCAGAGAAAATATGATTTCCAAACCAGACAGAATCGACTCTCATTTTATTTAGCAGCACTGTGAGGTGGAACTGTGAGGATAAGACCCCATCTAGCAAGTTAGAAACTCCCAAAGCCAGAGGGACAGGAAATGTCATGGTAAACAGTTAAGCTCCTGGGCTCCGAGGCAATTGGAAAGTGCAGGTTAAGAAGCTTTCCTCTTTCCCTCTAATTCCCCATATTTATCACTTGAGCTGTGCCATTTGGGCTTATCCTTTACGCCTAAAGAAGTCCTGGGTTTTAATCTGTTAACCAGGGGGGAAAAAGTAAAGAAATATAAAACACCCTAAGTAATGCCTCAGGGAGATAGTGTCCAGGGGGACATTTAGCCCTCAGATGGCCTGCCCCACGCAGATGTGCCCGCAGATCCCATCTCAGTGCAGGCCTGTTTAGCAGAGGGCGATGCTTACGCAGGATCCGAGGACTGCGGGGCTAGCCCTGGGCACTCTGCTTACACTTTGTTTGTGTCTCAGTTTCTGCAGTGGTAAATCGGGGAGAAAATGTTTTCCTTAGGCCATCTCCCAGGAGACCCAGAGGATAAAAATTAAACAAGGAGGGAAGAAATGCTTTAGGGGCAAACGAGGGTGGGAAAAGTGTAAAGCGCACTTATGTTCTCTGTGCCAGGATCAGCCTCGTGTGTGATGTGGTACTTTTGCAGCCCGGAGCTCTCTCTGCCTTCTCTCGCTTCCCAAACACAGAAGGAGAAACCAAGGCCCCAATGTGAAATAACTTGCCCGGTGCCTCCTAATTCATCAGAGGCAGAACTGGGAGATGCACTCAGCCCTCCCCCCTCTGGCACCCACACGCCGCCCCTGACATGTCACAGTCATTCCACCAGCATGCATTGCTAGGTTGTGGCTGCTCTGGTCCTCCTCACGGTCACACCCTGTTTCCTTGCGGACCTGACTTTGCTTCCTGGCCCCGCACTGTCCAGCGTGTGTCCTTTTCAGTTGGTGAGTCCTGCACCTATTTGCCTCCCACTGTTTCACTCTCTCCTTCAGAGCGGGCATCGTCCCCCCTCACGCCCCCTCCCAATGTCCCCAGGCTTCAGAGTAGCTAAAGTGAGGACAAAAGAGATTCCTGGACACCAGTCAGGAAGAAAGCAGGGACTTGTGACAAGTTGGCTGGTTTGGGAACCAAGGAGAAAAACCGGATTTCTCATGCACTTTGTCTTTTGGGTCAGAATGGCACCGGTTAGTCCTTCCATAGAAAGGCAGAAGTTGGGGAACGGCCCTCCTATTCCTGAACCTCACTGTTATGTTTATAATCTCTGAGCAAATTTCTGGAATTGCGCTGACAGTTTCCCTGGGGCATAGAAATCAAGTTCCTTGTGTAGACAGGCTAAGGGGTGGGCTGGCATGCCCTAAAGAGTCTTTATCTGCCAGGCCCCCTCCTTTCCTTCTCCCTGAAGGAGTCAGCGCCAAGCCTTGAGTTGTTTAGCTTGGCTTGGATTTGGAAGCATTGATACTGAGCCGGCCTTGTATAAAGCCCATTTGTTCATTCCTTTTGTCTGAAAGTCCAGCGTGTAATGGCCCCTGGAGAACAGAGCACCATTCCTTGTTCCCATCCCTCTCTCGTTCTCAGGCTGATGCTCCCAGACCTGGACAGCCACTTAGCCAGCTGTTACAGCTGGGAGGGGACCCCTGGTCACTCTCCAGTGCCCCTCTCCCAGGTTTTTATTCTGGGCATTTTGTAAGCTTGGGCTCACTGTTGAAAAGTTCACCAGAAGCTTACCAGTGAGAATTTGTTTTACTTGGTCAACATATCTAGGAAGAACTCTCAGGCACAGAATCCAATGTATTCTTTATTTTGAGCATGTGATTTTCTTTCTCTCATCTCATGAATTTTATTGAGAATGCAAAACAAACAAAAAGGCCTATATTTTATCTTTCCTGGGGTCCAAGCCAGAGGTGAGATACTATACTTTTCCATTAAGTGACTCATTTTCTTTTACTAGCCAAAGTTCTACTGAAGTTTGTGTGCCCCCCTTCCCTCAGTGTTATCTGGGTGCCACACAGGAGGGCTGGGGAGTCGGTGGAGGTCTCTTTGGGGGGCGGAATTGTGGAGTTTGTAATTCTTGCCCAAAGCCTGGGACAGATGTGGGACCTCCCCCCTGGAACCCGTGCAGGAACTGAGCTGCCTGCTGAGGTCTATTTGCTTAGCCCCAGAGCATTTAATCCTGTTCAGCATGGGGGGATGTCACTGGGTCAGAGCCTCGGAGCTGGGCAGCAGAGTGGAAGGAAAGGGATGAATGGCTGGTTGACGTCCAAGGTGTTGGGTGGCCATGGAGCAGTGGCCTGCGCAGCCTCCCAGCCGCAGCCCTGTGTTGATTTTGTAGTGAGATCATTACCTTCCTTAGGTTGTTAAATGCAGTTTAATCTTCCTTAAGACAGGGCTGGACAATGTTGCTTTTGTGGCTTCAGAGAGTCACTAGACAGGTTAGAGGAGGTTGGGTTTCCAGAATTCCACCAAGTCACAGCTCCGTCAGAGAGTCAGGGGATGTGTAATGCTTCTGTTCTCTCAAAATATGCACTATGTCACCGTCATCAGAGCCTCGCGCTTGGTGGGATCTTGGGAGGTTGGGGGACATGCATGGAGTCCCCGTAGAGTGATTGGGGCTGAGAAAGACTCTCCTCAAACAGAGCACAGAACTCCCCCAGAACCAGGAGAATAGGTTCAAGGGGTGCAGGACACACCCCCTGCACTAAGGGTGTCAAAATACATAAACTGCCTAGGCTTGTGTTAGTGAGTCTTGCCATTTCTTTTCCTTTTTTAAAAAATCCTCACCCGAGGATAGTTTTTCCATTGCTTTTCAGAGAGAGTGGAAGGGAGAGAGGGAGAGAGAGAGAAACATTGATGTGAGAGAGACACATCGATTGGTTGCCTCCTGCATGCGCCCCAAACCAGGGCCTGGGATCGAGCCCTCAGTGACCTCCCTAATATCTTACAGAAGAAGGGGACATGCAGCTGGGTGGTGAGGAGCCCCAGGCCCCTGACTTGTCATCCTATGCTTGCCCCACCAAATCTGTGCCTTTCTCATTTCGGAACCTTCACTTTAGTATTCCTGTGATCCTTTGGGTTCCTAAGATTTTAAATTGCCCTCATCTCTTTTTAAGATAATGAATCTTAAATGTTTGTTTTTCCCAAAAGTCCCTTCTTCATACTTTAGGACAGGTCCCCTTGTTCCTGAGTTTGAGAATTGACTGATCAAGTTTTCACTGGGACTCATGGTTTGTGGCGTTTCACATTTGGTGTCTTCATCCACCCATCCCACCGTCAAACGGGCTGTGTGTCAAGCACTGTTCTATGCCTTGGCCTCACAGTGAACAAGACAAACATAAGACTGGCCCTCATCAGGTTGTAGCCTACTGGGGAAGAGAGACCTTAACAAGGAAATATAATAAAGTCTTTGAATGTGAAGCAGAGGAAGTAGGGTGCTATGGCAGACCACAAAGGGGGCTCTAACTTACTTAGTTCTGAGGGTCTCAGAGGTCTCCCTAGAGAAGTGGTGTTTAAGTTGAGAGCTGAAGACTAAGGAGTCAGGTAGATGAATGGTAGTTTGGGTGGTAATGTCTGACTCAGTGAGAGAAAGAGTTCTAAAGAAAGGAGCAGCTTATATGAATGGCCCTACAGCAGGAGTAGTTCTTCTCTCGCTTTGGAGGAACTCGGGGCAATCTGAAATCCTGGGGCAAGCAAGGAGTGTGCTAAGGGAATTGGAGGGGAATGGAAGGAGCGCCTGGTTGGGTCTTCCTGGACTTCATTCCATGGACAATGGAGAATCAGGGAAGAATTTAAGCAGGGGTATGACATGACTTTAGTTAGTTATTTTAATGATTGTTCTGGCTGCTATGTGGGGAAGGGATTGGAGGTGATAAGGGCAGATATGTGGGATGTGCTCACCTTAACCTACATTCTTAGAGACATGAAAGTATTGGCCCACGGTGTTCTGATTGGCACCTTTCCCACTTTGATATTTTTAAATGTGCCCCCTTTTTTATCCCTTGTGCCATAATGTTAATTTGTGCTTCTTCAGACACACACACACTCACAGAGGGGAGGGTCCTCGTCATGTGCATTTATCTATCTCCCATTACCTAGAATAATTTCTGGCATAAAAAGTGCCCAATGAATGTTTGCCAAATTTCTAAATGAATGAGGAAATGCATAGTCCCTCACTAGACACCCTTTTGAAAGGATTTCCCCAGAAGGTTTCCCTTGAAATACAAATGCTGTGCGAGGGAGGACGGCTGGGAGACAGGAGTAATGCAGAGAGCTGGACCAGGGGCCTGGGTTCTCAGCCCACCTCTGCTCTGAGAAGCTGAGCTTGTGGGGCCAGGCTGCAGCTTCCTGAGACCATTTCTCCAAGTGTAAGATGAAGTTGGACTGGAGAAAGCCTGTTAATCACCCAGTTTTTGTAATTCTGTGATGTAAGGCACTGTAATACTGTTGAAAATCAAACACAGCGCTTACTGTTGGCAATTCTCAGTGTCTCGAGTTTGTCACGGAATGCCCTTTGTTAGAGGGATCTCAGAAAACCAGGACTGCTTTATCCCGGGGTATTGCCTATTCCCTTCTGGTCTGGAGGATTAGGGAAAATGAAGTAGCTGTTAGGAATTCGGGACAACCTCAAGGAGAATGTTGCTTCCAGAGGGCATAGGCAGAAAGAAGCAATTTCATTATGAAGAGAGAGATTTGTTTTTTGCTTTTTTTTTTCCCTTCAAGAGAAAGAAAGGGGATAAGAGAAAAACAAGACCTAAACTTTCACATCCTGATAAGGATTGCTTGGTATTTACAACATGTAAAATAAACTCCCCCCCCCCCCCAAAGAAGTGCATTTTTGCTACTTGGCCAACATGACTACTATGGGGGGAAAATACAGTCTTTTGGTTCCAATATGTAGATCAGACAGAACAAAAGAACCACACAACTTTCCTTCTTTTTAAAATATTTATTTACCTCTTAAGGGAAGGAAAGAAAAGTCAAGAGGAGAGAAAGGAAACCCTGTCAAGAGCTAACTCAAATCAAGTTTCCTGGCTGTATGGAAATTGCCTGGATGGGTGTGTTGTTTTCCCCCTGCTGGGACTCCAGGGGTGGGAGAGCTTTCTTAAAGGACTGGGGTGTTTCCAATGGAGAGAGCTAGATAATATTTTGCGCTAAACTCAGATAATCAATCAATAAGGATTGGTAGAGGAATACTGCGTGCTTTTCCAGTGGCCTGGGGAGGCAGAATACCCTGGACCAGTCCTCTTCTGCCAGTTTATACTCTAGAGGGGTAGGCACCAATGAAGGATCAGGTAGTGAGGCGAGACAAAGGAAGGCTGCATGACACCTTGTCCTTATGATAATTGCATCTCATATCTGGGAAGTCCTAACAGTTTTCATATCCATGACCCCATTTAACCTTCACTAGATCCTTACCTGAAAGAGGCTAGTGAACTTCAAAGAGCGCTGGCTTTGGAGTCAGAATGCTCAGACATCTGGGATTTCCCACGAGTCAAATAACTACAAAAAGCCACTGTTTCTCTTCTATAAATGTACTTTCCTCATCCCTGATCTCACTCCTCCCAGGGTTATTAAAAGGGTCAAATAAAATAATGGATTTGAAATTGCTCCATAAACTCTGGGAAACATGACACACATGAGATCCCTGCACGTTCCTGGGGACAGATAATAAACGTTCTGCACATTTTGGGGTGAAGACACACTATGTTAATGGGAGCCGAAAGATCGGATACTTGCTCAAGATCTCATGGCTTATCTCTAGCAGAATCCAGGGTTTTCATCCAGGAAGAGGTATTTCTTGTGGAATCTGTCTGTGGTTGCTTCAACCACTGTGGGAATTCAGATGAAAAGGAAACCAGTGAGAAGTAAATTTATGAGGCAAATTTCATAAATCATTAGTGTCCATGGAACTCCTCAGATGCAATTTTTTTAACTCACAAAATAGAAAGATAGTTCCAAGACCTATTTAGGGTAATGGTGGTCATGTAACATTACAGAATGTTGGCAGTACATGGGCAATGACTTGAGAGGCCACGTACCAAAATAATAATAATAAAAATAATAATAATAAAATAAATAAAACGAAGGAAAAAAAGACAAGGGTAATGGGTAATAATATTCTGTTGTGTTTTATAGTTTTCTCAGACTTCCCTGGAGATTATAATCCTATTTGATCATTTCAGAACCCTATGACATAGGGAGGAAAGGCATTTTTATTTATCCTTCCATTTTCAGTGCAAAACCTAAGACCTTGGGGAGTTTAAAGAATTTGTTCTCGGGCATAATACCTATTAAGTAATGAGTTGACTTTAAATTCTTATCTTCATGGTGCTAATGCCCCCAGTTGTTTACATTAAAATTTGGGTAATTGTGGGTTTTTTTTGCTGGTACTGCAGATTTACTGTAGATTTCCTGAAAAGAAGTGGGAAGCCCTGCTCTAAGCAGCCTAATGTAGGGGTGAGGGGTGGGGTCCCCTGGGCTCATAGTCTGGGTCCTGGAAAGCCACTGTCACGGTCTTGGGTAAGTTAGTGCCGTTGCTCTCTGTTCTGGAGGGTGAAGGAGTTGGACTAGATACCTGGATGAAAGATATTACAATATGGAGAATAGGAGTTTTTCTTCATGATATGCATTCTCTAGTAATCCCTTTTTATTTTGCAGAGTATTTAAAAGTGTTTTCAAGGATATATCATCTTTTTTCATTCTTCCTGACATTCTTTAGAGAGGTTGGCTCGTGGATGATTTTTATGACTTCTTGCCATTTTTGCCTTTCTGTTGCTTAGGCAGGCCCAGCCTAGACCCTGCTCAGACACCGTGCACTTGCTGTTATCTGTGACCTGCTCCTTTTTGTCCCTTGGGTCTGACTCGCATGTCACTTCTTCAGAGGGGCTTCCCACATGCTCTCAGTTAAGGTTCCCCTGGCCTCCCTCTTTATCACAGTGACCTGTTTTTTTTTTTCTTTCAGGTAATTTATACCTGAATAATGAATGTTATGTATTTGTTCACATCATTGTCTTTCTCTCCATGCTTGGATTTAAACTCCCGTAGAGCTGTTTCCCTTGTTCTGCATTTTACACCAAGTACCCAAAATAGTGCCTTGCACATAATAGGAGCTTAATATCTGTTGGCTGAAATAAACATCTTAGGAGAAATTTAGTGACTTGCTCAAGATTACATAGTCAGTGAGTGACTGACCTGGGACTAGAGTTAAATCTCTCTGCTCCTAGTTTAGTTTTCATCCCATTTGATATTATGCTGCCAAAATGTATGCATATTTATGCCTGGGAGTTCCTGATGACGACTGATAAAATGTAGAATGATCCTGAGGCATTTGTGTGAAACTGAGTATGTTTCTTAAGGGAAATGAGGAAATCCCCGAGGCTTATACCTTTCAGTTGATGATAACAGAACTTTATAATCTATGTACTTTGTATGTTCAACATCAATCATCCCTTATTTGTGTAACTCATTTTTAAAGGAAGCTTATTTTAGGAGCACTTTCCATATTTCTTATTGATGACTATTGGATTTTAACATACATAAACCCACGGCTGTGCACACGCAATCCCAAGAGAACATAAACAATGACATGTGGGTCAGATTCCTGGTAAGACCCCAGAGATTTTCTTTGTGACAGAAGCTCAAAGGGCTTTGGTTGTGAGGCATGAAGTTGCTGGGATATGGCTGTTCCCGCTGAAATCAAACTCAGAAGTTACATTACAGGTATTTTTTCAATGACCTAGTTTCCCTCAGTCACCCATTATGAATCCATGAGTTTGCTGGAACTAGTTTTGGGGATCAGGCAGAGTTGGGTGTCACCTAGATTACTTCTCAGTTGCATAGTTTACTTACTGCTGTGTGAAGCACATTGCTTGAGTTCGCCCTATATTTTCTCTTCTGAGCATTATGGTGATTCCCTCTGGATGAAAAGTTTTGAGGGTGACAAGACTTCCCAGTCTCTCAACTTTCTGGTATCTTCATTCGGCCCTTCTCTTCCCTTTAGAGACCAAATGTTACCAATCTATCATTTTAAGACCATTGTTCTATGTCCTTGTTGATTTTAGGTGTGGTTCTTCGTTTCTGTTGTCCCTTTGTTGAGATATAACATCCCCAACAGCACATGACATTTCAGGTTAGGGCTAAGTATGATATCATAAAAGGACAGGTCAGCACTGACTTATTCTCTTCTGTCTGTAGTGACATGCCAGAGTTTTTGCCACTTTGGATTTTGTCAGTGTGACCCCACTCATGACTGAATGGACAGCCACATTGTCTTATAAGTATACTTCCAGAACCCGGACACTAAATCAAAGTATTACATGTATTTTTGCAAACTGAGCACTTTTTCAGCTCTTTCCTTCTCTTCATCTAGTCTCCCAAGACTTTCCTATTTCCCGATTTTTATATATAGCTTTTTCATGGGGAAGTTCTTCTCCTAGATCATTTCTATCAGCCCTACTGTTGATTTTTTAGAGAGGCCACTGATGAGACATATAAGATAGGCCCATTTGTCCCACCGTTCATTCCCTGTCTCTAAACCAACTTCTTGTCTGTGACAGAGTATCAGCTCTATTCCTTGGAAATGCAGTATTTTAACAGTTCTTGGTTGATACCTTTTTCAAAGCTTTTGAAAGCTACAGAGTTGACTTCAGGATTTTCCCTGTATACGTGCTTATTGACTCACACAAAGAACACAAACATCCTAGACTTTTGGGGTTGATATTGCCATCAGCTCAGATTTAGACCCCAGTTCTGGCATTCCCACCAATCACAGCCACATGGTTTTATGGCCCTTTGAATTTTTTTTTGCACCACCCATTTATGGCATCACTGTGCACTGTTATGTACTCATAAGCAGAAGTCATTGGCCAAAACAGAGGGGCAAGTATACTATAGGGAACTTGGAGATCTTACATTTGCATAGATAAGCCTTCATGGTAAAGACCAAGGGACACAAACAAGATGAAGACCCCATGTAGGACCTATGGGAAGGAGAGAATGTGTTTCAAGCTCTAATACAACATCAACTCTTTTTGGCAAAGAGAAGCTATCCATGGGAGAAAGAGAAGGGTTTTGGCATCAGTCAAGTATTCCCTGAAGATTTGGGGTTTGCTCTGACCTCCTCCCACACATGAATACCAAGTTCAGTGGTGCGCAGGGTTAGACAACCACATGGGACCCAAGGAAGGAAGGCTTGTATTGACTTTCACTTGATTTATTCAAGCAATTGAGTTTGTCGGGTGAAATGTGATCGTCTCCATCAGCTGTCAGGCCGAGATGCTCCTGTCACGCTGTCAGTAGCTTTCAGTTTCTGACCCTTCTCTCAAATTCACTGTCTGTTTAGAGAGCAGACCAAAGATGCTCTGGGTACCAAGAAGGGAAAGCATTTTTGAGCTGTTACCTGGGAATCAGTTTACAGACTTTAAAGCCCTGTCAATTTAATCCTGATGGTGTGTAGTCATGTACAAGGGACAGGAATGCTTTTGAAGATAATTTAGATTTCTCTCTTTAGGAATGATTTTATTTATGAGGAGATGAGCGTGAATAGCGCCAGGATGAGAAAGGGCGATGCTGTGCAGGCAGGCTTGTTTCCTTAGTTATGGTGATATAGCTTAATTCAATATAGTGCAGTCACAGTAATTGGAAGGATATTTCATTTATATTGCACCTGTCAGCCTGAAGTACTGTTCAGAGTCTCCGCAAACAGGTACTGCTTTCCCTCCCAGAAAAATGCCTCTGAGTCAAAGATGGAACTGAAACAGGCCTCAGAAACCCTGATCACATGCACAGCTGAGTGCACTGTGGCGGTAGACAATCTGAGGACAGGCACCCCACACTTTAGGACACAAGTGAATTAATGAAAAGAGATGTAGAAGCAGCCTTTGTGGAAGTCAGTAAAAAAATCAACAACTTAGGTGCTGGTATTTTTTAAAAGTATGGGAAAGTTCTTGCTTAAGAAAAGACGTGAAAGAAGAAAAGGCTCCCTGTAATGTGAATAAGGACCTTCTGATTTGTCTGTTGTACTCATTTGGACTTTTATACATTAGTATTATGTTTTGTTTTGTTTTGTTTTTTCCAAGACAGGAAAAGAGCTTTGCGTTAAAGATCAGAAATTAAATGCAACCCCAGAAGTTAATTTCCCAGATGATGTTTGGTGGAAATAACCCTTCAGCCACTGAAAGAAGCTCACCCTTAGGAATATAGAATCTTAGTTTCCGGTCAGCTCCTGGGAAGGCCCGTCTTGAGAGTGGAGAGAAATGATGTCAATTCTCTTGAGCAGATGTGAAGAAAGGCTACCTCCTCGAGAACCTCTTTCCCCAGCAGCAGGAGGTAGAGATAGTGGGAAAGGTGTGTCTTTGGGGACCTATCTGGTGACTCTAGGGGACAGTGTGTAATTTCTGATGCACTTGCAACTAGGATGTCACTGGATAGCAGCTGGCTTGTGGACTGTAGAACCTTCAGTGTATATAGAACTCCTCAGACCATTTGTGTTTTCTCTTTTTAAAATTTCTGAAAACAGTTTTATGTTTTCAATTACAGTTTACATTCAATATTATTCTGTATTAGTTTCATTGTACAGCATGGCGGTTAGACACTCAGATGCTTTACAAAGTGTTCCCCTTGATAGTTCCAGTACTCACCTGGCACCACACATAGCGATTGCCATATTATTGACTACATTCCATGCTGTACTTTATATGCCCGTGACTATTCTGTAACTACTAATATGCACTTCCCAATCTCTTCACCTTTTTTACCCAGTCCCCCAAACCCCTCCCCTCTGGCAACCATCACTCTGTTCTCTGTATCTACGAGTCTGTTTCTGTTTTGTTTGTTTGTTTGTAGTTCTTTAGATTCCACATATAAATGAAATCATATGGTATTTGTCTTTCTCTGACTGACTTATTTCACTTAGCATAATACCCTTGACATCCATCTATGCTATTGCAAATGGTAAGATTTTGTTCTTCTTTATAACTGAGTAATATTCCAGTGTGTGTGTGTGTGTGTGTGTGTGTGTGTGTGTGTGTGTGTGTGTGTATCTCAGCTTTTTTATCCAGTTGCCTATTGATGGCACTTGGGTTGCTTCCATATCTTGGCTATTGTAAATAATACTGCAGTCAACACAGGGGTGCATATATTCTTTCGAATCAGTGTTTTGTATTTCTTCAGATATATTCCCAGAATTAGAATCACTGGGTCATAAGGCAGTTCCACTTTTTATTTTTTGAGGAAACTCCACACTGTTTTCCACAATGGCTGCATCAGTCTGCATTCCCACCAACAGTGCACGAGGGTTTCCTTTTCTCCACACCGTCGCCAGCACTTGTTGTTTGTTGATTTATTGATGATAGCCAGTCTGACAGGTGTGAGGTGATATCTTTCTCTGTTTTTTTCTTGATGAATCTCCTACTGAAGGTCTCATGGTGTAACTTTAGATGGCTGAAGCCACTGGCAGAGTGAGGGGGAACAAGTGCCTGGAAGCCTGCCCTTGCTCTGAGAACATTCTGTGGAGCTTCAGGACCTTATCTTTGCAATATTTCCACTCCCTTATGTTTTCATTTGTTCTTCTAGATACACTCATCAGAAGGAAGCAACATTGTTTATGGAAAAGGCAAGAGCTCAGCATTAATTTAATCTGTAAATGATCAGTCATAAAATTGATCATTTGAACATATGAACCACTTCCCACTCAGAAACTTATTTTTCCCGTGTTTTATAACAAATTGCCAATTAAGAAAGTCTGTGTCCCTCGGATCTAAATGTAGCCAGCGGTAAATTCTGTCTAGTGACAGTGGCTAAGAGGACACAAGGATTATACAGAAGGCAACAAGGAGTTTGTCCCTCCTTTACCAAGACTAGCTCGGTGACCTTAGAGAAATCACTTAACTACCCTCTTCCTCTACTTTTCCCCCTGTAAGGGGAAGGACAGAAATGCTGTTGGTGTAACTTTCCAGCTCAGTATTTGTGAGGTTCTAAATTTAAAGCTGCACAAAATCCATTTATCTAAGTAATGTTTTCTTCCTGTGTGTCTCAGCAAGTACTAGCACGTGCTCTTGAATCTGAATTTATGCAGTTCATTGGAGAATGTAGGAAAAATAGGACAGGATCTAAGTGCTGGTCTGGACAGCACGTGGGGGCCACTTGGCGAGTTTATCTGAGCCGTGTCCACTTCACTCTAATGCCGCCAGCCACTGACATTCTTATTCGGGCAGCGGTCTGTCACCTCCTGCTCTCTCTCTTCTCCTGTTTTTTCTCTGCCTGTCTGCTTAAAAAACAAACAGAATATTTTATTTTCTGGGGATTCTCTGTTCTTATTCATTAACCGAGAAGGAGGAAGTAGGATGGACCCTGTGCTTTGAGCAAACTGGGTCTGTTCCATCTTGTACGCATAGTAAACTCACTCCTCCCACATTCCTGAAATTTAGCAAAACCAACTCTGACACGCCTGGTTTATGTTAGTTTTATTTCAGAAAGTACTTTTCCACACCGATTCCTCCTGATAAGGCCTGTCCGGAGCTGCTTTGCTGGCCCCAGGAGAGTCCGAAGTCATTGTGTGACAACTGTGGGATCCAATTCACTGGACAAACCCAGGAATGATGTAATTTACCAAGATCTATTCTTTAAACCAAACCCCCACCCATTATGAGATTTCCCCCCCCTTTGAATCCTGGTAGCTGCTGCCCAGATTACAGCTTTGTGATCTCTGCAGGGAGAACAGGCTGTGTTTTATGTGGAAGAAATCGCCACATATCCCACTGTCAGTTTTCCTTCTGATTACTTTTGCTCCACAGAGGGGAACATGGGTACTTTTGGCTCAGCTTAAGAAACAACAAAAAAAACACCAGACACAACAATAATATTAATAAAACAGAAAACTCGTCAACCAAATCCATTAGTTTGTCAACAAGTGTTACTCTGTTCTTTCCCTCTGCCCAGCCCTTTGAAAGATAAAAGGCAAGGCTAAGGCACTGCTTCCAGCTTCTTAGTCCCACGTGGACTAGTGTTTACAGAGATTTTGTTTCCCGAGCAGAAGGTATTTATTAGATAATCTTTCATTAGTTTTCTCATTTTGGTTAATCAGAGCCAAGCAGAACTTCTGATCCATGATAGCCAGTATAGTTACACTAAGGTGCTATAAATCCACCCGATGCTGAGGACTTGGCTGTTTCACTTACTGTGGGCAGCTTCATCCCCAGTACATGTAAGATCCCACTGTGCCTACTCAGTAGATTCCCGTGATTCATTCACAGAGCTGCAGGGCAGGGGCTCTCAGCATTGGCTGCCTATCAGAATCACCTGGGAAGTGTTTAAGAGCTAGGATGCCTGCATCTGAACCCCACGGTTCTGTTTAGTTGGTGTGGGGGTGCTGACTGGGCATTGGGGTTTCAAAGAGGTGTGCAGTCCAAGTGTTGAACTGCTCACTGTCCTGGGTGCTCCAGAATCACTTGGCCAGAACGTCTTGCCTCAGAGAAGTTTACAGTTTGTTTGGTGAGATAAAATGTACATTCCTAAATGAGACCAGGCTGAAGAAATGTAAAACCTGGATCAACTCTAAGAGCATTTGTTTCTTCAAACACATTTGTGTAGTCAGTAATGTATTCATTCAGGAATATTGATTGAACACCTAGTATGTGCCAGGCACTGTTGCAAGCCCTGAGGGTCGAAAGGGAGCCGAGCTGGTTGGGAACCTGCCTTCTGGAGCTTACGGAAGTCCATGGACAGCTCAGTGCTGGGGACCGGGGGTGCTATAGGCAGGCCTGGAAGGCTTGGTGGAAAGGACAAATTCAGAAGGAGGCCTTTCCTGGGACTACAAAGAAGGTAGGAGACCTAGCCTTCAGCCATCATACCACGGGAGAGCTTTGGATTTTCCCGAGGCTCCTCCTATGTGGTCTTGTTCTTTCCTAAGTTTCCCAGTAGAAAGTACATGAGTTTGGATTAAAATATGCAGATTATGAATCTTCAGATCTTTCAAAGAGGATCTGAGACACCCACCTTTGAGTGAACTTTTTTCCTATTAATGTGTGGTCAGGGCCAGCCATTGGGATGATTTTGCCCCTACCCCTAGGGGATATTTGCTAATATCTGGAGCTGGTTTTTTTTGGTTGTCACCACTGGGAAAGAAGTGCTTCTGGCACTTCCTCACCAGCCCCAAGGTTGATTTCATCTTCGGGGGGGGGGGGAGAGTATATTCAAGGTCTCTACACCTCCCCTAAACCACACTCTTTCCCTGAGCTTTCAGCACTTTGGAGAAATTCCCACGGAGAAGAAAAATTGCACTTGGGTTGCCCATGCTCAATTTTAATAGCAGCTGGGCTTCCCCCTGTCTGATGCCGAAACTGAAAGGTTGATTTTTCCCTCTTGGGGGCAAAAGAAAGCGAACAAATGCCTCCTTGGACATTTAGAACTTCTAAATAAAGTTGTAGCTCAAGTTTTGAAAAGCAAGAGTGATGTCAGCTGAGGTAGAAGGGCCGGTTGTCCTAATAGGGTGCCTCAGAGGAGGCAGAAAACCATTCACTTTGCTTCTTCCTCCGCTCACTGACTGTGGACAAGACACCGATTTGGAGCCAGAAACCGGCATTTGAATCCTAGCTCTGACTTTCTTAGCCATGCAGTTTTTGGGCAAACCATCTCCTCTTTCTCTGCCTGTGTTCCATCTTCTGTAATCTGGAAACGTACTGCTCAGTTGGAGCTTGGGCGAGCATTAGATTTCATGCCCATCAACTGCCTGCACAAATGGTAGCTTTTCCAGTGTCATCTGTAAGTGGGGAGGACAGGACTGGGTGGTCCCCGACATCCCATGCAACCCCTATACTCAAATACATTGTCATGTTGGGAAATAGGAGGCTTGGCTTGCACTAAAAAATAAGGAGGAAGGGATTTGTATTTGTGCCCAAGAAAAGATATCAATGTCTGCATATGTCCTAAGCAAATAATTTTTAGGTCCCATCCACTTCCCGTGACTGGAAGGAACAGCAAGCGCCAGGGGCCAGGCAAAGGTAGTGTTTGCTGTCTGGCGGAGAAATGTAGCGAGAGCTGTACCTGAGCCCACCTCCCGGGGAGCAAGCAGTGTGGTCCAGTTGCCCTCTGAGCCTTGCCCGGTAGAGCCAGCGCAGGGACAGCTGCCAGTGCCTGCTGGCACATGGACCTCCACGCTGCCCACTGCACCTGGACTACCTGAACCTGTGGCCCGCATTCCTTCTCCCTTCTCCCTGCCAGCCTGGCACCGGGATGTGTTAATTGCCTTTTACCTGACCACTTCCCCGTCTTGCCTTGCCTCCCCTCCCCGCATACCACACCTACAGAATACGAATATCCTTTTTGATGTTGGCCCCTGTTAGAAGTTCACCTCCCACTTCTTTTTCTCCTTCCAAAGGAGAAGAACCTGAATGCCACACACGGTGTTATCTTGCTCTGACTTTGAAGAGGAATTTCTCCCCTTAGGGCTCTATTCCTGGTGTAGCATAATCTAAGGAGAGAAAAAAGTTTATCCCAGGGAAGCCAAAGCAGCCAAGAGTTATTCAGAGTGTCTGACTGCCTGTTATATTTAGTAACTACTCGGAGGCGAGCTGGAAGAATGCTCAGAGCCTTCCAACCAGTGGTTCCTTTGATTCCTTGTGGTTACTTAGGATGGCCAGAGGAAGAAAGTGCCCCTTAGCCTTGTGCCACCTACCTGACTATTGTTATGTGGGTGCGCTCGGATAGGAGATGAAGGAGAAATGCAGTTATAGAATATTCCAACCATAGAATTAAAGACAGAGACTTTAAAATTGATTTCTGGCCAAACTTCCCCCTTTTGCCGTGTTGACCATGTTGAACTTGATCTTGCTTGATCCTCAGAACTTCAGTTTTATTACCTGTAAAATGAGGCACCTGGACCTGATGGATGCTCTAACCCTCCGCTGCACATTGAGGTCATATGGGGAGGTTTGGATATAGATGTCGTGGCTCCATGGCCAGAGATGCCGACTTACAAGGTCTGATACACACCGGGCATTGGCACTTTGTCAGCGCTCCGCCTCAAGTGCTTCGAATTCCCGACTCCTGTTGACAATCACTGGGCCAGATCAGTGCTTCTCAGAGTGTGGCCCCAGGACCAGCAGCAGCAGCAGCGGGAACTTGTTAGAAAAGCAGATCCTTGGACCCCGCCCCAGACCTGCTGAGACTGAGGCTTGGGACCAGCCATGCATTCTGTCAAGCTCTCCAGGTAGTTCTTATGCATGAAAAAGTTTTAAAAAGCAGTAGGTTTGAGAACTTTTTAAAGGTTCTTACTAGGTTTCAAAATCTATAATCCTATAAACAGCCTCAATAGGGTACAAGAGGAAGCCAAGGCCACACAGCTGGCTAAATAGATAGTGAAGCCCTTACTAGAATCCAGGTCTTTGAACTCCTGTTCAGAGCTCTCTTAATTGTCCAATTAGGAAGATGTTGAGGATTTGTGACATGTTTTTCTCTCTGTGTCTCTGTCTTCTTGGGTTTAGCTTCTGTGGGCCACAGGATTGTAGAGATAATGTTATTTTTAGCTCATGTTTTACCTGCAGTGCAGGATATGTTGTAAAGAGAAATTACTTTTTAATTCTTAGGCATGTGGCAAGGGGTGGATTATCTGTGAGTTCTCGGCCACTCTCTCGGTCTGTGTAAGTCCTGTGACTGAGCAGTTGGTGTTAAGTTGGTTGACAGGTGAACGTCAGGCTTGCAGCCTGCTGAGAGTGAAGAGGGGAGTGGGCGAGGCACCCTCGGTTCTCTCAGGACACAACTGCAATTTTCTCAGTGCGTCATTAACATTATCTGGGATTGCAGTCCTCATATTGCATTTTGTAAAATTCATTCTCTGTACTGGTTACAGCAGTTTTAAAAAGATGCTCTTATGTGGGGTCTGGGGTGAGTTTTTGGGGTGATTTTACTGTTTTAAGAAATAATTTTAGCTGACTGTCCGAGAGATGAATGAAGGACTTGCTCTCAGTAATCAACAGCCCAGAGGCAGAACTGGGACTGGCTCCCTGGCCTCCTCACCCACACAGGCCGAGGGGTCAGGAGTTAGGAAGAGCAGAGGGGGCTTCCCGGAAGATTTGAATCTGCACCCGTTGGGAAGATGACTGGAGGCAATGAGATCGGGAACCCCAGGCTAACGAGGCTGATGGAAGGAGCCTTAGAGATTTTCCAGGACATCTCTCAGTTTATACAAGCGACATTGAAACTGCTGGAGGTCACAGGTACTGAAATGGAACCCCATCTCTGCAATGTCATTCTCACCCAGTGCTCTGTCTGCCTGGCGCTTAACATCATTTTTTAAAGTCACCACAGTAAATCACGGGAAGATGTGCTGGCCCTCTTCCCTTCACATTGCACCTCAGGCATTATTCTTGAGTAGATGTTGAGGCCGGATGTGACTTGTAATCCTGCTTCAGTGTTTTTAGGGATGTAGCGTGGGAGACAAACTATTTCTTAGGATCTGAGATTGACATGCCGTAATTCTTCCTTGGGTCGTTATAAGGAAATGTTGATGGACACAAGATCTTCTAACTGACATTACAGTCGGGGCTCAGATCCAGTGGAAGGTTATGACTTTTCCAGATTTGGCTGAAGCCCTGCCCTCTGGTTTCAAGAAAAATAGGATTGCCATTGCTGCAGAAAAGCAAGACATCAGAGTGCTGCTTTTTTTTTAAGGGGCAGTAGGTCTAGAGCACAGAATAGCGGTATCTTATCAGGACATGTGATTGTGAATAGCATTGCTGCTTGCCAGGGCATTTTATTGATATAATCGGAATCTTCTAACAGTCCTATTGCTGTTTCCCACTCAGTTCTTTCTCCCTTCATGTCATACCATGGCTTATAAAAGTGCTCTAAATAATTGTGATTATTGCTAAAAGAGCATATGTGGTCTCTTAGTTGGCCAGTCTGAGATTCCTCTTGGATCCCGTGATGTCAGTGACCTCGGAAAGCCTATTTTTTATGCATCGATACTCAGCACACTTGAAACCAAGTCGTCTTGCTCACAGCCTGGCCTGAGTTCCTTGTATTTAGTATGGATTTTATTAAAAGTACAATGGGGGGGGGGGTGGAATAATTTTAGAGAAGGTTTACTAAGAGTGGCAGGGGAAGTTGTTTTTCCAATCAGTCTGCTCACCTGAAGATTCTGAGGGTTTCTGAATTTGTTTATTGGTTACATACAGGAGTGAGGTTATCTGATGAAAACCTGAAGTATAGTTTTGATGTGAAAAGGCTGCAGGTAGCAGGTCTATTTTTAAAAGCCTGAGAAGACCACACCAGTATTTCATGCTGACCCCGCATTTTGAGAGACTGAAGTAATTTTTTTGAAAATCACCCACTCTCTATATAAACATACATATGCATGCACATGCCCTCCCTCTGTAAGTAGAGTTCCCTGGACATCAGCTCTTATCTTTCCAATTATTGGTAATGGGGAGAGATCACCAGGGTCTTTTAAGGTGAGTAGAAGTTTGTTCCTTTAAGGAATGCCTCTAGACTATGTTTTCCATGGTTCCTTGCTGTGTTCTTATATGTTTCAGTTTTCTTTCTCACTGTCAGAATGCTAGTCTTTCTTTTTGCTGCTGTTGGTAAACACAAGCAGTTTTCCCACCAAAGCAAGCTTCCCATTTGTGCTTCTTCTCTGCCATGGGCGGAAATGGCCCGAGCAGGCTGGTGAAAGCTGCCGAGGTCGGAGCCGACAGGCCCTGAGCTGAGACCCGATTAGCTCTCCCCTAATGGAGTTCTTGCTCTTCCACAGATTGTCCCATTTAGGTGGCTTCGGTGAACTCATGTAGGGACTGTTTGTAAAATGAACATCAATAGTTTACATATTCAGTTTTCCTCAGGATTGTGATTCCTCCAAGAGGAAATGGGAAGAACCTTCCATGTGATGTAGTTAAATGTAGTTTTAGAGTTGGAAGGGCTCACGGATGTCACACTGGAGGAGACCCGGCCTTAATCTAGACCCATGCTTGTCCACCCCAGACTGAGGGTGCATGAGGATGACCTGGGGGATATTAAAGCACCAATGCCTGTTTCCCACCTGAAAGGACTCTTATCTGGGGTGGGGTCCCTTTTTCAGCAGCTCTTCAGGTGATTCTAATGGCAGCAGGAGTTGAGAACCAGGGATCTCATACAATCCTCTTGTACTATAGATGAAGAATATTAAGGCCCAGGGAGGGGAAGTGACAGTCAAGAGAGCATTGTCTCTGCTTGACAGTCAGCCAACAGCCCTACAAATGGCAGAATGCTGTCATGATAGCCTTCTTTAAATGTAACCTTTCCCTGTCCAAACACCTCCTGTTCCTTCACCTTTTCCTCAAATGACACGATTTTAGGGTTTGTCGAACACACACGCACACACACGCACACACACACACACACACACACACACACCCCACTTTTGAAAACTGGGATGCTCTACAGTGGCAAAATCATAATTCCTTCTATCTTTCTCTCTTTCTCCCCCCTGCCCAGCCTTTTCTTCTGGACTTCCTTCCCCTTGGAAAGGGGGTAAATGAGGTCTCAGGAATGCACTTGCTCAGTCCTTTCCCTGAACTCGATCTGCTGGTGATGTATTAATTAGCTGGGCACTGCACCTTAACAAACAGGTTACAGGCAGATCCTGGTGTGTGTTAATGTTTAACCAGAGATGCTCAGCAGTGGTCTCATTTGTGGCCTAAATGTAAAGAGAGAAATGCAGTTGACTTTATTTTTATAGATGTTTTCTTACTTTCAAGTGTTGACATATTGATTTCAATGCCATATGTCAGCGTATTTGCTATGAGTTGTCTCGCATATGTTTAAACTTTTGGATAATAGCATTTACTATAGAAGTTATAATTTTCGAGTCTCAAGTTATACATGTCCATGTTTATGTTTTCCCGCATGCATGTATAACTGTATATGGTGTAACTTCCACTCGGTCATTATATGTTTCAAATTTACCTTAAAATCAGTGGATGAGCTCCATTTTGCAGTAATTCCAGAGCTGTCACGACTTGTTCCCTGTTACCCTAAAGAGAAGCCCCAGACCACTCCCCTAACCCCACCCACGATGTGGCTTCCTCTAGGGCCTCCTCAGCCAGGCTAGGTAACAGATTCAGACTCGGGATCTCCCTGTTCTCTTGGCAAAAAGAGCAGCTCTGCCTGGGACTAACTCCCAGCTTCAAAACCAAGCCCTCCTCTTCCTTTCACCCCAGGACTTTGGGGGCCGGTGCAAACAGAACACGGGGAAAAAAGAGTGTGTCATCCTCAAGTGCACTGGAGAGAGACTAAACTAATACAGGAGCCAGGGATTTTTCCTTTTTTTAATTGAGAACACGGAATATTTGACTCACAATTGTACTTCTGCATAGGATTCCCAAACTCTCCTTCTCTTTAGCCTCTACTTACCCAATCCCATCCCAAATCAGGAACCACCCTGCTCCTGAAATCTTCCTAACTGTGAGGTCCCAAGGGTGTTTCTTCCTCTGACCCATCACACGTAGAGGTTGGATGGGTGTGTCTACTCTTAAGGCTGGTCTCCGGTGCACAGGTCTGAGACATTCACATCTTATCCGGGATCCGTCACGTGAGCATTCACAGTTATGCTTTTCTGCTGAAAGCATACAGGACCTACATATGACTTAAAAGCTATGGAACCCCCTTTTTACCATGAAAAATACACATAGGCACAAAATGTTGTATGTAATATCAAGAGATTCATGGACCAGACTCTTAAGAGGTCCATTAACCACAAGATAAGAACTATTGGGGGAGGGGGACATGGATGGTATTTTATTCTCCCAAACTATAACACTATGGTGGGAACATAATGACTTTTAAGACATATTTCTGAAATTAAAATAAGGAATGGGGCTCAACATCATAAAATTTAAGGATCTCATAGATGACTTAATACAAGTCATTTATGTAATAGATGGGAAAGCTGCTCCCCAGAGAGGGACAGTACCTCCCTGAGGCCATATTGAGGTTAATTATAGAAATGGGACTGAACTGGGGTCCCTGTCCCAAAGTTCTTTTTTCCTATCTGTACAATAAAATACCTCTTCCAAAAGTGAGGTTGACTTTTCTGGCTCCTTAGTGGATTCTTGCTCTCTCTGAAGTAGAGGGAGATAGCCAAGGATCACATTTACATACCCTGAGGTTAAAAAGAAAGAAAAAAAGTAGATGAATCTAAAATATCACTTGCCCTTTCAGAGAAAATGCATCACTTTTCAGGCATCAGGGGCTTTCAGCAAAGGTACCTGTGGTTTATTGGGAAACCTCCAATCTTTGATGAGGTGCATCTTTGTGGGGACAGCATGAAACACCACACCCAAGGCTGAAGTTTACCTGTTGCCCTAGGAACAGACGTCACCACTGTGTCCCAGCTCTTCTCTGAGGCATTTGGGAGACCAAAATAACTCTCGCTTATCTCCTATCTTAGGGCCTGAGACCTGAGCAAACAGTATCTGGAGATAAGTTTAATTTGTTCAAGGTCAACCTCAGACTTAGCTGGAAGTCAACTCACCTCCATTTCACATGCTGGCCTCCCCTACCAGGCAGTGGTGGGTGTCCTCAGTTCCTCAGTCAATCAGATGCATATCTGTCTTGAAAATACCATGAACGGAGTAGCTTATAAACAATAGAAATATATTTGCTCTAGTTCTGGAAGCTGGAAGTCTGAGATCAGGGTGCCAGCATGGTTGACTTTGAAAGGGCCCTCTTCCAGGTTGGACACTGTCATTTTATCATATCCTCATGTGGCAGAAGGGGTCAAGAGAGCTCTCTGGGGTCTCTCTCATGTGGACACTAGTCTTATTCATGAGAGCTTCACTCTCATGACCTAATGTCCTCCTAAAAGCCCCCACCTCCTAATCCATCACTTGGGGATTAGGGATTTAAACTTATGAGTTTGGGGGGACACAGACATTCATTTCATTACAGTATGCTTATTGGACTTCAGCTGTAGATTTGCCATGGTTCTAGGCACCGTAGACCAAGTCGGGGCTGCCAAGGAGCTTTTATCTATTGAGAAATAGAACTGAAATCTGAGGATTTTTATTAACATGATGATTATCATCATTAACATCAACGTATGTTCCCCATAAAAGTTTAAATAACCGAATGCAAAATGAAAGGCTAAGAACTTTTCTATGAGAGTCATTAGTTGTGAGGCAAAGAAAGTGTGACAGGGCTTTTGCACAGGTTGTTCCCTTTTCCTGGGATTCTTCTGCTCCCTCCACTAACCTCCTATCCATGTCCCACCTTACCCTCTCTGGATCTGAAGTCAGCTCAAGCCTCAGTTTCTCAGGGAAGCCTTTCCTGACCTTTCCAGGTCCCTCAGCCACCTCAACCACAGAAATGCAGGCACTCAGAAGCACCTTCCTTACGTGCTCAGATACCTCTCAGCAGCTTTCTTCTGCTCATGCATATGCTTGTTTCTATGATGTCTCTACCTCCAGAGATGTGAGCTGGGTGCGGGGAGAGTAACAGCCCAGGAGAAGTGTGGTCGCCCTGGGTTGGAAATGGGAGCAATTCCTTCCCACAATGTGTGGGTTTGTTGGGGATAGAGGGCAAGCTAGATATCATAAGCAAGCTGTGTTGGAGGACTACTGTAGGTTAAGGTACATCTCGAGCCTGAGGTGACCCAGCAGGGAGGCAACTTGCAGAATTACACTTCTGATCTCATTCCCTTCCCTCCCTGTGTTGTCTTGATGGTGCTCCTCCTTGGCTGAAGCCAGAGGGAGAAGTCACCTGAACTTAGCCCACAGAGGTCAGGGTCCCCAGTGGAGGTCAGGGTTAGACCTGGAGAGGCACATGCAGGATGCTCAGCCCAGTGGGCATGCTACCCCATCCTCCTTTCCTTTCAGCTCCTTTTCAGGTCAGTACCTTAGAAGCTGTGGAAGGCTGTCCACCACTGACTAATCATTCCCTAGGCAGTTAATATTTACTCCCCTTTGGCTGCTGCCCCGTAGGAGCCAGGTGTGTCAGATCCAGGGGACATGCTGCAGCACCAGGGAGATGGTCAAGACTCAGGCTGCTTGAGTAGTAGCTGCCTTGGCCTGAGGGAAGTAGGTTTTCATTCAATGCCAGGAGATCCCAAGGCTAATCATTCACCAAGTTGTTCATTCACCAACTTGTTCCTGTTACTTACTTTCTCTCTCTTTTTTTTTACTTTTTTATTGAACTTATTGGGTGACATTGGTTAATAAAATGATATAGGCTTTAGGAGTATAATTCTGTAATACATCATCTGTATACTGTATTGTGTGTCACCACCCCAAGTCATTTCTCCATCCATCACCATTAATCTCCCCTATACTCCCAAACGCAAAAAAAAAACCCTGCCAGGGGAGAACTACTCAAGCAGCCTGAGTCTTGACCATGTCCCTGGTGCTGGAGCACATCTCCTGGACCTGATACACCTGGTTCCGAAGGGGCAGCAGCCAGAGAGTCTTTTTTTTTTTTTTTTAATATTTGGGGAAAGTGACGCTACGGCTGTTTTATTTACATTTTGTTTTAAGGGCAGGAAGTTCTTTCAAAGTAGCAACAGAAAAACTGTGATTTACACTGGGATCCTGCTTGCAATTCTTCAAGGATTTCCTTGCCCATTTTATGATTTCATCCCCACAACAGCCCCTAGAGATGATAGCCATTGATCGAACAATCAAAATGTAAATAGAGGAAAAGCTTTCAGTTTATATGTCAGTATATGGGCACATAATTTTCAACAATGGAGACAAAAACACACATTGGAGAAAATAACGCTTCTTTTCATAAATAGTGCTGGGAAAACTGGAGAGCCACATACAAAAGAATGACTAGACGGCTATTTTTCACCATACACGAAAATTAACTCTAAATGGACAAAAAACCTAAATGTAAAACATGAAACAATAAATTACCTAGAAGAAAACAAAGGTACTAAACTTAGGGCTTTTGGTCTTAGAGAAGATTTTATGAATTTGACTCTCAAAGGTAAAGGAAGTAAAAACAAAAATAAATGAAGGGGACTAATCAAACTAAAAAACTTCTGTACAGCAAAAGAAACTCTCAACAAGACAAATAGGCAGGCAGCACCTCTTATATGGGGTTAATATCCAAAATATATAAAGAACTCATACAACTCAACAACAAAGAAAGCAAACAGTCCAATTAAAAAATGGACAGGGGACCTGAACAGACACTTACTTCTCCCAAGAAGATATATAAGTAACCATCAGATATATGAAAAGATGCTCAACTTCAGTAGCTTTTAGGGAAATGCTATCAAAACTACAATAAGATACCACCTCACACCCATTAGAATGACAATTATCATCGTGTTCATTCAGATTATTAATGGTGGCGAAAGCATGGAAACAACCTAAGTGTCCTTTGATAGTTGATCGGATAAAGATGTGGTACATATATACAATGAAATACTACTCAATCATAAGAAAAGATGAAATACTGCCATTTGCAACAACATGAATTAATTTTGAGAATATCATGCTACATGGAATAAGTCAGATGGAAAGAGTCAAGAGCCATATGATTTCACTCCGTGTGGGATATCAAACTGAAAGCAACAAAACAGGACCACCAAACAAACAAAAAGAGGCGTTAAAGGGTAAAGGGGGTCAACTGTATGGTGACAGACGGAGATTGGACTTTGGGTGGCAAACACACACTGCAATATACAGATGATGCATCATAGAATTGTACACTTGAAACCTATGTCATTTTATTAACCAATGTCACCCCAACAAATTTAATAATTTTTTAAAAAATGGGAATAAACAATTTCAAACATGATAAACTATAAAGCAAAAGTTCCATGAAGGCTTGGAAGGCGAAGAGAAGTACTGTGACAAGGCTCTGAGAGGGAGAGGGGGTGGTGGCCTGCGCAGTGCTGAGGAAGTGGGAAAGGTCAGTGCGGCGAGGCTGTGCTCTGCAGATGAAATGATAAGGGCAGTAGGAGATGGACCTGGAAATGGGGGGGCATCTGCCCCAGTCCCTGTTGACCAGGTGAGAGATTCCTGGGGTCTCTAGCATAAAAGCAACGAGAACCATTAAGGGGCTAAGTAGGGACAAGTCAAGGTTAGATTTGCTTGTAGAGGGATCCTTTTAGAAGCTCTATGGAGAAGCGATGGAGAGAAGCCAGAGATATATTATGAGGGTATTGTGGTGTTTGCGTGAAGGATGGGGATGGGCATTTAGATAGAAAGTATGAGGCAAGTTTGGGAGCAGTTTGGGAGGCAAAAGAAAAGGACTTCTTGAGAGGTATATATCTGCACAGCCATGCTCAGCGGTGGAGGTCTTGCCTTTGTTACCAACGAGGGATGTGTGTGCGTGTGCGTGCACGCCTGTGTTTCTCAACGCTGGGACCACTCATGTTCAAATGATTCTGAAGGTTTGGATATATTCTATATTTTCTTTTAAGCCACATATTAAGCTTGTTTATTGAGCTTGCCATCTAAAAGAAATGAGATGTGGGGAAGGGGGTAATTTAATACATATTTTCTAATAGCTCTTTGGTCTTATATTCAGCTTACACAGAATCCAGAAAGAACATTTCCCACAGTGTGATTGTTAACTGTTATCTTTCTCTGCAGACATGCCTATAAAATCATTAATGTATTTATAGGGAGCCGTGTGGACCAGAAACGATCTATTACATATCCTATGGAGAACGTTCTCTCAACCCTTCAGTCCAGTCTGGGTTAAAGGAACTAGACAGCTCATAGGTGAACTCTAACTAAAGTAAGCTCCTCACCCCACCTGCCACTCACCTCCTCACTCCCTCTGCCCAGCCAGGCGGGAGTGATTGGCACACGCCATCCTCCAGGGACTTTTTTTTTAAGACTTAGACCAGGGCAGGTGCTTCTGTCATTTCTTCCTATCAGTGTCACTGGCCTTGTGTTTTTTTCTGCATTTAAGACAACCAGTCTTCCAAGGACTCAGACTTTCTCTGTCTAGTTTCAGCTTACCTCTCCCAGTCTTGTTTCATAGGAGAAGGACATTTAGCTTCTGGTTTGTGGATAAGGAGGTTGCTTCTTGGCAAAAATATTTGTGCAGGTGGCTTTTGTTCCCAGAATTAATTATGGGGAATCTACTGATATTTGTTAAGGCACAGGACTGGGAACTTTAGTTTTGCAAAAGCATCTGACTATGTACAACCAAAGAGTAAGGAAAATCTTGGCTTATTTTATCTCTCCCCACTGGGATTCTCACTTCCCTCTTTTCTGCTTATCAATACCTTATTCGTTCTTCAAGAACAGAGTCTCCTCCTCTGAAAAACCGTCCGAGGCTCCCCCAATTCCAACTGCCTCTTCTTCCCTTAGCCTTCGTCTTGAGCCCATTTATCTATTCCCTGTGCCACCTCGTATGATTGTCTTTGTTCACAAATCATAATCGAATCTCCTTAAGAGGGAAGGAAATGACCAGGTGTGATTTTGCCCCACAGAATGTTACCAGGATGGCTAACCCAGAACAATGACTCATAATTGCTTAATATTCAGGTCAAGCTCTGTTGACTTTCTAAACTATTCCCAGTCTTAGCACTTTGCCTGTGTGGTGCCAGGGTTTTCGTTTCTTGGTTATAGGGTATTCAGATGGTAATTTGCCAACCCTCTAATAACCAAACTTTTTTCAGTAAAAGAGAGCCATATACCCCTGGTATCAGAGGAAACCTGTAGGTATTTCTATGGATCTCTGGGGTCTGAGGGTGCTTGAGTAGAGACCAGAGAGCATTTTTCCAGAGCACAGAGCTCTGTGAGGAGTTGAAGTAAAGACCGGAAGATCAGGGAGGTTCTCAGGAGAGAACACACTACGAAAGGTAAGGACCTATATTTGCTTGCAGGGATTGAGGGTAAAGGGCATCCTTAGGAACCAGGAGTAATGTCTTTGGTCTTCTGAAAATGTTGTCCTTTTACACAGCAGACCACTAAATTATGTTAGCAGTCATATCATTTATGTTGAAAATGCTGCTCGTTTGTATGTAGGCACAGTGGAGTTCTGGCCTGTGAAAGCCCAGGCCCTTGACATGGCTGTCCCAGGGTAGGTAGTAAAATATCTCTTCAGGACTGAGCACCAGCTGCCCCAGTGGAACACTAGTGACTTGAGTTACATCAGAGCTAAATATAGAGGGTGTGCTCTGTGCGCAGGACCTCGTGGGCCCCGGGTCGGAATGCGCTGCTTGGGGCTGAGGGCTTTTAGACCGTCTCCCCAGGTGCTGTTCCCACACTCGTGCTTTCTTTCCCTCTCCTCCATTCTCTTCCCTTTCAACTCTCTTTCTCTTCCTCTTGACTTTCTTATTTCTGCCCCTCCCCATAGTTTAGGGCTCTCTGTTCTTAAGAGTGAAAACAAGGAGCTGGAGAACTTTTTACTAACATTCCTGAGTTCTCCTTCGTTCGCCTTCCTTCTGCCTTCTTCTCTCCTCCTCAGCTCTTTTTGTGCTGTTCTTACATTCCTTTGTTTTTCTCTCTAACGCCTTTATTCAATCCACATCTAAACCCAGTGTGTTCATTTAAAGAAGCCTCCTCATGGCCTAGGTAGGATCTTACTGTTTTCAGGGAGAAAACTTCACAGCCTTAGACGATGGTGTCTCTTTTCGTTAAGTAGTGATATCTTCTCACTGTTTGCTGGGAAATGGCAAGGAAGTACGTGGGGAAATGGCTTCTTGCTACTGAAATTCTTTTCTCTCTACATTTTCTTTTCCATGAGCTACTCTGGCTAATCATTTACTCAGGAAAAGAAAAGAGGTAGAGCCCAGCTGGTGTTGCTAAGTGGTTGAGTGTCAGCCTATGAACCAGGAGTTCACTGGTTCGATTCCTGGTCAGGGCACATGCCCAGATTGCGGGGTCGGTCTCCAGTAAGGGGCGTGCAAGAGGCAGCCAGTCGATGTTTTTCATCTATGTTTCTGTTTCTCTATCCCTCTCCCTTCCTCTCTCTCTAAAAAATCAATAGAAAAACATATTAAAAAAAAGAAAAAGAGATAGAGTCTCAGATAAGTAGACTGTCTTTAGCCATTTGTACATCTAGACATCCAGTTGCCCCGGATATGTACCATTTTGAAAAAATAGGGGCACTTGAAACTGAGAAAATGGACCAAGATGGTATAGAATTGAATGGATAAACCTCATATGTCTGAAAGTGAAGGGTACAGTATATATATAAATTCCTGTGAGTCCATTAGGCAATGTATTGTGGGTAAGAAGGGGGAGAATAAATAAGTTGGCCTGGGCCATAGGATAATACCAACCAAAATGATGTGAAATGCTCATCAGGAGATATTACTCTACTTCAAATCAGGTGGACCTTATTTCAAGAAACATATTTTCCTGAAGAGACGTATAAAATGAATTTTTGTAAATTGAATTGTAGAGTCAGTGGAGAACCTGGGGAAGAACATTCTGGCAGAATATTGCATGTAAAATGGGATAAGAGTGTTGTTTAAGAGCAATCCTGTAGCAAATTCATTTTGTAAGGACTGATTTTTGTGTCTGGGATTTCCACCCCCTTTTAATGGGTACATTAAACAAATAATGTTTTTGCTAATGGATCTCAAAGTATTTTTGTAGTGCTCAGGGTCTGTAAGATTCTGAAGTTCTGTCCAATGAGAGGAAAGTAAAAGCCCATAAATATGATTCAGCTTGTCCCAAACACACAAAGGCAGAGCCTGAGTATTAGAAGGGACCTTGGGGACCATTAAATCCAATCCTTTTCTTTATAAGTAAAACAACAACAACAACAAAATTTGAGCTATACATGGGGTAGTGACCTCTGACAGAGTGAGCATCGTCCTTACACTCTCATTGCAGTCTTATAATGGGACGTTCTTAGGTAACCTCTGCAGAAACCTGAGCCTCTCCAGGCCATGTCACTTATCAGTCTGCATGACTTGCTTTTCCTGGGAAGACGTAGTGAGACATCACTATGATTGAAAATAGCTTTGAGAGCTTTCGGCATAAGGCTGCTCTGGAATCCTGGCCTCCCCTGGAGGAAGAGCTGTGTGTGTGTTAACTCCTGGACTGGGTGTTCTCCCAGGACCTCAGCTGTTTGCAGTCCCCACACTCTGCCCACAGAACTAAAGTTTGAGGACAACTGATATAAGGAATTTCCTCTCTCCAGAGATTTTAATATATTAGAGACTTGGAAGGTGAAAAACCCTCAAGATTTCAAGTAATGAAATAATAAATTAATAGAAGTATTTTCAGTGTACAAGAGTTGACATTGGAAACTTGGATGGAGGAACCTGTTCAATGACTCTCAGGTGTGTGACTGAGGAGTTGAACTGCCCTGTGTGTCCAAAAGCTGTCAAGCACTCGTCTGGATGGTTGTAGTACATGTGTGTGCACATGTGTGAGTGTAGGGGTGTATGTGTGCATGCACACTTCCTCTTCCTTCATCCTTTCACATCTGCCAATTTCTTGCTCAAATCGTATCCACTTCATAAGCCCTTTTGGACTTCTACAAAGGTTCCATTGTCCTGGACATCTCTTCTCTTTAACTTTCATTATGTTCTGCTGGCCTTACAATGTAGTGTGTATTTACATGGTCTGTTGGACTGTTCTTTCTTCATTCCAGGCATTTATTGTTTCTTCTGAGCTAGATTGCCTGTTCCTTGAAGGTATGAGCTCTCTTCTTCTTTATTTTCCCATGGCCTCAGCAAGGTCATGAGCTCAGCTCCACAATTGTAGGGTTAACGCATCTTGGATTTGGGGGTCCAAAAAAGATTGGTAGAGCCAATTTATTCATTCAACAAATGAGTAACTGAATTCACACTTAACTCCAATCATCGAAGTCAACCAGATAAGGCAGTGATGGGCTGGGAGGGCAACCAGCTCACCCAGCCTCATTCTTCTACACTAAAATGCAAGTGTCTCAACTAGATGGCAGGGCAAAAGGCTGCCAGGTCCCCATGCTTAGCCTTAAAGTATGCTGGTCAATCTCAAAGTCATGCTTTAGACCTTCCATTCCTCTTTGCCCCTGTTACAATACTTCTTCATATTTCCATGATTCTAGACTATCATCTGTCTACACATACATGCATTTAGAATGTTAAATGAGAGAAATACCACATTAGGCAAATGAGAATAAAAATTAAAATGTGGAAGGAGAGCCCTGACCAGTATGGCTTGGTTGGTTGGAGTATCATCTGGTGCACCAGAAGGTGGCGGGTTCTATTCCCGGTCAGGGCACGTACCCAGGTTGCAGGTTTGATTCCTGGTCAAGGTATCTGTAGGAGGCAGCTGATTGGCTGTTTCTCTCTCACATAGATGTCTCTCTCTCTCTCTCTCTCAAATCAATAAAAATAAAATTGTAAGGAGAACTGATCTATCTGTGAGAAAAACAAGAGAACTTCATTTATTTTTTAAATCACGTTTCCTTGTGGTACCTTTCAAACACTGCTTTTGTGTTTTCTCAAAGCCTGTGAATATGTTTTCTACCACCAGTATACTCTAGTAGAAATGATCACAAGAGCTTGTCCCTTGCTAATGAATTACATCTCAGTCTTCTGTGTCTCCTTCTGGTCTCAGGGAAAAGTTCATTCTAAGTTCTCTCTATTTCTCCCTGTCTCTTTCTCTCTCTCTCTGTGTGTGTGTCTGTATCTCACCATCTTTCTCTTTGATCACAAAGATCTCTAAATATCTATCTAAAGATATTCATGTCCCAGTTTGCTTGGATTTTCCCACCTATGTGAATATTAGTAACACTTAAACTCTAAAATTGCTGAAAACAAGCCCATCTTCCCACTGAGTTTTGTTTTTCTGCCATAGATCTGTGCTCAGGACAGGAAGCTTCTCTTTCTGGTAGTGGTGCTTTAATGCAGTTTTGGGAAGACCCAGTTTCCCTCCTTCTTACCACCTTAGCCATGTCTTCCCACCCTTTTGTGTCTAACTCCTACCTGCAGCTTCACCAGCCGAAGCTGATAGCTTCCGTCTTAGGACCCCATGATCCCTCGCAGTAAGCCCCTAGCCAGCCAGTACAGAACTGGGCACCATATTGCTTCAAGTGTGTTAGTTTTCACTTCCTAACCACACTGTGAGCTCTGTAAAGCATGGTTAGGAATCTTATATTTATTTCTGTGACAACCATTTTGCATAGCATGATCTTGGCAATATAATGCTAGTTGAGACTGATCGAGGCTCAGGGCACAAAGAACAGTATATAGTAAAACCTCATTTTATAGCTTCTACATATCATTTCTTTCTTGATTGTATATTTACATCATAGATCTAAAGTTTATGTCCACTGATTCACTGATTTCATTTTTCCATCTTAAGAATTTATACTTTTGTTTTGTTTTCTGGTAAGATGTTAGTTGCTGTTCTACCAACAAGCATTTTTACATTTGTTTAACTCAATTTAGAATCATGGGACCTTTTCCATCCTATCTTAAATTACCCATGCACCATCATAGAGACATTTTCATTCATATTTGGTGACTTTTTTTCTCTTTGAGATGTTACAAGCCAAGAGTACTTGGCAGTTTAACTTTAACTTTGAGAGCCAAAAAAGCCCCCACATGGTAATAACATAAATTCCCCTGGGCCAGGCAACATTTTATCATTGTGAATTTATTTGCTGAAAGCCCTTTATGCATCCTTGCTTAATGTTTCAATTATAACCCGATGCTGGGGAACTAGTGGGGTCACTTATTTCTAGACGATTTATATTTCTAATTTAGGGTGTCCGTCAGTGCTCCTGGTGGAACCCAGTACTCTCTGTGGCCTCAGGGACTCCATGTATCAAAGGGCATGTGCTCAGGGTAGCCACTCAGAAGGGACTCCAAATAACTATCATTGTTTTTAGTATTTCTTTTCATTGAGTAATCTTCACAATATTAAGTTGTTTTCCATATTTTTTGAGTATGGATGTAACCAGTTTTGGCAGGAACAAATGTTATTTCTGAACCTTCCCTGAGTTATCTTGACCCTCTGATTATAAAAAGATGATATGGGTCCTTTGGGATGTGACCACATGGTAATATGGAAGGAGTCCAGTATTAAGACAGAATACATGTCTAGTTTGCCCCTGTCCCTCTCTTTCCAATGAAACTCAGAGCCTGTTCAGCACTCACCTTTTGGGCACCCATAAGAGCTACAGGAGATATGCACGTTGGAGGCTGAAGGAAGTAAGTAACTTTATTCAGGAGTGTTGGGCAAGGCCTGAGGGAAAGAGATGTTTGGGTTGGATCTTTAAGGACAAATAAGCCTAAGCTGGTTAAGGATGTCATCCCAGTTAGGGCATGGTGGAATAAAGGCTTCAATAGGCTATGATGATGTAGAGAATGACAGCTTTGTAGTGGGGAAGTGACAACCTATGGACCATGGCAGCTGGTTTTTGATGCTGAAGAGCCTAGACCAGCAAGCCAAGGAATTGGGACTTCAGTCTCAGAACAAACGGAAGCCAGTAGAACTTAGAAATAAGGCAGTGGGATCCTCAGATCCGCCCATAGAAAGGTGTTTCCAGTGGCAGAATGGAGACTAGATTGGAGGTGGAAGACACTGAAAACCCACCAACCCTCTGGTGGCTCTTGTGTTTCCAGTAACTGCTCCTTCTCAAGAGGTAGTAACAATATCTTTGTTAATCACTCTGCGCTTCCCTTACAACCATCCACACCGTTGTAAATCAGTTCTCCCTAACAATCCTGATTTGGGCGTGCCATCTGTTTCCTGTTAAGACGCTGGGTGGTGCACTCTCCTTCACACTTCCTTGTAATAACTTGTTTCTACGTTTGTGTCCCCCCTAACCTTAGAGCATCCAAAATGCTGAGGGCATCCATGTGTCATTCATTTCCAAATTTTCACTAGTTCAGCTGAAAGTTACCATTTGCCAGCTAAGTCTGATTTGAAGCAATAGTTTCACAGTGAGGGAGGGTCAGGGTCAACCAGGGTAGCTCAGGGAACCTTCAGAGGGGAGACTTGAAGTGAGCTATAAGCATCTGCTAGTTGGGATATGTGGAGAGAAGCAAGGTAATTCTAAGAAGAACGCAAGAGCATGTGTTAATGTGAAAGCAGAAAAACCCATGCAGGGGCCGCGGAGGAGATCTGCTTCCTAGAGCACATGGTGGGCCCTGTGGAGAATCAGCAGGAAGGACATTTGGGAAACCCAGTTTCCCTTTCAGAGCTTATTTCCGTTTCTAATTACATTTGACCCAAGCTAATCTTAACATGCTTTTGCTGACCCCTGAGCATTGGTTTTAGGAAGTCCAGGAAGGAGGTTTCAGAAACTGACTAAAGAAAAAGCATTCTCAAAACAGAAAAAAAGTAGTCATCAACCAGCTTTTTGTAAGTAACTGAGAGTTGATACTCATCCTTTATTTGCCCATCCTAACCAATGGCTCTTAGGATACAAATGCTATGCAAAATAGAATTAGGTGTTCTGCAGTGGTAGGTAGTTAGTATCCAGCAGTGCTGGTTGCTTCCATGTTTTAATTGTTGGCAGCAGAATTCTAAACAGTATTTTTCAGCATAAATGTTTCCACTTGCCCCAGTGAAAATATTGTTTGCCTACTGAAGTACTGGATGGTTCATATAGAGGCGATAAGGAGGATGGGGCAGGAGTTCATCGAACCCCATTTTTTGACGGAGTATGGAAGAAGCATTTGGTTGAGTCTGAGTAATATGACTTTCAAAACTGCAATTAGATAACCCTAGAAAGGTAAGATTTCTCTTCATTGTCATGCAAAGGCAGCTCCAGGAAAAACTGGAAGTTCATAAAAGTAATTCCACAGATGCCTATTACACCCGTCCTCCCAGTCTGGCTTTACAGGTCTCAGGGAAGAATAATGTGTATGTTTGATTCCTAATCTCAGGCTTTAAAAGGAAAATTAGCCTGCCATCCTGAAAGACTCCTTGGAACTGTGAGGGAAATGGTTATAAGGGGAACCAGCCCATAAAAAACTGGGTCATGGAGTTACCAGTGGCCTATAGCATTTTGCTGGGTCTAGGGAAGAGGCTGTCTAGAATTTGTCCTTAATGAAGTCTCACTTTACAGATAATACTGTTCCTTTAAATAAGAGTGCTGTCTCTCACTGGCCACAGTTCATTACCCAGGTGTTCAAAAACGGGGGTGGGGAGCGCTGAGGGGTGGGGGTGGAACAGAGAAAACTCAAACCCAAGTGTTAGGAGGCATGGTTCATGGAAGGTCAGTCTACAATGAACATGAGAATCTCTGGAGCCCGTAGCTCAGTGTATAATTAACAGGTTATAAAATAGAAACACTCAGAATCACCCTTTCCAGGAAAGAATATAATGCAGAAAGCAAGAGTCCCTACACCCTGTTAGACTAGCCGGTGTTGGAACTGGCCTCACCCTCCAGGCTCCCATCTGCCCTACAAAAGGGAAATTGGCCTTTAGCCTTCTCAAGGATTCTTTTTGCCCCCATTTGTACAGGTCCCCATGGGTTTAATGGATTTTTTCACTACTTTTGTTGGAAAGGAAAGCTCTTATCCTGGGTACTCTTTTCCTTGATTCACAAAATATCCCCACCTTTCCTATCCTCCCAACACATATTCAACCTATTTTATTTCTTTCTGTATGAGGCTTCTGAAATATATAGCAAAGGACAAAGAAAAACAAAAACAAAAATAAAATTAGAGACTCGCGACAGCTGAGTCTGAGTCCCAGTTCTCTCTGGTGAGTGTCTTCCACTCTGAGCATTCATCTGAAATGGAGACATTGCACCAGATATTGTAAAAGTTGCCTTCTAAGTTCTAAAATTATGTCATTTTTAAGGAAGGGAATGAGAACCTTTTTATAGGGAAGGAGACAGTTACCTTATAACATTGTGCTGAAAGAAATGTGCCCCCGTCTTCATGGTTTCCTGGTGTTCATTCATGATCAGATTCAAGCAACATTTCAGAAAGGAGACCCCCCCCTCCAAATCTGAATTAAGTAAGGATGTCACTTCCCAAGGCTTTCCAGACCATCACTGCCACAGCTGAGTGAACGATATTTGATTTAGTGATTGAAAATCTTAATTACAGCATCTTTTGCTCCCTAATATGCCATGTTCATTTGGTGTCTGGGAAGCAGTTTTATAGAACTTTAGAGCTTGATGTAAATTTACGTGTAGATTTTGAGTTGAGGGAATGAGAAAAATAGAAGTCTAAATGGAAACCCACAGGCACCATTTTTTTTTATTTTTTATTTTTTTCTCATAAATATAAAACAGAGATGTTTAAAGCCTGAAGGGACACTGGACAGCACCTAATTCAGACAGCAGGTGATAAATCCCTTCAAATATCATGCAGAATTGTTTTCAAATGTGAATTATGTGCATTTTCTGGGGGGAGCCATGTAAATTTAAAAAGATTCTGAAAGGCATCCAGGACCCACAAAGGTCTTCCATTCTCACTTTATAGACTAGAAAGCTGAGACGCCACGTGGTGAAGTGTTGAGAGCTCATGGTTCTTCCCAGAGCCAGGATTTGAACACAGATTTCTAGAAAACCATTCTGTTGTTTATTCTTTTTGGGTCTTTTGCAGACAACTTGCTGTCAGACTTTTAGACCAGAACTTAAATTTGACATTTTTTTTTTTTTTTGGTAAATACAACATACTTTATTTATTTATGAAAAGACTAAACCAGTCTAGCAAGAACATTTCTAACCTGCAATCTTGACCCATCCACCCGCCTAACTATCTGAACATTCAAGCAAGCTGAGATGTTTAAACGAACACGCACACACACATGTACTATTCTGTGTATGTTCCTGTGGCTCTGCCCCACATTTGTTGCAAAAGGCTGAAAAAAGAGCAACCATTGTTTTTCCTCCTGTAGTGCAGTGTGAATGAGACTGTGACCTGTACCCGCCTCGGTGTGGAGTGCACGTTACCAACTGGAACTTGTATTTTTGGAATACGGTGTTCACCATGACTGCCGAAGATACCAGCAGACCTAAGAAATGATGAAGGCAAAAGCAATTTTATTTCAAGTTGCTGTTAAACCTTCACATTGGCCCTAAATGTTAGCCCAGTCTCCTCCCTTACCTTGAGGACTATTAAAGCAACACAGCAGCTCATGCCCCACATCAGGGCCCAACCTGTCATGGCTCAGCGCCTTTGAGAGGCCTCTAGTCATGGCCTGTCGGTGGGAGTCCCCAACAGGGATGGACATTCTTGGGGTGGCTGGTTCAAGTGCTAGCACAGGCATTGGCTTTTCATGTTCCTTAGGACTGGTGTGGCAACTTTTCCGAGCAAGACAGCTGGCCAGTTCACCAGGGAATAAAAGCTGGATCTGATCCCCAACAGAAATGAGCTCTGGGAGGCCCAGGGCTATCTGACTGGGCATCCTGAGCAGCCGCCCTTCAACATCCCCAGGGCTTACAGGGTTCAGGACTGGGGGAGGCTCAGAGAGGTGGAGGGCAGTGTTGTTGTGGGGCTCATTGCAGGAAACTCATGTGTAAGCCTCTGCAGACATTGCTCTTTGCCTCTGTTTCCCAAATCTTCCATCTTCACGCATGCATGTGCACGTACACCCCCACACACACATCCCTGTAGACCGTATGCCCTGTACCACAGTGATAGTGGTCTCACTCTTAAAAATGCTTGAATAAATTTATTTCTTTCAAATTCAGTCATTTTATATTGACACACTAGATCCTTTTGGACATCTACGACTTTGCTAGAATTGTGATTGATTTTTAGTGCTCCTTCATTTCTCTAGAAAACAGTTAAGCCAAAAAAAAAAAGGTCTCTCAAACCCTTATGGGGTGAATTATTTTATTAAATGAACACTACTTTTTATTCTTTGTGTTCGGGATATTTTTACACATCAGCCTGGTGTGTTATGCCTTTGTGTGGTGCCCAAAGGGATCTCTTGGTGTTCTGGCTGAGCACTACTTTCCCTCTCCTTGGACTCAGGGTGGTTGCCTTTTCCTTGGCAACATTGATACCTGTTCCCAGTTGCATGTTGAATCACCTCCTGCCAATACCTTGGAAATCAAGTGTCTAGATGTGAGCTGGGATGAATCCAACAAGTGACCTGGAAAATGACAAGTTACGGGGTTACATTCCTAAACATTTATGATTGGAGGAGAGCCTTAGCGTGCAAAGAATTCCACATCCCAGCAGACCTAGGTTTTCAGTTGCTTCAAGGTTGTATTCCTTAATGTGAAAGCCCCATAGGCCAAGGCTGGTACCAAGATTGTCACTTCATTGAATTAATCATGGGTGATTCTAAGAGGGCAATGGCATGTTCATTTTGAGCATCAGTTATCCATAGAACAGAGAGGAGACAGGCTGTAAGGGGAAGAAGGCACTTCGTTGTTTCTGACAATTCTTTTCCGCTGATATTCTATAGTCAAAGCTCAAGTTCAACTCCACTTTGTGACTGTCTTTTCAGATTGTCTTAGAAATTGAGGCATTACTTTTGCAAGATACCTAATCATGATGGCTTGTCTCCTAGCTTGTCGGAGAACATAAAAGTTCTGGCTGCTGCCTAGGAAAGGGAAAGGCGTTTTCCCCGCTCTTTCCTAGAGGACACTCTTCTTTACTGTTGAGAGACAGTGCTGGACAGAGAGGGAAAGAAAGGAGCCAAGAGCCTTGTGGCTCAGCCATAGGCCTCGCAGGCTCTTGGATTTCCTGCAAAGTGTGACAGTGTGACAGAGTTGAATGTGTGCTAGACTGAGAGTAGGATGCCTTCTGTGAGATCTTGGACCTCAGTGTTCCCATCTGTAAATGAAAAATCGGAATTAGCCTCCCAACCCTCTCAGGCTTTAAATTTCCCTGGCTTTGCCAATCATTAAAAAGGGAAACTTACACAGCTTTCTCTGCCTTCCTAGGAAAGAGAGAGTAAATGGGGATTGATCCAGCTGAATTCAGTAATTAATTTATTCCTACACACGTAGTACTTCTGTAACAACGTGTGCCAAACACTGTGCTGGGACCTGTGAATGCAAGACTTGAGTCATAAATTCAGGGTCCTCTGGGAGCTGACACCCTACTGGGTCACATCTGTTTAAGGACTTGGGGATGCTGGTGGATTTTCTGCTCACAGATCATCTTGAGGTCCCCGGGTCTGCTGGGGTGTTAGAATAGTGCCATTAGCCCTGTCTGTCAGATCAGACTCCTAAGTCCTTTGGTCTGGTTCCATTACTGAGTTCACATTATTGATCAAGTACTAAAGTTAGCAAATCTATAGGCTGGAAATAGAATGAGTAAGGGCAGGGGCCATTGCCTTCTGGAATCTCCCGGTCTAATCCGAAATGGAGGGTGTGGCCTATAGTTGAGGAAGGGGCTGAAGTAGCAGAGAAGAGGCACCAACCCAGTGGGAGGGGAGGGGAAGAGACGTAAGATGGAAGAGGGCAAGTAGTCAGAGAATCTCACCTGGAAGCTCAGGACAGAATCTTTTAGAAGCTATCTCTAGCTTATTTGATTTGGGCAACATTCTCTAAAAATATATCAAGAACCAGACTCATGCAACCCAGCCAGTGTGGCTCAGTTGGTTGAGCACTGGCCCAGGCACCAGGAGGTGGCTGATTCAATTCCTGATCAGGGCACATGTCTGGGTTGCAGGTTCGATACCCAGTCGGGGGTGTGCAGGAGGCAGCCGATTGATGGTTCTCTCTCCATAGATGTTTCTATCTCTCTCCCTCTGAAATCAATAAAAACATTTTTTTTCTTAAATAAAAAGAATCAGACTCATGCAAAACATGCACCATATGTGAGATAGTTGTGGTGGAAATGGAGGTTGCTGTGTGGGGTGAGAAGCTCTGGCCCATAAAAATCAGCAGATTTAACAGAGGCCTGACCCCAGGTGTTGCCTGAACACCTCTTGATAATATAGCAGTTGTGACATGTTCCACCCCCTCAGGAATCTTGCCCTTTCCTTGGGGAGGCAGATTTTTGATCCACCATAGTGAACATTCAAAGGACTGAAGTGTAGTCTGGAGGAAAGTGATGACTTTGACAGTAAATTCCCCGGATGGTCAGGAAAATAAAACTTTCTGACCACAGAATGGGGAGAAAAGGCAATGACTTTAGAGTCACCCAGAGTTGAGCTGAGTTCTCTGTTACAGTCTTTAGCTGAGAACAGAAAGTCTTCAAGCTTCCATTTCGTAATATGTGAAGTGAAGAAGGACACCCCTGACTCCTGGAGTTGCCGTGAGAATTGGGCTCCTGGGATGCGCAGGTGGAGGGGCTTATAGGAGCAACTCTGGTCTCCGGTTTAGATGATGATTTGATTCTCCAGACCAGAGTCATTCCTTTGTCCCCAGAACAATGGGAAAAATTACCTGGAGGGGGTGCTGATCTGAAGGTGGAATGATCCTCCCCTGGAGCTAAGGCCCTGCCCCAGCCGTGAGGGCGTCCCAAGCCCTGGGTGCCCTCTCTTCCTTCTTGGCCCTTCATCCCACTCCGCTCTCCCTCTTTGGTGCAGACTCAGATGCCAGCTGCAGTTCCTGTACAGAAACTCCCGTTCTCTCCTATGTGTCTGGGTTCTGGAAGAAGAGGTTACGCTGAGTCACTCGTGGGAAGGCTTCTTGTTTTTATTCAGCCATCAATCTTATGTGTGTCCTTCTGGACTGAGGTTGGGAGGGAGGAAGGGGACAAGGTTGCCTTTCTCTGCAGGTTCAAGGTGGTAGTAGAGGTTGCTGTGTGGGGTTGGGAGGAGCTTTGGCCCAAAGGAATCAGGGGCAGATTTAACAGACGGCCAAGTCCAAGAGCCAAGTAAAATGCTTCTGGTTCATTAAAGTTTATTTCAATGAATAGTTACCTATGGTTTCTTACATGTCCAGAATTGGCAAAGCAGAAAAATTGTCTGTGAGCTTAAATGATGGAAGATTTTAAGTAGCCTAGGAAATAAGAGCTTCTAGCAATAGGCAGAAACTAAATAAAATATCCTTCTTATTTTATTAGAAGTTTGATTAGAGGACCTGTATGGCAAGTCCTTTAAAGTCAGATCCATGTGTGCAGAGGTACGTAAGGCTTCAGGGAGGAGGTAGATGCAGGCTTGCTGCGCTGTGGACTTTGGCCTCTGATGTTGTGCAGGGTACAACTTGTGCAGCTCTGCATGATATTCTAGGAGGTCAGAATCCCAACAGAGTTTTTAAAGACTGTATTGCCTTTGACCATCGGACTTGGAGAGGAGGTTTGCCTGGTGGATGAAGTAACATGAGCACAGGTGTGTGGTGGTGGCTATGAACATGAAGAATATGGAATTTGGGGCCCTCGAATCCTGTTTAGCTGCACTTATTGCCAATTGAAATATCAAATTAGGCCATGTTCTCTGCTTCTGTTATCACAAGCACACTGTTGGGCAGGGAGGCCTTGGCAGGGACATGTGGAGTTCTTGGGTTTGACACATCCTGAGCTAGGAACTCAGTGTGGACTTGGAATCTTATTCTCTCCTCAGTTCAGAAATCAAGCAACTAACTGATATTTACTAAGCTTTTCCTAAGGGATAATAAAGATATAGTTCTTACCCTTAAGGATTCATCTCTCTCTTCATGAGGAAACAAAACTAGACAGTACACAATCTGACATTAAAGTGTGTGCTAGATACCATCAAGACTTCAGAACTCAGAGATGGGAGCTATTAGTAGGGCCTTTGAGTCAGATTTGAAGACAGAGTGCTGTAACAGTAGGTCTGTATGTACTTCCCAGGGCCAAGGAAGGGAGAAATGGGCAACAGACATTTTGATTATCCAATTAGACTTATTCTGTTAGGACCTTCTATTGCTGCTATGTACTTTGGTCATTTTCTTGAGGCAGGGGTTCCAGAAATATGCAACCTTTTGACACTACTTTTTTTTTTTTTTCAATTTTATCAAGATATAATTGACATAAAACACTGTGAAAATTTAAGGTATACAGTGTGGTGATTTGATACAAGTATATGTTGTGAAATATTTAGTATATCCCATAATTACCATTTTGAGGTTATGATTGGCATTGCCCTTAGATACCACTAATACCCATGTTGTGTTTGGTATCCCTGTGTGATCTGTGCATATGGTGTCTTCTAGGTTGTGCTTCTCTCTAGTTTCATTGTCCCAGAAGCTCCAAGGAGTCCGCAGGGTGACACCCCTGTGCTCAGGAGGAAGATGGCGCCAGGATTACCCATTTACTGCACTGGTCAGCCAACACAATGACCATCTCCAAGATTTTCTTTGAAGTTGAAACATATTGTTTCTGTTGCCAAGCAGATGAGGAAACTGAGACTGAGACAGGCAAAATGACAGTCTGAGGACCCACAGATGTCTGGGGGTTGGGCACTCCAGCCACTCCAGGCCTTCTGTTTCTACATCTGTGAAGTGATAGGCTTGAATGGGCTGATTTTGGAGGATCCTTTCAGCCCAGCCTCCTGAGTCTGTCTAATACAGCTTCCCTGATTCTCAGTGAATGCTTTCTCCGTAACACCAGGCTGTTCCTTTGGCTGAACAAAAGTGATTTGATTCCCCAAATCAATAAACAAATTAGACGAAAAGTAAAGAGGGAGCCTGGGAACCAAAGGACAGCAGATGAAAGAAGAAGGCCTGGAGGGAGGAGGGGAGGTGAGGTGGGGCAGGCAGGCCCGGCAGGCCAGGGAATTACAGCCTCTGCTGGCCTCTTTCAAGGGCGTCATCTGCCTGGGAATCAGCTAATGGGTGGGAGGGGGGTTAGGGCAGACCCCTGAGGGGGGAAAGTAGCAGGTGCAAGCAAAAGCTACAATGCAAATAGTCAGGAAGGATCGAGGGGCCAGGCTGGAGGGGCAGTTGTGAAGCATTTCTTGGGAGAATACATACGAGGTCAGCAGCTGGCTGAGGGAGGCAGATGCAGGAGGGGAGAAGGAGGGGGGCCTCTGGGGAGGGGCTGGCCAGATTCGAGAAAAGGCCAGTAGTGAGATCTATACCTCAGTGGCACCTCTGTGCCTGCCTTTACTAGAGGGGAAATTTTCCCGTCGATGCCCAGTCATCAGTACAGGACACAGCCCCTCTGCGAACACCAGGGCACTGGAAGGTGAAGGGTACAGCCTGTCATGGCCGAGTCCTCAGCTGCCTTCTTTTATAGCCTGTCAGAGGCCCGTGTTCAGTGGAATAGGACACCTCAGCCTGAGGACACATTACCCCACACTGTCTCCTCCTTTAAACTTTTATTCTTCTGGACCCAGTTTTAACAAAGAAGCACTTAGGATTTGTTTTTAAATACCTTTCAAATTTGACACTTTCTGCTCTCCCTTCCTCCCCCATGGGCCCTTTTGCCTCTTTCTGACCCAGCATACTCTGTGTCTTGCTCTGAGTTGACAAGAACACATTAAACACAGATCCAGCCACCGATTTAGGGAAATTGACGATCTTCTGGGGCTTGTTCTGTTTGGGGTCAGATGATAATACTGCCCCCTGGGTGAAATCCAGACAGCACACAGGGATTCCGGGCTCATCGAGCGCATTCCCTCAAATGACAGAAAGCAGGTCTGCACTGTGGCACCAGCTCAGCTGCATTGCTGGGGGTGAACTAAGAGGCCGGGAGTCCCGATGACTTCATGGAAGGATGAATGTAGCACCAAGAGCATTTACTAAGAGTGCAGACTGCTAATGGGGAGCATCGCATTTGAAGCCTGCAGCAGTAACTATTTTCCAGATCAGCCCTCTCACCAGGCACTCACAGCCCAAACTAGGCAAGTGACTTTCCTAGAATCACACAGTTAAATTTGGGGCCTCAGAAATAGAACATCCAGCCTATGTCTTTGTCCATTAGACCCCCCCCGAAGGCAGAACTCAGGCAAGAATCTGGCCAAATAATGAGCATTGTATTTGAGTGTTGTACCTGCGTGGGGAGAGCGAAGTGATTGAATACTTTTTAAAAATCAGAGTCTTCTTGGTCTGGGATGAATTTGGGTTTCAGTTGAACCAGAAGTTGCTGTAGGGATGGTAACACACTCCAAACAGAAATCAGAGCATTTGTGTCCTATGGGGACAACCAACAGCTACATCATTGGAACTGAGAAATCGGAAATATGTTGAACAATCTGGTCCTTGAAATATACAACCTTTCAGAGTGTCTTCAACTCTTCCAAGAAAAGACAGATGATTGTATATGACCTACATTTTGCGATACATTTGCCATAAGGCTTGAATGCGACTTTAGCCAGGTGTTTTGGTCATTCTGCGTCAGTGTTGAGGTTCATAAATGGTGACGTTTAACCCTCTTTTACAATAAAATTAAATGATTTCCTAAAAGAGTGTAAACATTTAGGAAATGGCGAGACAGATGCGAGCCCTTGTCTGTCTGCCTCCGCGTTCCCCACTCTTTGGTGAGTCTGTGCTGCCTTTTAAGAAACAACACTCTCTTTTAAATGGAGGTAAAATTATTTTTATTCTGGAGATAACTCATCACAAAGTGTTTTACATATAAAAAGGAATTTATCCTGGTGGAGATCCAGAAGATCATAAAATCACCGAACCTTAAAGAAAAGGACTTCAGAGTTCATTGATCTTAGCTTCCTTGTTTTGCAGGTAAGGAAGTGAGGCTTAGAGCTGAGAAGTGACTTTGGCCAAGGACAGGTGACATGGAGCCCAGGACTCCCAATGGATGTGCTTTCCACTCTGACACATGGTCTCCTTTCGTTTAAAACTAGTGACCGTGGCCTTTGGGGTAGTGACTAGAGGTTGCCAAGGTTACAGGTGTCCTTAGTTAGCTTTGTTTAGTGTTTTAACTCCCACTCTCACCCCCACCCCCAGTGAATTAACCACTTCTAAGAAGATTGAAATCATATCTGCCTACCACTTGCAAAGTTAAAGATGTCCTGCACAGAACTTGGAGGCATGAATTGTTTCTTTGATATTTATCTTCACAAAACTGTTTATAAAAACATTTTGAGACTTCTTATCATGAAAAGAAAATAAATACTGTCACAGACACACATACACACACACACCCCACCCCACCCCCCCCACACACATCTCACCAGCCTAACAGGATTAGGTTCAGTTGTTCAAGTGCACCCTTCTACCACTATCCCTGTGAAAATAAGCTACAATGCTCTGATCATTGTTTATATCCCTTAGCATTTGCTTTCACTTAACAATGTCACAAATACTTTCCTATGTTTTCTTAGTGATTTTAATGACCAGATGATATTTCATTGAGTATGTGTATCTATATGTATACTCAGACACACATACATTCATTTATTTTAATAGTCTGCTATCATTGGCCTTTTGAAAGCAGTTGAACAATTTTTATGTAGTTTTTTTCTTCTCTGGAATTGTTTCATTAGGACAGATAGTCGAGAGTGGGAATAGATTTCCCTCTTTCTCTTGATATATGTGTCATGTTGGTTTTCTAAAGATGAATCGAAACATCACCTGTAGTTGGGGATGGACAGTCACCTGGTTTCCTTTGAGCGGTGCTGCCGAGCATGAGATACACCCAACACTCATTGCCTCTCCCATCAGAACCTCTGCAGGCTCACCTGCCACTCTGTTTACTGCGAATGCGACTGTAATTCTGTCATCTTTCTTTTACATAGCATTGGATCTTTTCTTTTTATGGGAAGTCTTGCTGTATATGTTTCTTTCTTTGCACATAGTCATACAAATACTTTTTGGAGGTAGGTGGAGGTGCAAAGAAAACTAGAAGGTCTTTCTCTCATTTGGTCTGCACAACTTCCCGAGTGGGGAGAGGGCACGCCTGTGTCACAGCGGGACCGGAGGCCCCCAGAGGTCGGTACGGGCCCCAGGCGCCCTGATGAGCAGTAGAGTGAGGCACGTCCAGACCTCGTACTGGAAATCCAGTGTTTTGCACAGCACCTTAGTGAAGGCTTTTTTCATGTCCACACTGAGGCCACACAGGGGACAACTATCTTGGTTTGCTTCAGCCTAGGTACTAATGCTGTCCTTGGGTGACAGTCCAGCCAGCAGGCAGTAAGTAGATACTGTAATTTCCATGGAGAATGATCCCTCCAAAATGAAGGAGGACTGCATGAAACCTAGATGTATACCCTTGAGAGCAAGGCAGATTCTCATGATCCCTGAGCAGCAGCAAAAGGTAAGGACCCGTAGGCAGCTTTGGACACGCAGGATCATTCTTTTGCAGAAAGCGGTGCCCTCGCCGTCCATGTCACTCCCTGCTGGTGGTGTGGCGAGCAGGCAGCTGGAAGCCACAGCAGGCCTGTCAGTCCAGGGGCTTAAGGAAGCTGGCCGGGTGTTGGGGGCGTGGCAGCAGGCTCTGGCTGCTGTTTCTGGCCTGCTCAGCAAGAAGACATTCCTCGATAGGCCATCCCAGTCTGGGCGTAGGGCCACCCAGCCGGGCTCCACGTGGCAGTCAGGCAATGACAGGGCTGGAGCTTGGGTTCTGGACCTCAGTGCTGGACCTGCAGCATTGTTGAAGGCATCAGAATAAACTGACTCTTCCGTATCTCACTGAAGTGGGCACAGAAGAACCGTGGGTGGAAATGGCAAAGAAGCAGATTTCAGTTGAATGTTAAAAGAATCTCTTTAGAATCAGAGCTTGTCCGCAAGGGCATGGATCCCCATGGCGCATCTGGGGACTCGTGTGCTGCCCACAACTGGGAACACCCGACATCTATGGCAGCACAGCTTTTGGTGTGGCTTCATGTAGAAAAGAAAGGTGGAAGGAACTGTGGTTTTCTGGAGCCACTATCCAAGGGATATCTCTCTCTACTGATCGAATTCCCATGTGTCTGTCCCTTTAGTCTTCCATTTCTGTGTAAGTGTTCAATCAGTAGTTGTTGATTGAGTACAACATTTGCATTTATTAGTACAACAGTGACTTCTGCTTTCTAGTATGGAATAATCCATGCTGGAGCATGACTGATTTGGGGAGAAAGTTTCCTTTCTCCATCCTTGGTCCTGTAGTTTGACCTAGCACCCCCATCCTTTTCTTAGGGAGTGTGGGAAGAGAGGAACTTAAGTTCAGACTGTCCATCTCCAACTCCTTCATCAAGTCCAGATAGTGTTTGGGAAATTATAACTTTCTGACAGTAATAACCATAATCATGTAGTATTTCTTTCTCTGTCTTCTCATACCTCTTCATAGTATGTAGCAATGTCTTGCACATAAATATTTGTCAATTTAAAATTGCCTTCTAAAATCATTGACAGTTGATAATTAACCACTGCTTAGCAAACAAGTTCCACTGAGAATCTGGTAGAGGGTTTTTAAATTACTTTGCTATTCATCCCAAAATTCCTTTTAAAATTCACCATCTGTTGTGGACAATGTATATAGATGTTAAGTCTGGGATGCTAGAGTGCAGCTTTTTGCGACCTACTTCTCTGACCCTACTCTGTAACTTGGCTTACTCTCCATCTTATCCCCCTGAGGATATCATAGGTATCAGCCTGAAAAACTAAGCTCCAGTCTGCTCCCTGTAGTAGCTACATCTGGAAACACTAGCCTTTAGAGGTAGTGCATGTTAATGACTGGTCCACTCTTGAAAGCCTAGGTCTCTGAGATGATCCCAATGCTGCCTTCCTACAAGTACATGTATGAGTGCGGTTCAGAGTCATCAATGGTATAATTGTTTCCCATTTGGGTCTAGAAATAAAATATAATTTACCTTTTCTTAGCTCCTTATGAGGTATTCATTAAACTAGATTGCTACCTACACAAAATATCAAGCAGACTCTAAATCCTAGAGTAGATATTGGTTACTTGGAAGCTGTTAGCATTTAGTAGGCTAAAAAGAAATAAACATCCCTGGGTTTGTTTTCTTGCAAGTGACATTAATGAAAAATATACATGTCTCTATCCATCTGGGGGAGAAAGTCTAACAAAACAAAAACCCATGATAACTTCTCCTGCTCTGTTCTAACAATGCAGTTATAGTTTAAGAAAATAAACAAAGGAGGAATTCGACTTTTATTCAGCAGGACATAGATGGCACTTATTGTTTTAAGCTTGCTTCTATCGTTTGGTGCTGAAAACATTTGCTCTGTGATGAAGACTCACCTCCATTAAGACCCAGGAGTTGGGAGCTTAAGTACCACCTAGTGACAGGAAGGCATCCTGTGACGTGAGGCAGTCATGCAGCACTCCCGAGGAGTCGTTCTCAGGTCCAGGAAGTTCAAACTTGGCTGCAACACAGACTCTTTCAGACCAGGGACTTTTCATGCAAGAGGGAAATAGGAATAATCTCTGTTAGCCGGGATGCCAAAGATGTAGCAGGGAAGATAACATAAATGTGAGAGCCAAAAGATCTTTGAGATCAGTCCCCTTGATTCACAAATAGGAAATGATTTGACTTCTCCCTTCATTGTGCTGCTTAGATGTTGAAAGTTCTTGTGGGGAGCAATGTCATTAAGACCAGCTAAGTACAGGATTAGTTGAGCTTAAGAGAAAACAATATTTCATGAATCCTCAGTGTATAAGCACCTTGGCTTATAGCAACCATGGCAATAATCCCAGATGGCTGAGAGGATGACTCCCCAGTGTCCTGACAGGAGACATGACTCATTGTCACCCCAAACTCCACCCAGGTTCCACCTCTACACCACTGCCCTAATCTTAAGACAAGTTATGGTGCCTTGGGAGGTGAAGGGCAGGGGAAGGTAGCCGGAGCGTGGCTCTTAAGGCTGCAGCTCCCTTCTGCCTCTTGGCTCCTCTCCAAAGCTCACCCGTCCTTCAGTGCTCATCTCAAGCTTCCCTTTCTTGAGCCCGCCTCTTGGTGCATCCTGTCTCCAAGAGCCTGGTGCACACCTCATCTCTAGCACCCTCTGCCCAGGCAGCTGCTCGTTTGCTGCAGGAGGCATCACAGTAGAGTTCTGTACGATTCACTCAAATGGCTCTTTAGCGTGGTGTCCCTGTGTGTCTCACTAGATTGTATCCTCTCTAGGGTGAATGTCTTCACTAACATTTACTTCTAATTTTAACACTCTTGCCCCACTAACCCAGTACCTGCATAAAGCAGATGCTCCATAGGTACTTGTTGATGGGTTTCTGGATTGCTCTTCCATGTTTCTGAGGGTCGACAGAACATTTCAGTGGGTATATCCTTAACTTTTTGCTAAAAGACCCACTAAAGATTTAACACTAGCAGACTATTTTTCTGAATAAGTTATCACTTTCGACTGTCTCCTCCTTTTGCTTTTCCCCAGGTATTGCCTTTTTGAGGCAATTAGAGAAGGGAAGGGGGGAGCGAAGAAGCAGGGGTGAGAAGCAAGAGGAGAAATAAAGAGGGAAGGGAGTGGCTGGGAAAGCGAGGAGGAGCAGGGTGGGTAACCGGGGACCCTCGGTAAGGGCTGGACCCGAAGCAAGGGAAGGCGCAGAGAGTGTTGACCTTGTTGCTGCCATGGAGACTGCAGGCTCCTCCATGGATACTGTTCCTCTTCTCTGCTCCTTGGGGTAGCTGCTTCTCAGCTCTTCTCCCAGGAGAGAGGGGTACACACCCTCCAGTGCATTGCTCCCCAAGTCAGAGAGAGTTAGTTTTTTCTCTTGCATTCAGGAACTTGCTGTGTCTTACTCTGCTCTATCCCCAGGTGGGGACATTAAGGTAAGATGTTTCAGATTATAGTAACAACCTGGGATTTATATACTGGTTGTTTATTTATCAACGAGTTCTATTTTGTCTGCTTCCAAAGGAATTTCACAGGTTTACAAGCTTAATACAAAATTCAGCAGTTAGAGGAAAAGCAAAGCAGAAATCATCCAAGAGGAGCCCCCTGCTTCCTCAGGGCTTGGACTATATACATCGGGGATTGACTTGGGCTGTACGTTTGCTGGAAGCTATGAGGAAAAGGGAAACATTTCACTATTTTCACTTAACAAAATGTACAGCTTTATCTGCAGAATATTTCTGAAAGTATTTTAAGCAAGAATGGTCCCGTACATAGTAGGCAATATTTTCAAATCCAATTTTAGAAAAGACAGAAACACTAATCAAGCAGATGGTTTTTATACTGACCCTCTTGAAATGTAGAGGCCATAAGATAAAATTGGAAACCCAAGGAAACATTTCCAAGGTAGATTGAGAAAATAGGGCTCATCAGCTTTGGGGCAGCCCTCATCTGACCCATGTATCCCAAGACAATCATGAAGAGAAGGGAGAAAAATAATTTCCCGGATGATGCAGATTTTTGGGTGGTGCAAATAATACTAATAGGAATAGCGATAATCATGTCCCCGTCTTTGCCAGGAGCTCTTCATTCGGTCATTCTTTCAAACTTCACTGAAGCAGCAGAATAGAGCAGAAAAAGTAAGACCCTTGGTATCACAGGACATGAGCTCAACTCACAACACTGTACATAGCTATGTGATCCCAGGACAAGGGAATTAATCTCCCTGTGCCTCGGTTTCCCCACATGGTAATAAAGACTGACTACTACAATGTTGTTTCATGGATTCAACGGAATCACAAACTAGCAAACAAGTTACACAGCACCTGGGATTTAGTAGGTGCTCAACAGTCCTTAGTTGAGCCTTTTTGTAACAAAATGTGATGGAAAATGTGATGTCTTCCCTCAAGGAGTTTCAAGGGAAGCCAATAAAGTTCAAAAGGAAAGTTCTACACAGTGATTTTCACTGGTTCAAAATATACTTGGCCCTTTGGAGTCTCAGTGTAGTTGCCTTTCAAACTCTGGTTTGTCTTTAGATTGTATAAATCTTTCTCCTTTCTTACGAGGGCAATGTAAAGGGTGGCAAGAAGGTACGGACAGACCCCCCCACCCATCCCCACCCCTCCTTGGCACCTCACCCTCTCCCTGAGCCCCCTGCAGAGCTCTGGCCATTGTACAAAGTCTCTCCGTGCATTCAGCTCTAGGGTTGCTTTGTACCTGTTGGGCCAGCCCCCATACTGGGCCCCTTTTTGGCCTTTTTTTCCCTTCTCTTAAAAGACCCCAAGGGGGTCTCAGGGCCCAGTGGCTGGGCTCCCAGGTCACCTCACAGAGGCCGTGTTGTCCAACAGAAAGGCATGTGGAGTCCCGGGGTGAGAGAGAGGAGGACATTATCAATCATGAGCTGTGAAAAGCCAGGAGAGAGAAGGGAGAGCTGGGGCGGGCAGGCAGGACTGCATTGAAGTGGAGGATTGTTTTCCCCTGTTCCTGTGGTTGTCATTGTTGAAGGGAGCTTTCTTGGATATCTGCCCAGACACATGCTGAGTTAAAGAAGCAGCAGGATAAATTCTTAAAGAATGAATTGGGAGAGGGGAAGGAGCTGGGGGTGGGGAGGGGGAGTGAAAAGAAACCAAGGAATGATTCCAACTCCCAGACAAAGGAGGCCCCTGCAGACCAGACCAGCTCCAGCCCAGCCCTTCTGTGGTTCAGATGTTGGTTTGTTTAGCACATAATCTGGGGACACTGATGCTCCTTAATAGCTGCTTTGGGCCCACAGAGGGGGCCACAGAGAGAAACTACTATGTCTTGAGCTTCCGTCTATCCACTGCATACTGAGAGTGCTTGTGGGGGAGCTTCTCTCCCTCACTTCATTGGCCCAGAGACACTTACTGAGGAGCCACAGTTTATGATGTCATCAGAGTGGTGACACAAGCGTGGGGCTCACAGTGGTGCTGGCATGTTCCATTTGGTGCCAAATGTCTTTTTAAAGAGAAGAAACTTGTAGGAAGCTCTCCTGGATTCTATGGTGAGGAACCAGAGACTTTCTAATTAAAAACCTCTCAGTTTAGTTTCTGAAATGAAAAAAGCAAAACAAGACTGTGTGATGATGGTAGGATAGCTGGATTTTAACTACATCCACCCTTCACTGGACTGGGACCAACCACAGGAAAGTCAATATTCATTTATGCTTTTGAATTTTTATTGTTTCATTCCTTCTGTTTGCCTTGAGATTCCCCAAAAGGAATTACGTTGCCTACCGCTCCCAGACTGATCAGACCAGACGTCAGAATAGAATAGTGGGTGAGCATCCAGCAATCGGAGAGCCCCATGGTCAGTTATTCACTCATTTTTGTTGTTTGTTGTAAGATATCTATTTCAGCTATCTAGTGAGTCTTCGTTGAAGGCACTTGTGCCCGGGCCTGTGCTAGGGCTTTGGTAGGTTCAGGTGTATTGGGTCAATGAAACCATAGCTGGCCAGCATTTGCAGTAAGACTTAACAAACCTTTCCCTTGCAGGGTAAGTTCATACCACAAAGAGTAACTCCACAATTTAGAGAGACCATGGGGGAACTAAACATTATAGTCACAATATAGCCCAAGTGTTCCACTATTTATGCACTCATTGGTTGATTCTTGTATGTGTCCTGACAGGGGATTGAACCCACAACCTTGGAGTATTTGGACAATGTTCTAACCAACTGAGCTACCCGGCCAGGGCTACAGTACGGTCTATATGAATGGCACCTCCTTGAATTGTACACTCTGCTGCGCTGTATCTGTTAACCTACTAAGCCTGCAGCTGGCTCCTCCATGAGTGTACACACTTTCTCTGCAGTGCAGCAGGAAGTGGAGAGGAGGAAGAGCAGTGAAAATCCAACAGAGCTGTGTAAATTCAACCCTAGTCACGCTTGGAATGTTTTTACCCATGGCCCCAAATGACGAAATGTGAGCATGCTGCTGTCCAAAGCATGAAAGAGGAACAGACTGAGTTTTCAAAACACAAACTGGACCTTCTTATACTTCCAAGAGAGAGCAGTGACCTCTCAAAAGTATTCTTCTAAAGGGGCTGTGCACTAAATATTGCCATTGTGCAAAATGTGTTTGAAGTATCCCTTTGTTGTCTCCAAGTCACTAGTTTTTTAAAAAAGAGACCATCACGGCAGTTTCTAACTTATGAAGCCGACTCTTTCCCACAGGGCCCACGGGACCTACAGTTAGGCAGTTCCATTGTGCTGAAATGTGGTGGAGCAGGTTACCCACGGCCTTGTCACATGGAAGCGAAAACAATGGGACTCATAGTCTGTGAGCTGCCGCAAGTCCTCACTTGTCAAATCTGAAAATGGTTCTTGAGCCATAAGTCATCCTCAGTGTAGTGGGTGGAAATTCAGATGCCATCGAACTGGGAGGCTCCTGGAATATGGTGGCTTCAGGGGCAGCTGAGACAATGAGGTGTTTTCCATCCATTCTGATTTGTTTTCTATCATTTTGAAAATTATTTCTTGAGCATTGACTGTTTTTCCTATACTGTGTAATATAAAGGGTTAGACAGAAAGGGGTTAGAGGGGAAGAAGAGGGGAAGGGAACGTAAGAAAGAGAGGAAGCCTCCACTGATTTGTGCTTTGTATCTTCAGACCTGCTATGAATTAAATTGTGTCCCCACAAAATTCATATATTGAAGCCCAGCCTCTGATGGGACTATATTTAAAGTAAAGGAGTAATTGAAGTTAAATGAGATCATAAGGGTGAAGGCCTGAGCCTGTAGGATTTGTGTCCTTTAAGAAGAGACACCAAAGGTCGGGTTTACTCTCTCTTTCATGTGAGGTCACAGCGAGAAGGTGGCCATGTGCAAGCCAGGAAGGGAACTTTCGCTAGAAAACAAACCATGCTGGAACCCTGATCTTGAACTTTAAGCCTCCAGAACTTTGAGAAAACAAGTATCTGTTGTTTAGAACACCTGTCTTATATGGTAGCTGGTGCTAACTCAGATGACACTCTTTTTCTGATGACATCTATCCCATAAGTGGAATATTTAATACAGTACTGTAATCTACATTGTGAATCTACAAAAGGGAGGGTAGGTAAGTGATGTAATATGTGTAGCATTTCTTTTTCTATTTTTAAATTTTTTTAAAATATATTTTTACTGATTCAGAGAGGAAGGGAAAAGAAGAGAGACAGAAGCATCACTGATGAGAAGGTCATTGATCGGCTGCCTCCTGCATGTTCCCTACTGGGGATTGAGCCCAAAACCTGGGCATGTGCCCTGACTGGGAAACGAACCGTGATCTCCTGTATCATAGGTCAATGCTCAATTGTTGAGCCACACTGGCCGGGCTGTAGCGTTTCCCAAACTGTTTTGACCAGGGGGTGCTTATTTTGACCTGAGGTCAGAAAGGATCCACTTTATACAGACCACATTCATATTGGGAAATGCTTCTGTGATTTAAAACCAGAATTCTTATGGGAGGCAGTGACCTTACATAGATACTATTTTACCCACCCATAAAATTTGGGGACTGCCCTTGGTGATCTCAAAGACTTGTTCTAGATTGCAATTTTATACCCCTCACATTTTTAAAAACCTTAGCAGCATTTCTAAGAGAAGACTTGTAGAGGCATTCGGAGCTTCTGAAATCACACTGAGAGTTTCCCTCAGTGCATTACAAACTTCTGGGATTGATCAGTTGGAAGCTGGGTGGGGCAGCCTAACAGAGCAGTTCCTGGGGATACCACTCTGCTTCCTTGGCCTGAATGCAATTTCATTCTCACCCTCCGTAAACAGCAAATACAGGAAAACCACACACAAGTTTTAAAACATACCGTTGCAAGAAGATTGAAGTTACTGTGCTATGGAGGGGAAAGGAGGGGACGAAACTATATATATTGAGAATTTGAATTGGTTCCAAGAGTCTGGATTCACACAACAGTACATTGTGTTTTCTGCAGTTTGAAGTGTTTCCTTGGTTTCACGACTTCCTTATAGAGGGAGTGGATCGTTCCACAAAGCATTGGGAGGATGGGGAATATGTATCGTTTGGAAAAACTTAAATGCAATTTTCTGCTCAGTGACTTTCCAGAGTGCTTACTCGGTAAGGCCTTGTATAGAGGTATCTTTTGTGATTTTATTCCCAATCCTCCTTTAAAAAAAAAAAGAACAAGCACAGTTGCACATTTTGTGCATCCAACAGAGGCCTGTTTGTGAACATTGCCAGTAATGAACTGTTCTTATCCCAGCCTCGACTGATGCAGAAGAGCGTGGAATGGAGAGCAAGCTCAGTTTGACTTGTTTTTATGGATCATCTTAGACTTAACCTCTCCTCCAGGATTCCCCAGATTTTTCTGGAAAGACATGTGGTGAAGGGGTACCTGTTAGTCCAGGAAGTTTCAGAATCTCCTATCTAAAGGTTCATCTCATTCATGAAGTTGAGTCCTAACTCTTACATACTTCTGTGATTTTTTCTTCCTTTGGGGTGCCACTATGCCTTTTAATTGTCATGCCATTTCTGACATTTTATTACATTATGCCTAGATTATTCATGATTGTCACAAGGCTTATTGGAATTAGGCAGACGTGACACTGCTTTCTGATTCCTAACTGTTGTAGTTGTGTGAACTTGGGCATGGAGTTAATAGCCACAGGCTCAGAATCTTCATTTATAATTGAAAAATAATTGTACCCACCTCATCAGGTTTCAGAGAGGATTAAGTGAGGGAATTTTTTAAAAACTCATTTGCACCTCACCTGGCTCCATGTAAGTGTTCCACAAAGAAGGTTAATGCTACCATTGCTTTTGGAATACATGAGGCATATAAATTTTCTGAATTAAAACTAATATTTAAGTGATGACTGTGACACTGATTGTAACATAGTTTTAAATAACACCCTGCTGTGCCATTCATCCACTCACTCACTGTGCTCTTTGCCTCGGGGTATCCTTTGGGATTCAGTAGCCTTATCTCTTGCACTTCCTGTCTTGCTGTCAAGGACCATGGCGCATACCTTTTTGTATTCTCCTGGTGGAGTGATATGCACAAGATTAGTATTCGGTAAGTATTTGTTGATTACTAAATTAATTATCTAGAAAATGCCAACAATGAGAGGCCATGTGGTTCCCTTGACTCTGGAGAGCGTGTGGTCTTTAGAGTACAATGTACCTACAGGTGGGAGCCCTTCTTCATGATCTCGGGGGTCCTTGATAGCCCGACCTCTCCAGTGAGGCTAAACACCTTTTATAGATTCAAAGAAGAGTCATTGAGAAGGGCCTTGGCTTCCAGCACAAGTGAAACTCCAGCCACTCTTGTTCTGTTCAAACATTGGTGAGCATAACAACAATCACTTGAGGACTTGGAGCATGCAGATTCCCAGGCCTTGGGCTGCCCCAGAGGTTCTGACCCTGTAGACCTGATGGGGCCTGGGAATCTGCACATTCAGTAAATGCTGAGCTCAGGAGATCCTGATGACCTTGGTGTTCTGACCACTCTCTGAGAAACAAGCATCCCCATCAGAGGGGCCCCTTCCAGCCCTTTCTCCGGTAAGGCTGAGTTTCCTCTGAATCCCAGGCTGCAAATCAGTCATGGCAGAAGTAGGTATCAGTAGTTACCTTGTCGCTAAAGGATCAGGACATTGCTGGGTACAGCTTGTGTCCCGAAGCTCAGTGCCCCAGGGTCCTCTTCTACCTCTGCTCTCCCCTCCCTGCCCCTCAGAGGGAAGGCTGATTAGAGGCCTGGCAGGACAGCACTGTACTTGGCTTCCCACTCCCTGGACCCCGCTGGTCCCTGAATGAGAAACAGCTGTCTGCCCCGCCCCTCCCCCATCCTGTTTAGGCTAGTCACACAAAATGCATGCTGTCCTGCAGGCCAGGTCCCAGGCTCCCATTTTTCCGGCCTCTGAAACATGCCATAGTTGGTTTTTCAGACCAAGGGCCGCAGTAGGCCAGGGCTGCGCCTTAGAGCATAGTCTTATTTCCATCCCTCACTGCTGAATTCGAGGCCCGACTCTGTTCCCGGGGGCATTTGGGATGGATGCGAAGTGTTGCTCAAATCAGGGGCCCATGACACTGGGCAGTATGTCTTAGAGCACACAAACTGGGCAGGAGGGAAGCCAAGGGCCTGGGCCAGTACTTGAGCACCACCGTCACCTGGGAGCTTGTGAGAAGTACAAAATCTTGGGCCACACCTCAGAACTTGGGAAGCAGCTCTTCAGATACTCACTTTAGTTTGCTCCTGGAGTACTTGAACCTAAGCCACAATTGAGTTGAGGCTGGAAACAAATTTCTGGAGAAAGAGAAACTGCAGAGGGCCTCACAGAGGTTGGATTTCCTGTGGCGTTCTGAGAAATGGAAGCGGGCAGGGCGCTGCAGCTGGGCCTGGAGCGCGAGGCGGTGGTGAGGGTCTGAGACCGGAGCAAGGCTGTGAGTCTGGAAGCCGGGGGACAGCGGGCGTGAACACCAGAGCCTGTCTGCACCAGAGGCCTCCTGGGTCACTGGGCTTGGGAGCTGGATGGGGAGGGACAGGAAAATAGGACTGACTGTTCTGAGCCCAGGTAGCAACGGTCAAGTCAGATGGCAGCTCCTGGGAGGGGAGGGACAGAAGTGGCCCTGTGCTCCCTCTCACAAGGCAGATGTACAAAGGTGGGTTAGTCACGTTCAGCCCAGAGGACACTCTACCAGTGCTACACTTCCTGGGTCAGAATGGTCCCTGTTTACTGCAAGCTCCCCTGGCTTCTGGCTTGTATTCCATGTGGCAGTTATTTTAGTCAGAATGGGAAGAAGATAAAGGATCTTTCAAATTACAAGACTTGCCTCTGGTTCTGCCTCTAGGGAGTGAGTGGGGTTTTTGTTTAACAAATACCTCTTTGGGGTATGAAAAGTGAGTCCTCCAAGGCTTGGCATGAAGGGAGACTAATTATTCTGCATTTTTTAAAAAGAACGAAAATGTTGATGTAGCTGAGAGCACAGTAGAAAGCTGAAGGGCAGGACTGTGGAAAGGGGAAGATCTTAATTCCTATCAGAATAGAAAATAAAAAATAAGAATACAGGATTGGACCTCAGGAATTTGCAGAAACTTGACTTCTCATTTAACATAAGGTAATGGGTGTAAATCCATTTTAAAGAGACTTCCAAGAATGGTTTAGCTGAAGTGTGGGTTACCTTCCTTCCGTTTTACCATATAAGCTCCCAGAGGACTGGGGCATGATCCTTAGTCTTGCTTGAGAAAGATCTAATACGATACTTGTCAGTAGGAATGATAATACAGAACATACTGTAAATGGCACAAGCCTTAATATATGGTGACAGGAGAAGATATGATTTTGGATGGGGGCAAATAGAGCAATATATACATCTTGAAACATTGAAATTCACACCTGAAACCTATGTGTTTATATTAACCATTGTCACCTCAATAAATTTATTAAAGTGTTATAAAAAAAAACATGGTACAAGAAAACATGGTTAATTGCTAAATAAATATGAACTACAGTGTAGTTCATAAAATAGTGAATGTCGGCTCAAAGTTGTGAGTCTGAAGGAGGCTTGCTCAGTGCTTGCCAGCGTGAGGGTGGGGTGTATGGGGATGGGTAGAAAGTGGCTATTTCCAGAGATGATTTGTGACCCCCGGGAGTTACGAAGAAGCACAGAGGTGGGGAGGAAAGAGCCAATAAATTCCTCAACAAATGTCTTCAGTCAACAGGGACTAGCCAATGTATTCATTAATCAATCAAATAATTACTGCACTCATCAAATGGCAGGGGCTGTGGCAGGGAGCAGATATTCAGAGATGAATTAAGACAGAAGTCCTTGCCCTCAAGGAGCTGTGTAGGCAGTGACCCAACAGTAGGAATGCATAAACTAGAATACAGTGTGACGCTCTGCTCAGCAGAGGCTCATCTGGGACACAGTGAAGACCGGAAGGGAGATGAGCTGACTCCAAAGGAAAGAGGGAGGAGCCAGGGCTAGTTCTCTGGGAAGGGTACAGTCTTTGGTGTTTGGAAAGAGAATTGATTTTCCAGGCATGTGAAGAAGGAAAGGATATGGTGGGAGGGGCAAGACACCAGGCTGGGGGTGGGGGGTTGGGGAGGTCTATGGCACATCGTATGGGCTTTTTGTGGATTTCACAGAGCAGCTGAAGGAGCCATTGAAGACTTTTATAGAGGAAGGGAGGTAAGGAAAGTTGTGTTTTAGGAAGGCCACTGTGTTGGAATGAACAGTGGAGAGTCAGGTCACAGGCAGAGAAGTGGCCACTCATTGCTCAGGACAGCGATCCCTGGAGCTCCTTCCCTTCCAGAAGAGGGTCCCTGACAGATCTTGCATTTGGCTGACGCCCTTTGGTCAAGTGCATTTTATAAATGGCATCACACTAGGACAGCCCTCAAGTGTGAAAGAAGCAGCATTATGCTTGGAGCTGCCCCTGCTCCCTTTCCTCTTTGCTCCCTGCCTTTCCCATTTACTGCCTGTGCTCTCCCTAAAGTCCATCTGATTAAGGTTGCCAGATTTAGCATATAAAAATACAGGACTCCCACAAATATATTTTTTTAGTATATGTGGGACCTACTTATACTGAAAAAGTATTTGTTGTGTATCCAAAATTTAGATGTAACTGGTTGCTCTGTTTTTTCTCTGGTAATCCTACATCTGACTTTTAGAGTTTACATACAGGTCCATCTTAGCAACCTGCCCAAGGTCTCTTTTCCTTGCAAAGGTGGTGAGGCCCTGAAAAGTCAAGTGGTTTATTTGCCAAGTTCACACAGTCAAGCTGGAGCAAAGCTGTGATTTCCACACCAGTTCCTGTCTGCTTAACAACCTGTGCTCCACACCTGAGAATGAATTAGTTAGAAGTGTAAGCCTTCCCAGAGGTATTTGCATTTGAAAAGAGGGCCTGAGGGCATAAACTGCAAGCTTGTATGAGTCTAAGAATGTAGATTCAGGTCTGCAGTAGATATATGGGGAGGCACTCTGCTCCTGGAGCTTCTTGGAATTCAGTGAGGACCTCTCACAGCCTGTTCTGGTAGCCAGGGGAGCCCACGTGGCTTTCTGATTTAACAAATAATATTGTGAAATATGTGGCCTGGGACAGCAATTTCTTCTGTCGTAACAATACCTTACACTTTTCAGAGCCCATTCACTGACATACTTCGCTTAATCTTCACAACTGCTTTTAAAATTATAAATGATGTTTATGCACTTTACATGTTTCCAGTTTGGTTTCCACCACCAAACAAACCAGCAAAGTTTCCACAAATACTGAATTATATATCAGCTTTCTATAAGGAGGCCATAGTCAAGTTTCCATTCTTTTCTCCCCTCCCTGCCAACGCCTCCCTACCTATCTTTTGTTTTTAGAAGGCCATAGCTTCTCCTCAGTTTGGTCCTGCTTAGCACACATCTGCTGTGGCCTTTCTGCTGTCCAAGGAAGGATGTTGGGTTGTCAAATCCCAAGGATGGAAGAGTTGAAAGTGCCTTTAGGCCCAACCAGGTCGTGCTCCTTCTGAAGCCACAGGTGTGGAGGCCAGGGGCATTTCCTCCCCACTTCCCTCCACCCCATCCCATCCCACCCCACTCTTTGCTCAGGATTTCTAGTCTCTCCTTTTTCCTGCTTTAGAACAATATTCTGAAGACCCTTGAAAACCGTGGCTTGCCACTCTTTCCTTGTCATAGTTTTTGTTGCTTCTTAATATTAGTCTGGGGTGTTATAAGCTAAGACAGATTTGCAATTGGCTGTTTGGCAGATGAGAGAAAGGAAGACAAGGTTTATGAACATACCAAGCCAGATGCAGAGCAGTGTGGGACAGGCCCCACTGTCCTTGATCCTGTCAGCTCCTGCCCAGTTTGGTTTTTGCTGTGATCTGTCTCAGCTTCTCTAGTCACACCCAGCCTATGAGGACCCGGAGTTCTCATTATGTCCCTATTTGAGCCATTGTAGTTATCAGGCCCTGTCACTGACATCCCTATTTTTCTGCAGCTGTATGTAACCATGATTTTCTCACCATTTATTTCCATCTCTTCTTTAAGAATCTTTCCATGTTAATTTTCAGAGTTGTTTGTACTCTCCAGTCTGCACAAAGGATTGCCCGAAGGCACGCTAGGCTCTACTCTACAGGCTAAGAATCTTGTTTGATGTCTTGGAAACCAGCCCTGTTGGTAGGTCACTGTGCAAGTGCCCTGGATATAGGTCCCTTTTCAACCCAGGAAGTCTTTGATATGCACTCCTTCCTTCAACTAATGCTGACTATATAAGGAATGCAGAAGGTGTGATCTGAGTACAGAGCAGGAGTCTTTCCTTCTCACTGGAAAAGAATCAGCCAGGCTCCCTGGAGGAGGGGGCCTTCCTGCCTGCCTGGGAACGCAATTATCTGCTGGTACCTTATCAGCATTGTGACCATAGCAAGTCCTTTTATTTTAAATTATGTATTAATATGGCATACCATTGACTCAATATAGCACATCTTTATTTGATAATGAATGTAGGATAATTGTATGTTCTAGTACTGCAGAAACTAAGAGCCATGCCTTTTTTATGTGTAATCATCTTACTGAACTGTCTTGCTTGCCTCTGGAGGGTGGGGTGTGGGGAAGGGCCTGGCCTCCACACACTGGCCGATGTGGGTGTTTTGCCCCAACCCAAGGGGCGATGCTTCCATGTGCTGCAGGCAGAAAGGGTAGGGCCTCCTGCATTCACAGGACCAGCAGGACAGCTGCCTGGCTTTTCCTGACTCAGGCTTCCAGAGGCATTTCAATATTTCGTGGAAAGAGTTGTAAGTTCTATATTTCCACACCCATCCATATCAATTCCAAGACATGGATGCATGCTAAATGATGTTTTGATTATCTGTCATTTCGGATTATCTGCACTAGAGTCATTGGTATACAAAGAGACACATGCAAACACACTTCTGTCTCTAAGCGTGCCTGGTATCAGCGGAATTGCCCACCGCTCCCTGTCACGGGTCATGTGCACTGCATTTTCATAATTCTCAAGCCTCGCTCCCGCTTTGGCTGGTTTTGTCCTGCTGGCCATGCCTGATGGGTCTCTCCCCTTCTTTCTGTAAGGAAGATGCTCCCCGTCTAGGGTTCTTCAGGGTCCCCTCTGCCAGAAGCACTCATGCCTGGTCCTGCCCTTTGGCTTTCTCAGTCATCCATAAAACATACTTTGTGAACCACGTTTAACACGCACCTGCATTCATTTCAGCATTTTATTATCTGTTTCATATTATCCACCTCGCATTTCAATGTACGGGTCTCTCCCGGCTTATCTGCTCCTTTTGTGTAATAGCATTAGTGCCTGCTGCACTCACTGCAGGCACCGCAGTGTCTTCTCAGTGACGCGAATGGTAGGCTTCAGTGTGGAGTGAAGCAGTTGAAGATTCGACTCTCTCTTTAATCTGATACTCTAGCTCAGCTCTTGCCTTCATAACAGAATGGGAAGGAGCCTAGGCTCCACGAAACAGCTTTTCAAATAGGCATTGGGGACATCAGGAGCCCCTGCTGCAGTTGTGCTAGGTCACCTGGCTGAAGTGAGGTAGCCCTTGGGAGGTGAGGGAGACACATGCTTATAGCAGTTGTATTTCCTTCCGTGCATCCCTTAGTACAGTGACTTACTCCAAGGCCTCACTGCTGCTCCGATAAGTGGGCCCTGGCAGTGGTTCCTCCCTTCTCCCCTGGCCACTGGGCTGTGGGATGGGCTGCATGGGAACGCTCTTCCCAGCCCCATCTAGCAAGTGAACAGATCCACCCCATGAATGACGCATGCTCTAAGTCTCATTGTTCGGTTCCCGGGAGAACACACACCCCGGCAGACCCACACATACACCCCTACACCTAATGACATAATGCCCGGAGCTGACTGGTGTTGTGGCATGCAGGAGCCACGCACAGACAGATGTGACGAAGATGAACTGATCCCATTTTTAAGAGAATGAAATAAGCTCTTTAAAACTAATAATCAGGCTCTCTCTCAGGCTGATACACACAGCTGTCGGTTTGAAGGATGAGACCTTGATGTGACTTCTCAGCAATGAATGATTTTCTTAATATCTGGAAAAAAAAAAAAAAGCCAGCCTTCTCCTTGCTTCTTTCCAAAGAATTAAGTATTACAGAGTAGACAGATGACAGACCTGGGAAGGACCTCTCCTGGGGAGCCTGCAATTCTCACCAGGCAGCGTCTTAAACAGTTTAGGCATGTGAATGAAGCACAGCAATTGTGTTCCCTGATGTGGGAATCCAGGGTGAGGGGAGCCACCAGGGAGGTAGCAGGCGTCAGCTTAAACAGAAAGTTTAATCCTTTCTCTCTGTTTCCCATACCCAGAAGGGATGGGCAGGCTGGTGTGCAGATACAGAAGGAAGGGGGCTGATTCAAGACGCCAAGCAAAACCGGGGCTGCTGCTGTGGGACTGCTTATCAGCCCCACTGGCTTCTGAGTGTCTACCTGGCTCCCAGTTACTGTTACAGGTGATACAGAGACCCGTGGGAGGTGGCCATGCCCTTGTGGATCTTCCATTCCCTTGGGAGCCCAGGGTTATGTAAAATGAGTTGTCATCGCTGGAGATAACACCCAGAGTGAGGCACCGTGTGGTAGGATGGGATGCAGACTGTTGAAGTCTGTAACAAGGGGCAGAGGACCGAAGTGGAGCACCTGAATAAGTGAGGACCTGAGATGAAAGGCAGGTGCGATAAGCATTCCTTCCCACCGTGTCGTCTCTGGATACCTGTGTGTAGTAAGCGCTCTGTAAACATTAAGTGAGTGAATAGAGGGATGAATGAGGGAGGGGCACAGGCTCCACATTTGTTAGATATCCAGGAATGACATGTAGGGTTGTGCCTCCTTAGCAAGAGGAGGTCAAGAACAATTATGACAATGTGATTTCCCCCCCTTTTTACTGCTCATTAAGAACCAGGGGCACAACATGTGACTTTTGATAGCAGCAGGAGCAAGAGACCATGAGAAGATCTCTCTGTCCATTTGGGGCAAATTGCCTTCTTGATACATATTGCTCTCTATTTTATTGTGTTTATGTATTTAGTACATATTTGTTTTTCTTCAGAGAAAGGGACTTATGCTGGTAGTGGCTTTCTTTCCATGAGTTTTCATGGCTTAAGGACACAGCACTCCGACATGTACACTCCTATCTGTAGGGCTTTTCACCTCTGTTGTCCCATTACTCCACATGACAAGGTCCACATGGCAGATACATAATTTCCATTTTTACAGATGCAGATCCTGTCTCAGAGACATGAACTGACCTTTCCCAAGTTTTCACAGCCATTGAGCAGCAAGTCTTTTGGCTCAAATCGCAGTGCGTTAGTGCTCCCCAGGACCACGACCACCCTTGCTAGACCCCCAGCGACAGAGAACACCATGCTTGATAGCACTCTTCTTTTCCAAATGAACTCTGTTAAACCAACCATGGCCCACTTTTAACTCTTCATGCAGTGGGTTAATGGAATTGATTGATGTTAGCTCTTCTCAGATCTGGGCTTTTTTCTGGTACCCCAGGACTCATCCATATTGTAAGGACATTTCCATCTTAAAATATACTTCTTTGTTTTGGACCAGGTTGCTCCAGCTGGAATAAAGGAATTGTCTTGGCTTTCTTGGACAATGTCCAGGCATCTGGAGTAGTGAGAGAGGTGGGAATGAAGAAATAGCACAACTCTCACATGCCCAGTTCCCAGATCTGCCAAGGGTTTTGTAAAATTGTAAATAGTATTTTAAAACAAAATGCACCTAGTTCAGTGATACTCCGTCCTGGAAGTACATTTCGAATCACTTGGAGAGCTTTATAAAATACCAGTTCTGGGGCCTTATCATGCCCAGGGACTCAATTTCAGTTGATCTAGTATAGGCCCTGAGCATGGAACACTTTTAAACACTGTGCAGGTGACTTTAACTTGTAGCCAGGGTTTAGAACTTCTGATTTACTCCATCCTTTATATAAAAATAAGGAAACTAATACCTAGAGAGCTTACGTTTATTGTCCTTTGTTAGCTATCGCTACATAAAAATTACCCCCAAAACTTAGTAGCTTCAAATAATAAACATTTACTACCTCTTAGACTTTCTGTGGGTTAAGACTCCAGGAACACCGTAGCTGCATTGTTCTGGCTCATGGTCTCATGAGTTTTCAGTCAAAAAAGATGTCAGCCATGGCGTATTCATCTGATGGCTTAATGGGTCTGTTGGTTTCCCGCCCACACCTAGCACTGGCTCTTGGCAGGAGGCCTCAGTTCTTTAGCATGTGGGACCTCTCCGTGAGCTGCTTGAGTGTCCTCACAACATGGCAGCTAGCTCTTCTTAGAGACAGTGATCCAAGGAGGAATCCTCAACACCTTTTATGACCTAGCCTTGGAAATCACACACCCCACTTCTGCCACAATCTGTTCTTTAGAAATGAGCCACTAAAGCTAGCCCATACTGGGAGTAAGCTCCACCTTTTGAAAGGAACAGTGTCAAAGAATCTGTGGACATATTTTAAGATCACCATGGCCAAAGTCATGTAACAACATTTAGTGCCAGAGCTACAAGTCTCTTGACTGCAAGTTCAGTGCCCCATCAACTAGTCTCATAATTAATTGATTGACTCTAAATAAGGAAATCCCCATACAATATTTAAGATTCCATCAATTACCTCCTTCCAATGATCAGGCTGATTTTTTTCAAACATCAGCATCCAGAGATCAGACCTGTGACTGTCCCACCCCTCCAGTGATTCACTCCGACTTTCTGCCTCTTTTCACCCATTAGAGTCCTCTGAAGGATCGGATTACCTTGCCAGTGGAAATATATGAGCTCCCTGTGTGATATACCATAACTGCAACAGCACATCATATAATTTTCCCCGAAGGCTTGTTGCAGCCTATGTCGAGTCATTTGTATTTATGACAGTTTGGGCGTGATTTAGTGCGACCTCACTTTGATAAAAGCCATTTAAAGCTCATAAATATGGGTGACATGCTGCCTCCCTGGCTGAGGTTTCTGAGGAGAGACTGAGATTTGCTTTGCCATTCAGCTTGCATTGTTCAGGAAGAAGCAGAGGAAAGAAAAGGGCAAGGAAGTGGAGAAGATGAAAGGAAAGAGTGAGGGGCAAGCTGGACAGGACAGAGGGAGAGATGGAGCCATGCATTTGCCACTGGGACCACAGGAATTGGGCTCCTTGCTCTGCGAAGTGCTCATCTCTGGCCGTCCTGGGAGGGCTGGGATGTGTGAAGGGCACCGGCTCAGAGGGAGGGCCTGATGAAGCACACAGGAGTGAATAGGTCAACAGACTTTATGAGCCATTTACTTCCTCTTTTAAAAGCATTGTTAAATCACAACCAAATTACAGTAAATTGTCGATTTTTATTGAAACAGGAAAGCCCTCTAGCTTCACTCCTCACAACACCACTCTCTGGGGACAGCTTTACTATGGGCGGAGCAGGTGACTACCCTGGTCATAGGCTCTGAAGGTCACCAACCAGCTTGGGGCCCTCCCCATACACTATCTCACAAGGACCCTTAGTATCTGAAATCCCATCATTTAAGAACCAACTTTTTGGGGTTGGGAGGCCAGCACAGTCTATGAATTCCTGAAAGGAAATCGTCTTCAGCTTACCAATAGACACATGGATTGTAAGGGTCAGGCTCCGCTATCCTGGGGATGCCTCCTAGGTGGCAGAGATGGGAAGTGTGAGAAAAGAAGCTAAAAGGAGAAACCACAAAGTAAGCATTTCTCCAGTTCTGTGAGTGGGCTTTGCTCTGAGGGCCCTGCTTATTTATCTCCCTCTTTTCCCATTTGAATCAAGTAGACACAGATCTCACATGTGGATTCCCATTGGCTGTTGAGTCAGGTCCAGTTAAAGATGCTGAAGTCGTCAGCCCTTGAGCTGGTGGGGACCCTGGAGACCTAGGGCAGCCCCTTCATTCTGCACTGGAGGAGACCAGGGTCTTTCAACTGGTCAGCCAGAGAGACAAACAGCCAGTCACTCAGCCCAGAGGTATTTCCACACCATGGAAGCCACTGGGGAGCTCAGCCTTCTTTAGCTGGTTTTACTTTTATTCAGAAGCAGTATCTGTGTGTCAGGAATTTGGGAAGGAGAGAGGTGGGAGGGCAGTTCCCTAGGCAGTCACATGATATGAGAAATGGAAGGGGCTTCTCACAACATCTTGTCCAGAGGTCTTGAGCTGGGCACCTGGGGCCACATTCATTCCACAGACATCTTTTTCTTGACCCATTCATTTTTTACAAAAATGTGCCACCATTTGAAAATAAGGAGATTTCTCATATGCACCTACAAATACAACCACATTCACCACACCTGAGTTAGAGTTTTGGCTTCTGGAAACAAGCCATTTTTGGATTCCGGAGTGGAATCGGGCTGGCTTTGGTCCTTCAGTTCATCATAACTACCCAGGTGACCCACTGCACTCACATTGTTGATTGAATTTTCAACCTCTCTCATTTTCTAGATGGGACCACTGAGTCTTAAAGGGTGAAATGACTCATTCAAAGAGGCACAGTGTGGGTAGCAGCAGAGCAGGGGCCAAAGCACAGTTCTCCTGACACTCATTTTTCAAGATCCTTCTGGAAAACCCTGCCTCGCAGACCAACCACAGTCCTCAGTGCCACACTCTTCTGGGCCTTGTGCCTCTCCTAGGTGGTTCTCCATGGGTCGCTATCTCTCCAACCAGAGTGCACTCCCTTCAAGGACCAGCAAGTGGAGGCAGTGGATGGGGCAGCTTCGTGGGAACAGGAAGGAAGGTTCAGCTTATATCCCTCATGGTGCCTCATGTGAGACTGACGCACAGTAGGACTTGCGAAATGAGCGCCGATTGTCACATTGGAGAGGCTCCGTGCATCCGCAGTGACTATGACTCATAAATGCAGGAACAGTTCACCTTCACTAGCACCTTTATCAGCGTCGCCACAGCAGACAGGGAGAGGATGTCTTCTCCCAACTAAGTCTCCATTTCAGCCCTGCTGCCTCTTAAGTTCACAAACTCTTTTTGTCTTTGATCTAGATTCTTATTGATTCTGTTTCCAAAGGTTCAGTTTTCACTCATCATTTTTTTTGCATGTGTGTGCCTTGGGGGGTGGGGTGTCTATTTTTTGACTTATAATACACTTATTTGCAATAAGGGAATGTTTTCACTCGAATAACTGAATTGTTAAAGCTTTTTGATGTAGTACAGAAAGAGGGCATCCATGGTATGAGCAGCTGTATGATGTGCTGAATAGTTTGTCTAAGTTCTGTCAGGAATATCAGCCTCCCCCAAATATAACCCCTCCCTTGCTTTACTGGGTCTGTCTTCCTCCAGTCTCTTCTCTCTCTCTCTCTCTCCTTCTCACACACACACACTAAAAACTAGTAAGCCACTGCTGCATTGCTCTGACTTCAGTTAGGCAGAGACATTTCCCGTGTCTTTCTTTCTTATTCAGGGGTCTGTACTTCTGGAGGCGAGGGGTGGAGGTGCGTGGAAACCGAGTCCGCGTGGGAGAGAATAAGCTGGGCAGACTTTGGCAGCTTCCTCCAGTGCGCACAGTTAACAAGGCCAGAACTGGGACTTGAGGCCAGGGAGACCTGCTCCAAGGCCCTCCAGTCATCATTCCACAAGGGGAGAGAAAGCCTGGGCTTCATCCTGCAGGTTCTTAGTGTCCAGACACAGGGACAGATGAAAACATGACTCAGTTGTCCAACTCAATGAAGCAGTGTATGCTGAGTGTCTCCATAAGGATGCTCGGTGAGTGACATTGCAGCGTCCAGAGGAGGATGCTGCTGGAGGGTCTCGGTGGCTGGGGAGAAGGCCTTGAAATGAATCGGGCTGCTAAGGTTTGGTCTTCTGAGGGAGAGTTTCTTCTGAATGGTAAAAAGGTGCTATACCTGACCATCCTCTATACAATAGGACAATTGCCAGAGAGGTCAGTTATAATGACACAGTTCCCATGTTTGTTAAACAGAAGAGGTTTGCTTGAGTGTGGTCATTGCACTGGATGGTGTGGCTCTAACTGTGTTAGTTTTCCCACCCACAGAGAAATCCCTCCTACACTGTGGTTCCTCAGAGGATGGGACCTCTCCAGGAGTCTCATGCAGCCACTTACTATCTTTTTACCCCTTATTTCCCTTGGCCCCTTCGGAGATGCCTGATTGCAGTCATTTAAACACATGGAGCTTTCTAGGGAACCGGAGGCTTCACACTTCATCTCATTAACCTACATGGGTACCTGTGAGCTGAATTCCCACCCAAGGCACCCACATGTTCTGCTTGATGTTCTTCAGCAGCCAGTCTTTGGTCTCTGGGTGATTAACTTCCCTGTTGTGCTCTGAATGTTGGGGAGGAAGACTGCAGCTGGGAGTCTCCAGGGCCATAGGCCCCCATAGGGATGGCCCATTTCCACACACCCAGTGCTGCCAGGGGCATGGCGCGCTCTGCCCCACCGCTCATGGGAGCTGGCTCATTGCTCCCTCTAAGGCTCATTCCATGCAAGGCCAGCCCCCCAATCGCTGCTTTCTCATTTATCTGTATTCACCAGGGAGCCCAGTTCTAATTAATTACCATCTACACTCTGCTCTCAAGAGGGAGACCTGCTTTGGGGAGAGTGGGGGGAATAGATGTAGGAATTCAGTCAAGATCTTCAGGTTGCAAAGCCTGGTGTTGGCAGCCACACTGCTTCCCAGGGTAAATGAGAAGAGAGCATCCAGCTTTGTGCAAAGCTGCCTATGAATTTGACTTTCCTTGAGTCCCAGTGCCTAGCAGAGGGGACACATGGAAGAGCCTAAGAGCAAGACCCTCCACCTGGACATAGAGCTTTTCAGGTTCAGGATTTACATATACGCATTTTTGCCTGTTGTCTTGGGAGGGCCTAACCCTTAATCTACTGCAGTCTCATTTGAAATGACTAGGGGAGTGAGCACAGTCGTTCTTAACCCTGGCTTCACTTCCCAACCACCTGTGGAATTTTTAAAAATTTAGATGTCCAGTGTTGTTGCTTTACTTTTTAAAAAACGTAATGCTCCCTTTGCATCTTTTAAAAAAATTGAGATGTAATTCACATACTATAAAATTCACCCTTTTACAATATACAATTTAATGGTTTTTAATGTATTACAGAGTTGTCAATCATCATCACCATCTAATTCCAGAACATTCTCATCACCTCATAAAGAAACTGGTACCCATTAGCTGTCAGTCTGTTTTCCTTCTCCTGTACCCCACTCCCCATCCCCATCCCCACCCCCACCTCAGCAGTAGGACACCTCTAATCTACTTTCTGCCTCTATGGATTTGCCTATTCTGGACCTTTCCTATAAATGGAATCATACAATATACCTCCCATTCTGAACCTTGTGAATTGAAATAGCTGAGCCTTAAATATTTTTTTAAAAAGTCTCAGGTGATTAGGCACAGCCAGGGTTTGAGCCTCCTGGACAAGAAATGGTGAGGTGCCCTGCCCAAGGGTGCCCATGGCTCCAGTGCACAGTGAGTACTTAGGAATTGTTTGCCGAATGACCAAGTCTACACTCTAGAGAAATCTCTCACAGCCTAATATGATTGAGATGTCTGCCCTCAAAGATATCGATTAGTCCTAACTTTTCCAACTAGCTGTTTCATCAATACTATATGGAAATCTCAGCCAAAATCCACTGTAGTCTCTGTTTCCCCAAATCAATAAATTGAATGAGTCTCAGTGGCTGTTACCATTTCTCCAACTTGTATAGAACTCTTCCACATGGGGCTGTGCTGGGAGCTCATGAGAATGATGTAATGACAAGGGTAGTCCTAGTCTCTCAAAGGAACTTAACTGAAATGGCCATCCTGAGGTCTCATAAATGCGTCAGAACCAAAACTAGACTAACATTAGAAAGAGGAGATGAAACAGCCTATAACAGCTGTGCGAGTTGGGGGCACTGTTGGGCAGGAGGTTACGAACAAGTATAAAGCTATGGTGATTAGAATACACAGGATAGGGCCTCAGTCTTTGTGATGTCTATGGGATCTGTTCAGTAGTCCAAGTCCTGCTTCCCCATTTCTCAGGCCTCCTGTTTTCCAGAGGTGCCAGCCCCAGGCAGAGGACACTCGGGCCACACCCATTTTCCTGGCACCTCACACGGTTCTGCCATGGTGCCTGCATGGTCATCTATCACAGTAACATCTCCATGCCTTCCAGATGAGAGCACTGAGCTAGGGAATCCAAGGAAATCTCTCATGGGTATCTGCAGAGAAAGAACTCTTAGGAAGTACACAGGCATCGCTGAATGTCTAGATTGGCCTGCAGTTGTGTGAGGTAGTGAGAATGGTTTGATGCAAACCCATCTCCAGTGCTGGGAACACAGAGCAGAGCCCTCATGTCTTGTTCTGTCCAACAAATCCTTTTGGAGTGCCTGCATTGTGCCAGGCCCTGTTGGGATAGAGCAGTGAATAAAACATGGCAAGTTCCTGCATATTCGGAATTTCCACTGAAGTAGGGTGGGACAGAGGGAGGGAGAAGGGACACAGACAGTGAGTGAGTTAGCAGGCAGGTAATAAAATGTCAGGTAGCGATAAGTGTACAAAGAAAGATAAAACAAGTCCAGAAGGTGGAGAGGGATGGAGGAGAGGAAGAAGTGCGGAGCTGGAGAGACTAGTCTGGTACACAGCAGGACATGCATGCAGTCGGAGAGAGAGCAGGAAGCCTCCCAGGAGGGAGAATTCCAGGCAAAGAGAGCAGCAAGTGCAAAAAGCCTTAGTCCCCAACCCTGGCTCAATGTAATAATTGCCCTGGAAACTCTGAAAAACTCTCTAGAGGTCAACCTCACCCAGGATAGTTTAAATTAAAATCTCTGGGGAGAGAGAGGGAGGGGGAGGGGCGGGGAGGGAGAGAAAGACTCACCAGGTGATTCTATTGTACAGGTAACTAGGATTGCAAAACACGAGGGCACTGTGGCTGAGCTGAGTGAGCCAGTGGTCCGGGGTGGGAGGATAAGCCTGGAGAGCTGGGCGGAGTTCAGTCAGGCTGTGGGGTGCCTTGAAGGCCATGGTAAGGGTTGCAGATGCTATTAGAAATGGTGGAAAGCCACCAGAGTGTTGGAGCAGGGATGCAGTGAGCATCACAGTTGCTCCATGGCAGAGCAGCACACGTGGTCGGCGCCCTCCCCATGGAAGTATGAACAAAAGCTGGGAGGTAGCAAGCAGAGAAGCTGTCTTTGCTCGTAGAGACTGTACATGTGGTTAATCCATGTTTGTTTGTCCAGAATAGACATGTTTACACACAGTGTGAGCTAGAAATCTCAAAACTAGAAGGCCTCTGAACTCACCACACTCTACTTCTTCCCCTGGTGTTTAAGATGAAAAAGATAAATGCATCTCTAGGTGCAGGAGCAGGGAGGGCCTCCAACTGTCTCCTTTCTTCCTGAAGAGGTGTTTTAGAAAATGCAAACACAATGAAGCAGATGCGGAGAGTTGCAGGTTACATTTCTGACAGTGCGTGATCTCTGCTGTTCAAGCACTGTCATTAGGAAGCCTTCTGATTACCCTGGCAGCTCTGGTTTCTAGCTCCCCGAGGACAGAAGGAAGCATGAAGAGAATTACATTTCTCCAAGGATGGGGCCAAAGGTCATCCTGTGCACTGGACAGCTGGCTCTGGTCATATTGAAGTGCCTTGGCCTCGAGTGTTACTAACAGAATGGCTGATGGCCCTGTTGTCACTTTCTTTACGCTCACTATTGCTTACAAATTAAGCTGAAATAGTGGATTCCCAAAAATTAAGGAAGGAAATCTCCACTAGCTCTCCCAGCTCTCTTGCATTCATTGTAAGTCTCTGGTACTGCAGTGTTGAAAGGCCACCTGGAGGCAACACACTAGGTCCTATGTGCCACAGCACCTCGTTCTGTTGCTGGGAGGAGATTGGCCCAAGTGCTTTTGTTTGCAACATATTAGTAAAATATTTCTGGGCATTTTAAGTAGAGCGCTGACCATGCAACACCAGTGCCAAAAAGATAGACAGCCCCGTGTCCTCACTCCTCAGCCACCATTCTGTTCTCAGATACCGTGATTCAATAAAAATGGCACTGGAGTGAGAGTCAGAGGCTTGGGGCTGAAGCCTAGGCCAGTCACCAATTAGCATTGTAGTGCTGAGCAGGTGATTGACCTTTTCGAGCTTCAATTCGCCAGTCTGTAAGAGATCATTCAACATGAATATGCCCTGATGTTTCTCCCAGCAGTACGAGTCTGGGATGGTTTGCCCACTGGGCAAGGGACTGGAGTGTGAGTGAGCAGAGAGGTGAGGTGTGTGCGCAGTGGGGAGGGCCATGTGGAGGAGCACACAGGCTGCAGGATCAGAAAGAGAGGAGTTGGGAGAGGAGTTCAGCTCTCAACTCAGCTCCTTTCTGACCATGTGGCCTTGGGCAAATGACTTAACCGCACTGAACCTCAGATTGTTTATCTTCAAAATGAGATTGCTGATGCCTACTCAGAAACTTTGTGCTGAGAAATAAATGAGATTTGTATGTAGCACCCAGTACATGTGAGGACCTATTAAATAAAGCTATTACCATCGGTTACCCACTCCATACTGGGTAATTATTTATGCCTTTGGAGTATTCAGTTATCTTCCAACATGATGTAGAACTCAGCAAGAGAAAGGTTAGTTCTCTTAGCATCGGGTTTTATTGTAAATGTTTCTCAATTGCCCCCAAATCTTCCCACTTAGCTCTCACCTCCCAGACTTGATCATTCTTGGTGTGAAGGAGCCTGCATTCCCCATTGGATCTGGGGTTTTCCTTCATCCCCTAAATCAGTGTGGTGCCCGGGCTCCACCTATGCTGCATGGTACAATGCATTGAAAACTGTAGCATTAACTCATGACATAGCATGGAATTTGCATCCCAGCCACCCATTGGGATTGAAGAAATGCAAGCAACTCCCAGAGGACTCTTTTCCTTTTGGGTAGGTTAGAATCTGCCCTAAATCAAGGGGGACAGCCCCACCCAGTGTTGCCAAGCACCCAGGGTATGTGTATACACCATTAATTAGGCCCAGGTGTTTTCTCATATCAGAGATCAGAGTGAGGCACCCCCAACTTCTTTGCTCTAGGAGATGTTTTTGTAAAGAAGCAGCTCCTGGCTCATTTCCCCCACTTGTGCCACCCCCATACCCTCTGATCTTTTCCTCTCTGCAGCGCCTTGAGAAGGGTGCAGAAGTTCCGGTAGAAATGGAGCACCTCTAGGCACCCTCTGGACCATGTCAAAATGAAATCACAGGACACACTCATGCAAAACTCTTGATGTCTTTAATTCACCCTTCAGCAGACACTTGTTAAAGGTCTACTATATCCTAGGACTGTGCTTGATCCTGGAGACAGATGTCAAGTCATAAAGGTCCAGCTCTGCCCTCGAGGATCCTCCAGTGTCCACCTCAAAGGCTCAGGACCTGTTCAATCCCAGAGCAGGTGGGGAGGGGTGTCCTAAAGTTCACTGCATAACAGCTGCCCTTAGGGGCTTTGGTCTGGATGATGAAACAGGGTTCATACACTAATCATCATCATCGTCTTCTTTATTGTCGTCGTCATCGTTGCAGTCAATGTTGTCATTGTCATGTTCCAAAGTCAAAGGAATTATTTACTCTGTCAACTCTGTCAACTCAGGAGCCATCAGAATGACTGTCAAATGGGTAGTACAGATGGCACATGGTGGGGCAGCTCAGAGAACGGAGGTCCAGGAAAGCTTCTTGTGAGTTGAGGCTTTGTTTGGATCTTAATAACCCAAATGGCCAGAGAGAAGTGGGACATCAAGCTTTACTCAGACAGGACCTGTGAAGAGAGGGAGAGATCTGGACTGGGATTTCACTGTTTTTAGAGATGGAGATCGGGAAGTTACCAGAGCAAGGAACAGGTAAACTCTTAAAGGCCTAGAACACCTTGACTCCCTAGCTCTTCTGGCTCTGCAACCTTAGTGTTCTCCCTCCTCTCAGTGGCAGCCACATGGTCTTCCCAGCTCTGCATCACTCGGGGCAACTTGCTTTATCCCGTCCTCTCTCTGGGCCTCTTCCTGCTTCTCTCTCTTTCCCTCACTTCACACTCACACAAATGCCTGCCAGACATATAACATGCGTTCTTTTTCTGGACCTCTGTGTCCTCCTATAAAATGAGGGTATTTAGGAATTCTCCATGAATCTAACACTGAATGAGCCCTGCTTGCCCTCATTGTACCCAGATTTCACCTGCTCCCCCAAGTCTCCAGGCTGGGAACGTCAGCCTCCAGAGGGAGCACCTGGGCCCCAGACCTCTCTCAGGGACTCCCCAAGGCTGCCGAGCCTCAGGCAGGCGAGGCTGCCCTGCTGGTTCTGGGCTCTGCCCAGGGAGCCCACACTCCGTTGGCCCCCCATGGGCCGCCTGTCCCATGCCCTGGGCTCACGGCCTTCCATGCCCTCCCAGGTGCAGGCGGCTCTGGGAAGCGGGCAGGGGCCATGGCTTTGATCACACACACAATAACCTCAGCGCCAAGGCATCCATGCTAATCACTTTTGATTACAAATGGATTAAATAGGACAGCAGCTGCACAGGGCTGCTTTGATTCAGGCCGGCTCAATAATGAGATGCACAGGCACAGGCTGGGAGGCTGCCGTCAGCCCTGCCCAGCCCCCAGCCCACCTCTTTCGGGAGCACCTTCAGGCAGGAGGCTCTGCTCTGAGACAGAAGGGAAACCGAGGCAACCCACGCAGGCCCTGCATTCAGCTAGCCCCAGAGGCACCCTCGGCCTCGCTCAGGATATCCCCCGGCCACCCAGCATGCCTGCCCTTTGCCAGTGGCTCAGCCGTGTTCTTCCCAGAGCTGCAGGGCATGCCGCCTGCTCCCCGGATAGCCTCAGGAGGGAAGGTGTGGGGCCAAGGGTTAAACAGCAGCTGCTCTGCCGAGATGAGTCCCGAGCTTAATTCAGGAGCAGCCAGGCCCACAAAGGGACCCCCCTCCCGTAGCCATGCCCGGTATCTGTTCATTTGCTTATCAGAGATAGAAGAAATAATGTCCTCAGTATAACCTTACATGTATAACAACTATGAAAGGTACTCATGACTCCCTCCATTTTGTTTTCCCACAAATTCTGCAAGCTGGCCAGGATTTTTGGACCTGTTTCAGAAATGAGCGAGTGAAATTCAGACAGGTAAAAAGGCTTTTCCCTGAGCCTTTGTGTAGCCTCTCTGAATCTTTGGAGACCAGCCCAGGCTCTGTCATTCTGCCGTGTAATCGTCTACCCGCTCCTCTTTCCCCTCATCAGAGAAGGTCCTGAGTGTATCTAGTTTCTGATGATGGCTCCATGAAAGCAGTGACCGCCTGTGTGTGTCTATTTTTGTACATAGATTGGACCAATTTGGGGTTGTGGGGTATGAGCAGCTGCCTTGGCTAAATTGCAAGGCTCAAGGGAGGGAAGGGAGATAAGAGGGATTCTGCACCAAAGCCAAGAGTTCTTTAGGCCCTTAGATGCGCTACTAAATTTGACCTTGAGGCATTTCATGTTTGGCCAAAAGCATTCGAAAGAGCAATGGGGAATCCCCTGTTTCTAATCAAAGCTTCCACAGAAGAGCCGGCGTTTCCACCCACCTCCTGCCCACCCTTGCCCCCAGCCCAGGAAGACAAGTTGTCAACCTTGTGCTAAGCTGGCCACTTAAAAACCAGCTACCACAGAGCCATGGCTGAAGCCCCTTCGCATTGCCCTCAAGCCTCCCTCACTAAGGGGTTTCAGAGAGTCCCGGGCTTGGAAGCAGGTAAGGAAAAGAAAGGATGCACAGTTTAATGCCAAGCACCCCATCTGTTGATGTGCCACAACACAATCTCCCCATTATCCATTTAAGGGGTCCAAACTGAGCCTCACTGCAACCCTGAAAGATCTCAGGGAGAGGGAGGCAGCTCACGTTTATAAAGCACTGACTTCTTAGGGCTCCTTACAGGCATGTATTCCATCATCCAAACATCCCCATGAAGTAGCTAATGGTGCCACTCTTTTGTGGATGAGAAAGCAGAGGCTCCAGATTAAGCTGCTAGAAAGAGTTAGGCGGTGAACTTGAGTCTGGTTGACTCTCAAGCATGTGTTACCTGGCAGAGCACATGGCCTCATCTGTATTCTCACTCCCCGGGTGAATGGATTGAACTCTAGGGATGGTAAGTGACTGAATCAGCGTCATAGCTCCAGGTTATGGCAGGACTTGCATTAGAATTCAGGAGTCCCAGCTTTTATCTAGCCTTCTTTCACATTGCAGAGTGTAGAGGCCTTTCCAATTTATAAATAAGTTGCCTGCTTGAGGCCCTTGAGCACGATGTCCCATGTCTCCGAAACACCTTTTCCACAGCTCTGTGCTTAGCAGTTTCTGCTCATCCTTCAGGGCTCAGCTGGATTATTGCTGCCTTGGGAAAGCCTTCCTTGACTAGCCCCAGATTCTCAATCAGGTGTTTCTCCATTAAATCTCTTGTGATACCCATTTTCCCCCCATTTGTTCCCAATTCTGCAACCAACACCTTTAGGTTGGTAGTTTGAAATGCTGAGTGTATTTATACTATGGAAATTGGCACATGCCTTACACCAGGGCTTTTTTTTTCCTTCCAGAGAGTTCTTATTAAAGACTTGCCAGCACAACACTGGTTAGTAACAATTACTCCTCCCACTGGCGTAGTGTGCTCAGGCATGAGAGCCACATTTTGAGGGAGGCATTTATATGCTAGATGGTGATGACACAGGAAACCATTTTCAAGGAAGAAGAGTTGAAAGCACTTGGGATGTTCCACTTGGGAATGTGTGACTGTGATACCTGTCATCGAGTGTCTCAGGTGGCCAATAGCAGGAGAAATGAGCAGACTGCAGTGTGTGCATGGGCGGGACTGCAGAACACCAGGGAAGGGTGAGTCTGAAATCCTCAGTTTGGACTTTGGCTCTAAGTTGAGGTGTGGGGTCTGGAGTAGGTTGATTAACCCCTCTGTTCCTCATCTGTCAAATGGGGTTCACATTCTCTATTTAACAGGAAGATCGGTATAACTTTAAAAAAGCAGTTAGTGTCTGTTCCTCAGAACTCGGGGGATGAGTTTCATGAGGCTACTTCAGTTGAATAAAGGTAGAATTTACTAAAGACTGTTGCTGGGCACTAACATAGCAAGTGCCACTTCCTCAGAGGTGCTCAAGCTGGGTACCCATCTGTCAGAGAGGGGGATTCCTGCATCAGAGGGGGGCTAGTCTAGAAAATCACACCCCAAGATCCCTCCCATGCTAAGACCTGTGAAGCCAAGAACCTGTCCTTGGGCAAGTCACCGACCAATTTTTTGCCTCATTTCCTCCATCTGTTAAAGAAGCGGGATAGTCTCTCTCCCTTCCGTTTTTCACTGGTCATTTGAGCAGCCCCATATTGTAAATCAGGCCTCTCTTCGTTAACTCTCTCATCCTGCCCACACTTTTTTCCCCTTACCCTTATTTTCCTTGAAGTTATGATAAGTAAATTACATTTACTTTTGTTATTCAAAAATAATGCTGTCTCCCCAGGTAGACTCTTGGATTCCGTGAGGTCCTGGATTGTTTTATTTGTTCATTGACGTATCCTCAGAATGTAGTGTAGGCTACTTGGCACCGTTGTTGGGGTGACCAAGTGAGCTCATCGTCTGAATTGCATTTAGATCTAAAGAAGGAAAAATATTTTACCAATCTCATACTTCACCATTCTTGTGATAATAAAGACGTTTTATAGCTTGAAATTAGGCTATGTCCCCTGTGACTTGGCTATGAAGAACACCTGCCATTGTGCACCCAGTTGGTTATAGATGGTTAATAATAATAGTAATAATAAATAATAGTAATAATAAAAGACAACAGTTAACATTTTTTTAATTGTAGGTGGAAATAAGCTTTTGTGTCTTAGAATTAGGATGCTTGTTAATATCCCTTGATTTCGAGGAAAGCTTTAGGGTACATGGAGAGATTGGGCCACTGCTGTTGACATTCACATGCCTTTCATTTAGATATGGCAAAGGCCAGTGGCTGGACAGAGCTAGGTGTGGCTTCCCTACCCTCTTGGTCCCTCTTTTATCCCACAATCAGGATTGCTTCAGATGGCTCTCCATGCAGCAATGAGTCTTCTGCCCTCTAAATTATGGGCCTCTCTCCCCTCTGTTCTTAGCTACAATTCCTTAGATTTGGAATTTATTTTAAATTTATTTTTATCAAAAGATATGGGGACTCTATTGGGGGGGGGGCTGATTAGAAGTGAAGCACAGCAAATAGCTATCCTGAGAATATCTGCACAGTGATTATGGTGTAATTGATTGATAGTTTACACTTTCCTAAAGCCAGGTTTAGTAAGAAGGGATGTGCAGAAAAACAAGAGACCACTTGCTCTCTGAAAGACCAGTGAGAGGTGAGGGCACAGTCTTCCAATAGATACGCTTATGCTTTGTCAACAATTCAATTCTGCCCAGGGCCTCCCTCTCCTGACGTCCTGCCACTGCTCCATTTTTGCTATCGTATCTCACCCCAAGTACCTTTAGTAATAGTTTGTGTGGCCCGGCCAGGCGTGGCTCCGCGGTTGAGCATCGACCTAGGATCCAGGCGATCAGGGTTCGATTCCCGGTCAGGGCACATGCCTGAGTTGCGTGCGGGCTGCAGCCGATCAATGACTCTCTCATCATTGATGTTTCTTCTCTCTCTCTCTCCCTCTCCTTTCCTCTCTCTGAAATCAATAAAGATATATTTAATAAATAAATAAATACATAAATAAATAAATAGTTTGTGTGAAGCATGATCATGCCTTGGGTGAGTAGCAGGGTCATCTATAACCTTTCCAAGATTCACAGGCTGTCAGATTGTGGGGTAATCATTCAGAATTCCTCGTCAGAAGTGAGGAATACTAAAGGCCAGGAAGGGGTGGGGTATAACTTGCCCAAGGTCGCACTACCAGAGAATTTCTAAATGTGGCTACAGAAGTGAACATCACCAGTCCCTGTGGTGGGCCCTTCATCTGTGCTATAAATAAAGGGCTTGGGCACATGATTATTGAAGGGACCTCAGACTGAGTTAGCAGCTACTTCCAGTCCTGCTGATGTAGCATCTGTGTTGCATTCATTTTGCTCATTCTCGGCGGGCAATGTATAGAGAGATATCCCCCAACTGAGCAGAAATTCTGGGCAGGTTTGTCTAAAAATGGGTGGACTGTGAATCAGGCACACATGTTATTTCAGGGAGAACAGGTAAAGGTTATCTTATTTGGAGAAGAGGCCCAGGGAGGTATAATCCACATTTGACAGAGCGGTTTTGATGAGATAGAAAACTTATTTTCAGATACCTCTGTGAGATGATCTTCCTGTTTTTTGAGAGTGAAATCACAAGAGACCATTTTTAGCAAACTACAGTGAAGTCAGGACTGCATGAAACACAAGCAGGTACATACACGGCCCGGCAAAGATGAATTACTCATGAATCAGCTGTTTCCAGAAATCCTGTATAGAATACAAGAGGGACAGTTTTTTAAATTTTATTTTTTGATTATAGTTTGCATTTAATACCACTTTGTATTCTCTTGAGGTGTACAGCACTGTGGATAGACATTCATATAGGTTACAGAGTGTTCCCTCCGATAATTTCAGTGCCCACCTGGCACCATACACAGTTATTACAATATTACTGACTATATTCCTGTGCTCTACTTCACATCCCTGTGACTATTCTGTAACTACCAGTTTGTACTTCTCAATCCTGTTACCTTTTTCACCCAATCCCTCAACTCCCCCTCCCCTCTGGCAACCACTGGTCTGCTCTCTGTATCTATGGGTCTGTTTCTGTTTTGTTTGTTTGTTTATTTTGTCCTTTAGATTCCACATATAAAAGAAATCATATGATATTTGTCTTTCTCTGTCTGGTTTACTTCACTTAGCATAATACTATCTAGATCTATTCATGCTATTGTAAATGATAAGATTTCATTCCTTTTTATGGCCAAGTAATATTCCATTGTATATATGTACGACCACTTTTTATCCACATATTTATTAATTGGCACTTGGGTTGCTTCCATGTCTTGGCTTTTGTAATTAATGCTGCAAGGAACATGTGCATCCCTCCGGAAGCTGTGTGCTCGGTCAAAGAGGATCACCTTATCCGATAGAGGAGAGGACCATTCTTGGGTCAAGGCTATACAAGTAGCTGCACTCCTCTGGTAGAAACTCCAGACAAGTTCTCCAGAGTGGCATGTTTTTAACAAAGTACCCGGATGTATAAATTTCAAGGAGTCATGCCTCCTTCAAAGTTGTCTAGGAACCTTGAAAGGAAGCTAATCCTGTTTTTTTGAGGGTGTTTTGTTGTGAACATTTTTACAAGCTGTATAATGTCTTGAATGGTGAAGAATCATTCTGGAAGCATCCAAATGTCTTGATCCTCAAAGAGCTCTGGTCCTAGAGAGCGGCAGGACCTAGTAAGTACTCAGGACTTATGATGCCAGTAACACTATTCCCAGAACAGAGCCACCTGTGACAGTCACTGCACATTGGTTCTACAAACAGCTTTCAAATAGCAGTTTAAAGACACATTTATTTCAACCAATAGCAAAGTATATAAATAAGTAAGTTACGCTTGGTTAATTAAAATGCATAAGCAAATTATTTGATCTTTAAAAAACTTAGTCATCTTTCTGATGAAAACCATAAGCAGGGATATTTGGTAAACAAAGATTGTCTTCTAAATTTTAGTTTTGTGAAGGCAGTTTCTTGTAAATGAGAGGAAGAACTCAGGGTTTCACTTCTCTTATCTTTGCTGAAGATGGTTGTCTGTCTTTCCTGAAGATTGTACGTCCTGCTGTCCAGCCCCTTGATTCTGTGAGGTGCAAATTGCCCTTCCTTCTTGCTCATCTCATTCTCATTCTATGTTGGATTCGAAGAGGACATCATAGCATGTTTCATGCATGTAGTAAGAGAGATGGATTTCTTGGTATTATTAAAACCTCCCACTTATATGATCATAATGATATTACTCTTCCTTGGGATGCAGCTGTCCCCTCCCCACCATTGGTTCCCCTTTTTTATAAATGCCTGTCTCATTGTGTCTTAGCTCGTGTCTCTAGAAGACAGAGATCTTTCCTAGGTGGCATGAAGTTACTGGCAGTGCCACACATACAGAATAGTTAAGAATGAATATAGGCTTTGGACTCAAATAAAATTGAACATGTTCTCTGGATCTGTCAATTACTATCCTGTGACTTTGAATATGTTATTTAATGTAGCTGAGTTCTGCTTTCTCATTCATAAAATGGGTATAATCATAGTACTGCCTTATGAGTTTTCAGAGGATTTAATGATATGAGCTGATCCCTGGAAAGCATTTAGTAGTTTGTGGGGATTCCTAGCATCCATGATGGTGCACTGAACTTGGCATGCTCTCACCACTGGAAGGAAAGAAGGGAGGGAGGAGGGAAGAAGGGAGAGAGGGAGAGAGGGAGAGGGGATAAACTTGATTGGAGAGAAGATGTCATGATAATGAACAATGTTTGTAGCGGTGTACACTGTACAGTGCAGACTCCAGTGAGTCCTGATAAGCCAAGATTCAGCAACAAAGATCCATTGAAAAAAGGCAATTTGAGTTCCGAGAAACTTGAGGGGATGATAAAGATAGTAGGATGTTACCCTAGATGCCTACACTGTGAGGCTGCAGAAGGCCATTGGGAAGTCTGGCTCCCACCTGCATGGCAGGTTATCTGGGCACAGCTGGCAGTGGTGTCAACGTCCCTGGGTTCCGGACTGGCTCCCTGGCAGAGTAGGGAGGAAGGAAGCAACAGTCCACTGAGGGATTCAGGAGCGGGTCATGGGTGCCTTAGACAGAGGACTGGACTTGTCATGATGCGAAGCTATGTTCAAATCCAGATCCTGCCACTTTCTGCCTCTGTAACCCTGGGTGAGTTATTTAACCAATTTGTACCTTGGTTTGCTCAATTATAAACTGGTAAAAATAATGCTATCCTGCATAGATAATCTGAAGATAAAGAGAGATAATGGAGTAAAAGCATCTACCTGTCTACCTGCTATAATAACAGGCAAAAGTATGTCTTGAAGAATCAATTACTTTTTATCTTATAATTATCAAGAGTTCAGAGTAGGCTTTCTAGAAGAGGCCCTTCCATCTTCCCTGAGGCCTACAAAAGCTGTGGCTACCTATAGCTATACGGTCCAGCCATCATTGGGTCCAGCTTGCCATTATCCTTTTAGCTATTCGCCTGTAATTGTGATGAATTGCTCTAGATTTGGCCCAGGGAACCCAGATTCTCAGCTGAATTGACTACACTGAGCTGAGGAGCAGAGCTTTTGACTCCAGCGCTGATACTCTCTGAAGCAAGCACCTTCTGACTTCCATTCTCTGCTGCTCAGTGAGCCTAAGGGTGTAAGTCAATTTCCTGGCTTTCGCGAAGGATCCCAGAGAGCTTTAATACTTGGAGCCAACTGAGCAGATCATCGGGACAGTCTAAGCAGAAATTCAGTAAATGGTGAGAAGGAGAGAGAGACACCAGTGGATTTTCCCTTAGCACCCAGCTTTGCTTAGGCTGTGTTCAGGGAGGGGAACCTGCTTTATTGGCCTCTTCCAGACTTTGGATATGATTTCCACAGATGCTTGCATGTGATTTCTTCATTTTGTGTGAAGGAAAGAACCTACATCCCAGACTGTGCTTCTGAGAGGTAGCACATCTTTAGCTCTGTCCTTTCCTGGTAAATTAGCTACACTTTCTTCAGCGTGCGGCTTCCTGGACTTCAGATGAGGAGAGCAGACATCACTGCCTTCAGAAAGTGTAAAGTAGGAAGAGAGCATTTTTCTGATGAGTAACTCCTGTGTGGCAAGTATTAAAGGCAGTTTTCTTAAAATGAGGTCTGGGTATGCATCTGTTCCACTAACTAGTAAGAGATGACCATTTTTGCATCTTTAAAGAGGTGAGCTGGCCAATCCTCTTTCCCCAGATATATTGTTAGCACTGCGAATGGCTTGCTCACCTATGTAGGGGCCATCTCTTTTTGAGATAAGGAGTCTTCAAATTTTCTTTTTTATAAAGCTTTAAATCAAATAGACCTTAACATGGAAATTCAATATAAAATATCAATAAAAGTTGTGTTGTTTTGGATTAAGTGGGATCAAGGTGGAATTCCTCACTTCAGCTCCTCTCATCCACCTCACAGTTCCCAAGACTGTTGTATGGAATCCAGGACTCCTTACGGGACAATTTGAAAGCCACTGTTTTATATGCATGATTCATTTTGAAGGGTCAGCGTATCATAGAGGACCTGAAAAAAGCTCTAATAGTGCACATTCCAAAAATAGCAGGAGGCTCATAGACTGTGATGAGTCAGCCACACCAGGCTCCAGTGTCATTCTACCGCCTACAAATTGTGTAGCCTCAGAAACGACTTAACCCTCTTGAGCTATTTTTTACCAAAATCCTTAATAAATCAGGATATGAACTTCCATGTCACCAGCTTATACCGGGTTTACCTTTGTAAACATCCCACCCAACACTATAGCAGGTACCTTCCATGAAATCCAGGTTCCTTGGTCTGGGAAACAAGGCTTTTAAAAAGAACTCTACTGGGAAGTTTCAAAAGGGTGGGACGAGTTTCTGTAGGTTCACCAGGTTCAAATAAACATAAAACAGGACTCATTGTCTCAGTGAGTTCTAGATTAGGGCATTCAGAGGCCTCTTGTTTCATTAGGTCTCAGTAGTTGGAGCTCTAACCTGCAAGAAAGATGAAAGGCATTCCCACCCAGAAGTTGAAATAGCTGTGACTTGGACAACCACCAAATACACACACCACCATAAGAGCATGGGTTATGTGTGCAAGGTTACTCATGGAATTAAAAAATATATAAGTAAAAGCTTTTTTGGCTGCATATCTAGGGGAATTTGTTACAGATCTCACCTGTAACTACTAGAATCCCATCATTTAACAAATAACAAAAGAAAAATATAAGCCATCAAGACCAGGCTTGCCTGGAGTTATACTCAATTATTATTAGTCATGCTCGTTACTGTTTGGGAAGGAGCCCAAAGCTAAGACTGGAGGTGTCAGTGGTTTCAGGTTTAACCTTTCAAAGTCCACCACCAGTCTGAGGGGATTTAGCAAAAGGACTCTCAGCCCAGCTAGGATAGCAGCTTCAAGTGTGTGACTTGCCCCTTAGGCTGGTGGGGAGCTGACTGCATGGCCTTTGCACCACCGGCTCCAAATGCCTTGGCAGTTAGAACGAATGCCTTTTGAATTGTAAGGTTGTTTACTCTTTGCTTCAGTGTGGATGTGACTGCAGCCTCACCATCTGTCTCAGTTCCTATTTGCACACCAGTGATGGAGGCACAGACAAGATTCTAATTGGCCTCCCTTCCGTCCTTTTGATTAGGAATTCTTCCAGAAAGTACAGACAACCTCTTACAGGGGTGTTTGAGGAGGGAGGAGTTGCTGGAGAAGAGGAGATAGAGGAGACTAGAGAGAGTCTGTTCCATCTCTTTTTCATCCCTAAAGTGAGAGGACCCTTCGGGGGTGCTAGAAGTGTGGGGCGAGAGGCAATATGGGTTCATTTTATAGGTAGTAAAATAAGACCTGAATAGGTGAAATAAGCCCATAATTAGCAAGTGGAGGCAGATCCAAGCCTAGGACATGCATGTTCTCACTCTCAGCCCAATGAATGCCCTTTTGTCCTTCAGTGTTCCATTGATCATCTCCGTGAAGGAGAAGCTCGTGTTGGTTCCATTTTATCTCCCTTATTACAGTTTCCACATTTCCTCCTGTGGTTCCAGTAGAGTTGTGGCTTATTCGTGGATGGAGGTTCCAGAGCCTGTTGCTTGGTAGAAATCACCTTAACCTTCCTTCCTTTCTCTACTTACCCTTGACCTACTTGCAACACTCCCCTCCCCTTTCAGAATCTCCCAGTCCTCAGGTGTTAGAGCCCCTAAAACTTTCTTTGGGTTATATACACATCATTGGGTTTGTGGTTCCTGATTTCCCACTAGACAAGTCACTTACTCTTTCTGGGCCTCAGTTCCCTTTTTGCCAAGAAAGAAGGCGGGGCTAATTGGTTTCTGAAAACCTCAGTTACGCATATGATTGGATGTTCACGTTGGCTTTCTGGGGCACTGCCTTCCACATAGGCTAGCTATCCTGGACTCCTCTTTGAGTTAAAGGATTGGGGTGGGATGGGGTTCAAGTTCCATCCTATAGCTAAAGAAGGAAAGAGATGATGCTTCACAAAATAGGGAGAAAAAGATCTATTTCTTTTGAAATAAGAAAGGGAAATGAGAACAGATTGAAAATAGGGAGGGGCGTATCTTAAGTAGAAATATTAATAAAAGTTGCCTTTAAGGGCATTTTGAAAATGGGTCATTAATGCTCCCCAAAGCCATCTTTGATCTGTTCCTTTATGTATCTGCCTGCCTACCTACCTACCTACGTATCCATCTATCCATCCATCTCACGTGCTCTCACCTATTTCTCTGACCCACAAGGGAGTAAAGAGCAGGGGAAAGCAAATGACCTAGAGGATCCCCAGTGAAGCCAGGTTCAGTTTGTCCAGCGGCATGTCTGTGAGGCCAAGATCTTTCTGGCCAGATGTCCAGTGTGACCCACATCCCCACTTTTGTGTCAGTGATCCCCTTCCCAGCGCATGTGTCCTGGGTCAGCTTTGGGGGTTAAATGGAGATATATGAAACCCCAGCCTCTCAGATGTGGTGTGCACCTTTGATAGGGGACCGGCGCTGGGGAAATGGTGTTCCTGGGCAGGGGAGGACCCAGGGAGAAAAATGGAGCAGCCTTCCTCCCTCCTGTGAGGGATGTTTTGAAGCTGTAGAAGTTAGCAGGTAGGAGGGAAGCTGCTGGAGGGGCAGTCCTAGGCCTGGGAAGTCACCAGGCGATGCTGGCTGCAGCTGTATTGAGGTGACTTGGTGAGACAATTGACAACAGTGAGGGAGCACCGTGCCTCTGCTTGGGAAGCTGAGGATATTTCTCCTCTCACCCGCTTAGTGTCCCACAGCTTGCTCTATCTGCCTCCAACCCTCCCTGCTCCCCAACCCGCCCCCTCAGGCTTGGAGAGACAAAAAAATAAAAAAATAAAAAGCTGCAGCTCCTCAAAAACAGAAAGCAGAGTCATCATCCTAATATTCAGAATGTGGACTGTTCCAGAGAGCAGCAAGATGTGTCAGGAATGAGAATGGCCTGAGACAGGGCCCAGGGAACATGCCTGGCTCCACTAGGGAGATGAAAGAATTTTCTCCTTCCTTTGCCTTTTAAATGTAATTCTGTCTGCCCTTCTCCCCCACACCCGCTCAACCCTCTCCCTGGAGCTGCGCACACTTAACCATCCTGGGAAGAGGCAGGATCCTTTTCATTAACTTCAGCCTGATTGAAGTCCCCAGAGCCGCAGCAGATTTCTTCCCCCTCCCTCCCTGTCACCCTGCCGTGGGTCGCTCTCCACGCAGCAGGGCTGCTCTGGGCAGTGAACTGCTTTCCAAAGGGAAGAATAAAGATGGAGTCTGGTAGGGGGCACAGTTTGGAGAAGGTCTGGATCTGTGCTTTTTATGTCAGTGGCTTTGTGGAGAGACAGGCTCGTCTCTGATTGCCTGTGCCTCAGTTTCCCCTGAACTTCTAAGCAGGTCTCTCCCACTTCCAGGACAGAGGCCAGCAGTCGGTTGTGTGAGGGTGTTAGGGTTGGACTGGATTGAGATGGTCACTAGTGGAGGTTTCTGTAGCCCTTTTCTTTCCTGAGTGCAGAATGTGTGACTATCTTGGAAATAATCAGTTGGAAAGGAGATTGTTCAAGAAGCAGAGCCTGTGTTTTGCCCAAGAGCTCATATATTTGGTTGGAGCATGGTTAGAACCCAGAGGCAGGAGACGGGGATTTGGGGTTGATGGCGAGAAAAGGCAGACTTCTGCACACTATTCTTTAGGGAACCATTGAGAGAGGAGGTCACAAGACTTGCCTTTGGTTGTTTCCCAGGTCAGATAACACCTGAAAAACACACTAGATTGTGAGTAAATAGTTCAGGATCTACAAGTTAAGGAATTCAGAAGTTTTTGAAATTATTGTATAACCATCCTTGATAACACCTTCTTGCCTCTCTCAACCCACCATCAGAAAAGCCGTGACACATTGGAACTGCCATGGGCCCATTGAACATTTTATTGTTTCATCCATGGGAAGAGAAGATCCTTCTCTCTCTCTTTTCAGCCTCTTTTGCTTTCATACTGTCTTTTCTTCAATTTAACCTTTGATTCCTACACTGTAGTATAAGCCAATATTCTCTTATAAAACCAGCAGATAGAGAAGAGTTTGTTCCCATCGCTGATTAATTCATTCAGATATTTGAGTGCCTACTTCATGGAGGAAATGCTCCAAATGCTGAGTGCCACTTCCTCTTGTCGACTTGAAGGGTGTCAGAAGCTGTCTCTCACAAGTTCTTCTCCAGCTTAACAATTTAGTCATTCCAGTCCTCACCTCCAGGTTGACAGTATTTCCCACTCTCCCTTTAAGTCATTTGACCAATAGGTATTTATTGGCTAATTGTATGTCCAGACTCTGCAACACTTTGAGAAATGCAGAAGTTGCCTGAGATAGTAACCATGGCTTTGTTGGGCACAGTCTTGTTAGGTGAGAAAGAGAAAATAAAAAATGCATACAACAGCACAGAACAGAACTTTAAACAAAGTTCTAAACCGCATGCAAAGAACTAAACTGCATGCGTCTGTCTCCTTCTTAAGAGAAGGAAAAGAGGGTCCCAGAGTTGCAGGGAGGGTAGGATAGATCCTGACGTCACTGAGCTAGGGACATTATGAATGATAACAAAAAATGCCATATCTCTATTTCCAATCAAATAAATGGATCTGGTTATTAAATTCAAAACCAATGGCATGAGGAAGCAGTGCATCTGATAAGATGCTTTGAATACCCTTGCGGTTGATTTGCAGTTGTGGCATCAGAACTGGGAGGAACTAGACCTTTTGCCTGTTGTCTACCTGGTGAACCCCATTAAAAGACAATAGAAGGGTCGCTGCCCACTGGATTCCAAGGGCCTGGAGAACTTGAGATTTGATTCTTATGGTGGCCTTGTCCTTAACAAGGTGACTCCCATACCCATATCTCAGTCCAGACTTTCTGTTCCTCCTTCCCAGTTCCATGAAAACGCATGATCAGCTATAGCTAGATTTGAAGAGTGGATGGTCATTGCCAATTAAATAAAATAATGTCTGGAAGGAAGGGTCAGTTAAGGGCCATTCAAGGGGGCCATGTTTTATGTTACTGTCTGCAGCTCATTTGACTAATGGCCTGGCACTCATCTTTTTTCCCTACGCCATGTCTCATCAGCAAATTATCTCCAATGTGCTATAAATCAGAGGCATCATATTATAAAGAAAGAGGATGAGCTTTGAGATAATATAATTTTGGATTTAAATCCCAAATACATGTACTACCTGTGTGATCTGGAAAATGATAATTTCCGTAACCCTCAATTTTTCCAACCATAAACTGGAGCTACTTTCTATTTCATGATGGAGTTGTGAAGATTAAATAAGAAAAACTGTATAGAGCAGAAATCCTTGTGCTGGGCACCCACGGGGTCGATCTCCAGTGCATTATAATGCCCCCCCTTCTTCCATAGTATGTGCTGTGGCTGGCCATGGGGAGATGCAAATGCAAAGGGAGCAGGACTGGGATTGGGGAGTCCCTTTTTCATGTTTCTATTCTTGTAGTTGCCTACCTGAAGTGCCTCAATCTTCCCCTTTTCCATTTTCAAAGCTCAGTTCAGACTCTGCCTTATTTCGGCAGCTCCACCCTGACCTTTCCTGCCCCACGTCCACAGTTCGACACTTACACTCTACTGCACTCTGCTCGCACTGACAGATACTTCTTATCCTTTGGCCGACTTGTAGGTTCCTTGAAAGCAGGGACTAAAGTCTCATAATGTTTGGCCCTTAGTGTCTCTAGTCAAACACCCTCATGGCTGATTGTTGGGCTGTGTCATTACCAACAGAGGGACAAACTGGCTCTCTGTCAGAATGGCGCCACCTTCTCACGGGACCTTCTGCCCCGAGAGCCGCCCTCGGGCCTGGGTGTGGGGAGAAAGGCTCAGCTTTTACATTCTCCACCCCCTTTCTGCTCTGCCCAGCCTTAACACCACTTTCCCCATCATTTTTGGCAAAGTCGTTTAGAGAACCTAAAAAAGCCCAGTTGAGCTTTTCTGAAGGCTGGATGCCTAGAGCCCAACATGACTCCCTTCTCTTTCTTGAACCAAACAAAATATTGTTATAGCAAACATGAAATCTTTCCTATTTTTCACTACGGCTCTCCAGGCCTAACAAAGCTAGCAGTCACATTCCTTGAATCAAAATAAGCATCTGCCCTTTTTCTTTACCCTACACTTTTTCAGCATTTTTGACAAAAATAGTATTATTATTTTATTAATTAATCGTATGAGTCTATTAGTGCTTTCTGGAGAGGATGCAAAAATATTAAAACCTTACCTTTACCCTTTGATATTGATTAAACACAGAGATACAAGAACATATATAAACTTGACTTTTCTGTTTTAATATTGTGCATGATAATTTGATGCATAAGCTATGGATACCTAAATAGTATATAGGATCAAAGACATATCATAAAGGGAAACTGAGGCACACATCACTGGGAAGAGAAAAGGGTCGTTTTTACTGGTCTGATTAACAAAACAGAAGGAGGAGGGGAAGGGGAATGAGAAAGGGAAAAGGAAGGAGCCCTCCCAGATGAAATGGGCCTTTCCCTGTCCCTTTAGCTTGTGGTATCACAGACTACTTTGATAGTAGAAAGAAAGTCAGGGACTCCCTAAGAAAGTGTATACTTCTATAGACTCATGTGTAGTTGTACTAACAATTTCAGAGAGTCTGGATCTGCTAAAGTCCATCCATGGACCATGATCCTTAATTTAAGATCTTAAGAAGCATTAGGCACACTTATGAGAAAGGTAGTAGGCGGTAGAGAGGGGCGATGCAGTCAGAGATGTGGCTGCCACGAGGTGAGAAGGTCTTGGAATCAAGGTTCCTGGCCTCAAAACTCTTACTTTTTGCGATTCTGCTTCTTTAGCTCTGGATCTAGATTATAGAAAGTCCATTGCTGATCATTCGTCCTGGAGATATTCTATGCAAATTTGGAGAAGTCTCACTAAGGGAAATTCCTTTGCTCTTTTCCAGCTCCTCACAGCCAGTGACCTTGCAGCCAGCGACCTCAAAGGATTTCAGCCACAGGTAAGTTCCACTGTCCCTTTTATGAAGTTCGGGAGGGTGAAATGTTCCAGAGTTTGGTCATGAGCAAACAAAGTTGGCACCTGGACAGAAACCCCACCTTGGATTTCCAGTTTCTCTGACTCTAGGTGCCAACCTTGACAGTAACCTGGTAGCTTGCCCTCTCCCTTCAGCTCCTCTCTCATCTCATCAGGATCAAAACAACCTATTCCTTCTCTCTCTCTCAATATTTTATAGTGGGTAAAACATAGACCAAGATGCTTGGAATGTGTGGTGATGGGCGGTGACTTTGCTTAGAAAAAGATTAAACAGAGGAGGTAGAGGGTGAGGTGGGCAGGGGTATTTCCCTGCATTTCTCCTTTTTGGGACAGGATGGTCACATTTATGTAATCTGTGTGTGCACATGCCTTGCAGTCATTGGTCTGGCATCTCAGGTCATCTCGGACTCCTGCTCATCTTGGTTAGTTTTGCTGATCTTAGTTAGAGAATGGACCACTATTCTTTCTGGCCAGAATGCTGTTTGGAGGTCACCATGAGCAAACTACAAGAGGGCACAGGCAAAGGCTCTCTGGGGACCTTCTTGACAGCATGGAAGATGGACAGTCACCCTCCCTGTCTCTAGAAGGGGACTTACTGTCTACACACAAACAGATAAGCAGCAACACACATTCACACTGGACACACAGAAGTCCTTGTGTTCCTCCTGGACCCAGCGCAGACAGAGCACGTGTGTCAAGAGAGATAAACCCTAGAGTGAGAGCTGTGGCCCTCTGTAGAGACAAGGGCAGAGAGTGGGAAGTGAGAAGCCCCAAGGAGAGAATGAACAGAACAGCGAGCCCCATGGATGAGTCAAAGGTAAATCCTTGCACCGTTTGGGGTATTTTGATCACAGCTTGCTGATCCTTCTGTCAGGGATTCAATGAGGCTTTAGAATAGGTAATCAGTAAGCTTGTTTGACAACTACAGAAAACTGCTAATTAATTAAAGTACTTATTCACATATTCACATAAACTTCCAGGGGAGCTCAGGGAATGTCAAACAAAAACAAAAGAAAATCAACATTTATCCGTATACCACCCACCTCTACTCCTACCTCACACAAAGTAGCGTTCCAGCTAAAGGTTTATTTTTGTCTGAAAATTTATAAAAGCAAAGGGGAAAATGCTTTGTGTGATGTTGTTTTGAGGCTTAAAAAGGAGACTGAGTTTATGGAAGGTGTGTGTGTGTGGTTTGGCATCGTTGCTTTCTGAGATAATCATATTTTCTCCATGTTTGTCGAGCCACATTTCTAGATTAGATTTAAACTGAATTATTAAGAGAAGTGAAAGTCAGATATATTTGGCTGCATCCATAACATGTGAGGCCATGATCCAAGAAAGGCAGTGTCCCTGCTCCCCCCACACAAGCCCACAGTTGCTGGTACAGATGGCTCACTCCCCTGGTTCTGTCTGACCTTTCCACATTATTCCATTTGTGTGTCATCCCCCCGGGGCTAGAAGCATAAATCCATATTTTTCACTCCTCAGGATGCGTGTTCCTGAGGCCAGGAAGCCCTGGGAATGTTGTGGCCAGTGTGTAATGCCCAGATCAAAATTAATTCCTGCATCAGAAAGGCCCGGATGTGTCTCAAGTCACTACCACCCTTTGGGTGCTTTTCCAAACAGAAACAAGGCTGCCCATGTGCTTTGGGCTGCCCCCACCTCCCAGCCCCAATACACCAAATTATTGGCTTCTGCTGTTATTTTCTCCTCTCTTTGGGTTTCAGATGAAACTGAGTCCCGCACATCCTGATGTTCACAGTAATTCATAGGTTTGTTCCCTTCCAGAAACTGTCAATGACTTTCAGGAGAGGAATTCACTGAGGACCCCTCTCTGGGGTAACTGTAATCAGCCCTGTCAGCTTTCACACAGTCCACACTTATCACTTGCCGGTAAAAGGCTTTTTTTTTCCTTGACGCCTGATCCTGCTGCAACCTCTTAGGGAAAATTGTCATGATTTCCTCACTAATCTTTGATGACTCTCAGCTTTGAAAATGTGGACAAGGGCAACTCAATTGGGCTAGACTGGTCGGTCTCTTTGTCTCTGTCTCCCTTCAGCTTCCAGATAGAAAGAAGGAGGGTAAGGAAGGGACTGACAGCCTTTCTCGCCGTGATTATTGGTTTGCAAGGATACCATGCTCATTCGTGGAAATAAACACATTGCTGTCCCGGCACAGTCTGATGGCTGATGGAGTCTGAGGTTGTAGTTTGCTCTGGGAGTTCTTCCCAGTTGTGAGCTTGGCCTCTGGACCACAGAGGGTAGAACCATCTCCCAAAGTCAGGCCTGGGACTGACAGGTGGCTAGTTTCAAAGGCACAAATGAAAAATTTTGAAGAAACAGACACACTTGAAACCTTCCTTTCTGGTCTTGTGATGACTGGAAATGACTACCCTCATCTCCCTTTGCGGACCATCTCTCTCCACCCCTAAAAGGAGTAAAAGCAGGCATCTCATTTCGTTTCATGGAAGCCTAACAATCATATTCTTTCCTCTCCATGTTTCTTTTTATCCTGTTTCCCCCCTCATTATAAAAGCTATCCATGTTCACTGTAGAAATTCAGAATGGGTGAAGGTGGTCGAAAGTACAAACCTCCAGTTATAAAATAAGTAAGTCTTGGGCATGTACATCATGGTGACTTTAGTTAATAATACTTTATTGTATATTTCTATAGTTAATAATACTGTATTGTATATTTCTGCAGTTAATAGTACTATATTGTATATTTGGCAGTTGCTATGAAAATAGATCTTAAAAGTTCTCATCACAAGAAAAATAATTTGTAACTGTGGTGAGGGATATTAATTATAAAAAAAGTTAAAGAAACTTAGAAAATACAAAATAAAAATCTCATGTTGATGCACCACGGAAATATAGATAATGACATTTTGGGGTGTGGTCTTGCAATCTTTGATGTACACAGACATACGGGTGGATGGATCTTTAAAAAATTGACATCATATTTTATATGCTTTTTTTGTTACCTTCTTTCTTGTTTGTTTGCATGCTTCCCATGTCACTGGAAAATCTTCCAGCAGCTGGCTATTTTTGTCCGGTTGCTAGTACCATCATTTATTTACCACTCCCCTCTTGTTAGACATTCCATTCCTTTTGCAGGCTGAGCTCTGCAGGAGCGATCCAAGGCAAATGCTAGATCCAGGGCCCAAATAACATCTAGGACACAAATAGCATCCCGGGCTTCTTGGCATTTATTTCTTCTTTGTTTCTTAGTTCCTACAGGGATGTGAGAGTTGCTTAAACTTTGCAGGAGCGCGTCCATGTGAGTGTGCCCCTGGACATTTGTACACATGCTTTACAAGGGCCCCAGTGGGGATGTGGTGAGGAAATAACCATGTGGGGCCCCAACTCAGATGCAAGTTTCACGTGCCCAGCCACCATGGGAAAGCTACCTTGCAAACACCCATCCCCTGCTCACTGAAAGACTCGGTCCTCTCCTACTTTCTGAACTCTCCATTGTCTCCGCGGAGAATAGGATACTTTTAGGAGAAATTAAGTGGTACTTCACGTGTGCCTCATGTTGGGATTTTAAGGGGAGAAGTGTAATAGATATCCTATAAAGGAATTTCTAAAATGCCCAGCGCTGTGATGGCCAAGGGTACATTGCAGTAAAGGTGGAAGGGATGCCCAGGAAAGCATGTGCCAGTGGGGAGGAAACAGGGCTTTCAGTCACTGGGCCACCGTTTCACTCTGAGGCTTGTGGGGAGGCCTTCCTGTGGGGCTTCCTGCTGTGCACACTCTTCCCAGAATTTGACTGTTCTGGAATGTTCTGCCACTGATGCTAGCTTTGAGACCCAGGGAACATTACTTAATGTCTAATCCTCTTTCCCCTTATTAAACAAAAAAGATGTGAAGATTATTTCACAGATGATTACCAGGCATCAAATAGGACAATGTGTATGAGAACAGCCCAGCACAGTTCCTGCCGCATGCAGTGAGTTTAATTTCTTTTTCCATTGGCGATGTAGAGGTTAAAACAGAGAAAGTGTACCTATATAGCGCAAGTAGGGAAGTCTTCCAGGTGGAAGTGCCATTGAACCTGGGCCACGGTAGGTGAGAAGGAAGTGAGGTAATGAACCTACTCTAGGGCAGAGGCAGCCTGGATGAAGGCCAAAACAAGGGTGGCGATGCTTGGATGTATTCTGGAGACTTGCAGTGGTTTAATTAATCTGGTTCAGAGGTAGTATGGTGGGATTTTAGTTTGCAAATTAGGTTGGGGCCAAATTGCAGCAGGTTTTAAAACTCTGGGGGAAAAAGTCCAACTTTTTTTTTAAATTAACTATTATTAACATTTTCAACCTTATACAAAAGTAGACATAATAGAATAAATCACTTTCCATATATTATCCAACTTCCATTATTTATTATCCAACTTCAATGGTATGATGCTAAAAAAAAAGCCCAGACTCATATCATTGGCCCATTTCTGTGGTGTAAATATCTCCACCTTGACCAGTTTTAAGCTGCCAATGGTTTAACAACCTGTTTGCAAAGTCTTTGACTATCAGCTTTCCAGATTGGCCCTGAGCACACCACTGGGCTAGCCTCAGTAATCATTATCATTTGCCAATCTTACTTCATGAACACTCCCAGCTACTTTTGCTTTTGATTTTAATTTTGGGGGTATGTTTTAAAAATCCCACTCATCACACTATTTCACTCATAAATACTTCAATAAGCTTCACTAATAAATAAGAGCTTTCTAAAAAATGCAATCACAGTGCCATTATCACACCTACCAAAATTAGCAACAATTCCTTAATATTGTCTGATACCAAGTCCATATTCATATTTCTCTGATTATAGCAACATGTCATTTTAGTTGATTTGTTTGAATCAAGATTGAGTTTAGAATTTGACATCTATCTGAAGACAATGGGAGCCTTTGCAGGTCTGAGGGTGGGAAAGAGCCAGAACTGTGATGCAAGGAGATTATGCCATAGGTAGTAGGAGTGATGAAATGAAGAGGGGATCCAGCAGTAACCCTGAGCCATGCGTCCCTATGAGAAGTAGCAGGGAATGATGCTGGGCTGGATTCAGAGGGGATGTTGCTGAGGGAACAAATGCCAGAGAAAGAATATGAAGATGGAAGATTTGAACCTGGCAGCTGCTTGGCTGATTAGAGAAATAGGGATAACTGTCAACCAAAGCGAGGGACCCGAAGGAAGTAGAGGCTGAGAAGTTACAGTGTTCTTCCTTGGGCTAAGAATGATAACGGTGCCATGTTAAAAGGAGGAGGGCTTTGTTCTCCCTAAACAGACTAAACAGACCCTTACTTCATTTTCCTTCAGCACCACAATCAGTTCTACTCATAGATCATCAAGGGGTATAATTATCTGCAAAATATTTTGGGCTCTATGGACTTAACCCAGAAAGTTTTAATGCAAGAACCTTAAACATTTTGTGAAGAGAAGCTACTTTTTAGGAAGGTAGAGTTTCTGAGCAGAAAGAAATCCTAGCTGTGCTCATCTCCCAACAGAAAAGGCAAGGTGAAGCAGAGAAGGGACCGTGGCACCAGCCTATGGCTCGATGGTGTTGTGTGCTTTGGATTGCTGCAGCTGGGTGCTCCTACGCTGAGAGGTGACAGAGCAGGTTGGGGAGTTAGAGGCTTCTGACAGCTCCTCTCTTTTTGGTGTGAAGCCCCCCCGCCCCCAAGTTCCCAGGTTGGTTGTTCTTCTAGGATTGATCATGTCTTCCCAAGAGAACCACCATTATCTGACTCTACTCCAGATGGGCGCCCACTGCCTACAAGTTCAGCATCAACTGTTGTGAAGATTGAAATGGAAGCTCTGGGTTTTCCAGAGCATTCAGCCCCTACGGTACTCATCAGCAATTGGTATTAGTACATGCTCACAGTCCCTTGGACTGAGGACATATGCTGAGGACTTAGCGAAACTGTGCTATCTGCCAGAAAGTATTCTTTGAACTTCACAAGCATTTTCTCATTTAATTGTTATAAGACCCTTGTGAAATTGGTAATACTATATCCTTATTACAAATTAGCACAGGGAAGTTATGGTCACAAAGCCCCTACGTGGCAGAATTGGGATTTGAACCAGGTGGTCTGGTTCCAGCATCTTTGTTCTTAAGCACTTCAGTTATGCCACTTGAACTACAGCTCATCCCCACAGTTACAATAATTTAAACCCAGAATTACCATTGATGAGACCAGAATGAGCAACCTCACCTTCACTTTGTATACATTGTATTGAGTTTTCTTAATTTTTGTCAGGTTCCAGAAGAAAGCAGTTGGTACATCTCAGAGTAACAGACAGAATCAGCGCAGAGCATTTTAAATCCATCCATCTTGGCAAAGAATTTCTGTTGCTCTCGCGCCCTTCCTCCCCAAACTCCCAGTGGAAGAATCGTGGTGGTAGTTGCCCCTTCTACACAGAAGGAACCTGAGTTGAGGCAGGGGTGGGCAGTGTAGCTTGTCATCTAAGACACGCATCAGTGAAAAAACAGGTTGGCTTGTTTTGAATTTGCCATATATATATATATATATATATATATATATATATATATATACACTTTGCCATTTTGAGAAGAACCGTACCGAAGCAAGACAATGTATAAGGAAGTCCTGCTACCAGTGCTTGCTTACCCTTCCCTCCATTTCAAAACTAGAAGAGAGAGAACACCCAGAGCTGTGGCTCTCAACCTTAACTGCAGATGGGAATTATTGGAGGGGCTTGAAAAGTTAAAGGAGTTGAGGCATAACCCCACTGAATCAGTCTGGGTGGAGTTCAGATATTGGTGTTTTCAGAAGCTCCCCAGGATCTAAATCAAGCTCATCATTTTCTTAAAAAAAAAAAAAAAAAAAAAAAAAGACTGCAGCACAGAGGAAGCCTTGAAGAGGAGGTAAAAGCCCCACATTCAAATCGTGTCTACCCTGTGTCAGGAGTGCACCCTGTGCTTCACTTGCCCCTGGCATCTAAACCCCACACCAACCCCCTTATCAGACATCTTACTCCTCCCTTTCCACGGAGGAGGGAGCCATGGTCCAGGCTGAGCAAGTATGGCCAAGAATGGATTCTGCAAAGCCTATGCTGTGTTCATCCCCTGCTGTTTCCACTCAACTGATGGGATCTGCCCAATATTTAAACTAGTTAGTGATGGTATTTGAGTTGGGTTGTGGCCTCCTCTCTTGGACACTTAGACATTCTTTCTGGACTCTTAAAATATATCTAAAAAGATCCAGCTTTATGACACCACCCCAATACAGAACACATTTAATTGGCTAGCTCACCAAATACCCTTGACGTCAGGAGTGAGGTTGATCCCCATGGGTCCTCCTTGCCAGGTTCTTGTTTAGTAAATCCATGCCTTGTTCTCAAGGGCTCTCTTCAACTTGCCTTCTATCTGCTGCCACGTATCTTTGCTCTCTGATTCACTACTGTTCAGAGCATGGACTGCAGACCAATGCCAGCCGGTCAAGTGCATGTTACTGGTTCACAGTGAGATACATCTAGAAACAGAGCATTGAGAAATGTTTATAGCAACTTGCTGTTTCTATGACATCCAAGCATGTGATCATTTCCTTACTTTACCTTTAGAATACTTTACGAAAGTAAATTGGAAAAAAAATCTATCTGGTCATTCACCAGAAATCATTTGAAAAACTGTTCTAATTATGTAGTTTCCTTAGTTTTATTAAAAGGGTAGGGTCTGGACTCTTGTTTTTCTTTGCCTTCTTCTGTGAGCTCATGTGAATACATCTGTATTATGACTAATGTTCCTCCTGCGGAAAAAAAAAAAAAAAATGGCCCCACCTGTAAAGGTGTCTTTCTGGCTACTTGTAGGAAACCTACACAAAACATGCATCTTTTCCCATAATTTCTATGACAACCCATTTAATTTTTTTTCTTTCCAAACATGGACATCTGTGACAATAATAGATCATTTTAACAAAAATAATCTGCTCATGTTCGTACACACACCCAGCACTAAAACCCAAACTGAAACTATCACTCTTCTTACATGAAATCCACAGCCTCATACCACAGGTGTATGTTCTTTGCACTGCCTGCTTTGACAGTGTTTTCAGTAGATTTTCTTCTTTTCTTTAAAAACCATAATTGGTATGTGGTCCCAGAGAGAGAAGTTCTCCAGGTGTTTCCGGAGTGTCTGGCCTTTCAATGGAATATTCTGAAGTTTTAATAAGTTCTCTTGGGATACTAAATCTCTTTAGAATTTAGTGAATATTTTGTTTCTCCCAAGATGTTCTGACCATCTGAGGGCTGCGTGCAGGTGGACCCAGCTTAAAACAAACTAATGCGTAGAAGGTCATGCCTGAGAAACTGATAGGTGGCAGGTGGGTGTTGGGAGGGTTATTCATAGGCATAAAGATTTTCCTACTTTATCAAAGGAGTCAGCATAAGTTATCTCTGATAGTGTATTACAAAAATGATTTAGCCTTTTAAAATCTGATTTTAGCTCAACTTTTCAGAGTAGAAGTGAGGCCAACCAGTGGGGACTCACTGTGAATAGCATCTTCTCTTTCAACTATAGCTTTCTCGTTTAAAACAAAACAAAACAAAAAACTTAGCACCAAGGGTGTAGGGTTAGATGATTTCTGTGATCCCCTGAGACTCACACATTTAATTACTCGGTGTCTTCTTCATGTTTCTGCTTTCTGTTCTTGCTTTTCCCTTCAATTCTTCTGGTAAAGAGACCTCAATCTGAGCTTCTTAAAAATCATCCTGTAATTTTGCTCATTTAGGCCTGGAGCCATTGAAGTTTTGTGATAAATCTCAGATATCTGTGTTTATTAGCAGATTGAGTTATAGCATCAGATTTCCCTGTGTCTGCATTTTAATACGATGCATAACTTTGTTCTATACATTTTTTAGGTTTAGGAATCACTCACATACAGAAAATGCAAATTCACAGAACAACTTTAGGACTTGAAAGAAGGTGTCTTCTTCATAATTGCTTTAGCAGGGTAGTTTTAAGCCTACCCCCTGAGAAAGAAGGCCCATCTCTCCAACAAATAAGCAAGCTCTCTTTTTAAGTTCTTTCCAAACCTACTGCCCGGCTCTCACCACAGCCCTCCTGTTCTTCCACCCATCTACCCAACCCCTTTCCAACACCTTGTTCCAAACAAAAGGGATTGATTGAGAGATGTCAGGAGACCCTCACAAGAAAGGGGCCCCGCAGAGTGGAACAGCTTGCATCTCTCATCGGCACCTTCCAGCCATCTGCTTGCTTGTGTTCGGAGGCTGTATCAAGTCTGCCAATAACCTCCATCAGGGTTTTCTAATATTTCCCTGATAATGACCATCCCCTTCCTCCCTTTCCAGCTCTGCACATGATCTTCCTTCTATATCTCCTATCTTCCTAAAAATGTGTGTCACAGCCTCTAGCAGAATTGTGTTTCCAACAAGTTTCCTAAGCCAATGACGCAAGAGATGAGAAAACTTTGTGACATCATTGTAATATTTATCAATATATATAATAAAAACGGATGCTCATTTAGGAGCATAACACAGATTTCTCCCACTCTGCTGTATCCAATAACTAGCTCAGAGATATGTCTCATTACTTTATCATTTAGGAGTTAAGAGCAGTGATTCTGGGCTCAAACCGATAAGTTCGAATCTCTAGTCTGCTCTGTACCTTGTGGCCTTCATAAGTTATTGTCCTTGTTGCTCATCAGTGAAAAAATACAGACCTAATGGGGTTTTGAGGAGCATTCAATATAGGGCCAAAGAGCAGTGTCTGGCATCTGGTAAGCATTTTGTAAATATACACTATAATTCTTATTGTTCTTAAAATTTACGTAATTGAAGTTCAACCTGGACCACTCAATTCAGTATTAGAGCACAAATTGCAGCTCTCCAAGAGAATATGACTAGAATTTGGGATTAGCAAAGAAGGGAAAAAATCATAAACAAACAAACAAGAGTGTAGATTTTGCCTGATCTTTCCACCAGTTTGTTTAGGGGGCTTTCCCGTCAAAGTGAGCAATGGGCCTGCGAGAGTGCGCCTCGGGGAGAATGGAGGAGCACAGGCATGGACGAGAGTGGATAAGGGATGGAGCGGGACTGTGTGACTGCGAGATGAGAACACCCGCTTCTGCCTTTGTTGATTGCTTCCTTCCCTCCCCATCTATGGCCCTTTCTGAATTAACATTTTATCTCTTTCCCGTGGAGAAAGACTAGCTCGAAAGTATTAAAAATGATTTTAAACAAATCTATCAGGAGCTTCTCAGCCACCAGACTGTTGCCTCATCTGAACCAACTGCCTTGGGCCCACTGATCTCAGCATAATCCTAGATATCACTCTGGCTGCAACTATAGAAGAATCATAGTCACAGTGATTTACTTCCCAGAAAAATCACTGAAGAACTGTACTGAGAGGTGCTGTTCAGGAGACTGTGCTAGGGCTTGGGGACTTTGGGAGGCTTTATATGATAACTTTCACACCCATAAATTTAGTTGTTTCTGTATTAAAAAATGAGACAAGAGGTGATTCAGGAGGATGTGGGTCCTGGACTTTGTAGACCACTAGACTGAGGTGGCATCTGCAGATAGGACCCATCCTGGCCGCAGGACTCTTGTCTCCAGTAAGCAGTCCACCCCCACATGCGGACAGGGCAAGTAGCTTGTTGATGGGAATGAGAGATCTGTGCTCCAAAGCCAACCTTGACTCCACTGTGAGAAAACACAGCTGGCGAACTTTGGCTTTCTCGCCCTTCATCTGGGTAGAAACAGAAATGCAAAGTGAGGAATGGGGGATGAGCATTGTGTAAAAATAAGAATCTGTGTGCTTCCAGCAAAAAGTACATGCTCCATAAATATTTGGGGAGCCCATTCTAGGGATGCATGTATACCAGGGGTGAAAGAGTTCCCCTACACAAAAATGCATGTATCAAAACTTTTTCCCTAGTGCTTTCTGGTCTTGTGGTTTTAATGAAGATGTCTCTATTACTTTTTTAGGGTAACCAAATCTTTGCAGGCTTACGTGTCTTTCACTATTATTTTATGGTATTTATAGTAGGTGTGTTCAAGTACCTCTGGAACTGGGACTAGAAATACACAGCTTCGAATCAAATTAGAATTCAGTTCACCTGCCTCAACCTATTGCATCATTGGCGTCCTGTGAAAGGTGACTGAGGCATGGGATCCTAAGAGAAGTGGGGAGAATGTTGAAAAAAGAAACGCCTGTGAAATCTCAGCCGACAGGCGTCTGGAGAGACAGCGCGTTTTAGTCCTGATAAACTCCAGCAGAAAAGAGCAATCAGCTACATGGGAGCTGGACAAATTAAATGGCTGAGTATTATTTCAAAGGAGAGCTTGGGCAGCATCAGAAATTCCCCATCAGCTGTAATAACGCCAATTACTTTGCCAATTGTAGATTCCATTGAGATGTGTTTAGTGCAATCAGGCAGCGGACTCTTGCAGGGGCCTGATGGGTTTTGTTTACTCTGAATGTGCATTTGTAGAGAATCTTTTGCACCCAAAGGCTTAGAGTTCTGAGCATCCACCCTTCAGTCCAGATCATACACAGCTGAGGGAGATTATCTTTGAGATGGACGCAGGAGCAGGCTGGGCAGGCTGAGCAGGCTGGACCCAGCATCCCCTCTCACTGGAGAATGCCCAGGATTGAAATACAAAGAGCACAGCTGGGTGGGGTAGTTCTTAGTGATGGAGCGATTTCCAGAAAACCTTTCTGTAGGTTACCCAACTAGTAAATAAATATATATGTCTGATTATGAGCAGGGCTTCTTGGCATGTCGGAGCTTTGGACAGATCACCATTAAACAATAATAACAAACATGAAGCTGGGAGGAGAGAACTCGCCAAGAGTTCATTAAGCCTTAAATACTGACAAATGGGGTGGGTGGGGGGCACGCAGGGGCTTTCATTGTCTCCCTTTGTGAACCATTTGCTTGGATGACAAGCATACGTATCATTTCAAATATGGAAGAGATCATAAGGGAGGGAGAGATCCCTCCTCCCCCCAGCATTTTAGCAGGGAAAAGAAAATTTGGAGAGTGTACAGGAACATTCATTGCCTGTTTACACTTGGCTCCCTGGAAATTAATGGGTGTGTGGCTCCTGCTCCGGCTCCGTTGAGGAGTTAGCTGTGAATCCCCATTAACACTCTCGGTTGAGGACGGCACTAATCATGGGAGGTTCCTGAGGGTTGGCCTGAGTGACAGCTGGGGTGGAAGCCACGTCTGTGGCTGCTGGGGATGCAGACGAAGAGTTAAAGGCCGATTTGATCCCACTTGTGCTCAGCTGTCATCTGAGGCCAGAGCCTGGAGGACAATGGGAAGCTATTCTCTCCCCTCTGCTTTGTGACAAGCAACCTTTGTGTCATCTTATTTTTTTTAACCTGCCTCTCTGTCCTTGGAGGAGCCCAGGATAAAGCCCCTTTGCCCGGGGAAGAAGGATTCTTCTGAATTCAAAGGCAGCTGCCAGTGCCTCCCAGCGAGTGCGCATGGGCTCGCAAGCCCTCCCTTTCCAGCTGCCGCTGACTCCTGTCCACAGGCCCAGCGTCAGGGCAGGCCCTGCTTTAGCTAGGAGGTGCGACGCGAGGTCAGGCAGGGAAAGGGGACAGGCCCGTAGAGTATGAGGTGAGTGTGGCAGGGCTCATGCTCTGGGCTTCAGCACTCTTGCACCTAATTCATTTCAGGCGCGTGTGCATGTGTGTACATGGGTCTGCATGCACCCGTGTTTGTTTCCCCTAAAAGATGTGCTTCAACCAGTGCATTTTGGTTTGACACCAGCCATTTTGCAGGCGGCAGCTATTCAGATAATGTTCCTGGCTCTCAGATAAGAGGCAGAGCTTGTCTCCCTCAAACCCCTGGGGACAGAAGCGGCCCTGAGAAATCATGAGATAACTACAAAGCATTAAATGGAGGTGAGGGCGTCAAATCACGCCATGTGTACTCAGCATCAGTTACCCCACCACCAGTGACAAAGGGAGCTGCCTCATCTGGCCTCCTCATCAGCGCGACTTGGACAGTGTTCGGGGATCTCCTGGACTGTGTTGATTCATGTGTTCACATGTGAACTCAGAGGACAGCGCGGCTTGGTGACACGGCTCCACCGTGAGCAGGGGGTGCTGTTCCAAGACGCATTCATCAAAAGCAGTCTCAATGGGCTGTGAGACTGGATCTCAGAATCACTAACCTAGCTCAGCCATGAAAATAAACCCTCCTCTTGCAGCAAATACTCTTTCCCATCTTCTTCCATAATATCTTTATTTTAAAAAATTATGTGCCATAAACAATTCAGTTTTAAGATACTCGGCCCTTGTGCCAATCTTAGTGATTTCATTTTCCTTAAATATATATCAGTCTACCTTAGCTAATCAGGATATATGTGCATTTAAGTGCCTCTCTGCCAGCTACAGGACCTTCTACCAAAAGTTATGGCCACAGAGACTCTTTAAGAAGGTATTTCATTCCTTGCACTTGTGGAATGAATAGGGTCGTGCTCTAAACCCATAGACAGGACACAAAGCAATAAAAACAGTTTATATTTATGTAGCAGTTTCATGTACCTCCTTATACTTGGTGAGCACCAGACACATGCAAAACAGGCAAGGAAAAGTAACTCCATTTTACAGAAGAAAATGTAGAGACCAAAGATGATTAAGTGATTTGCTCAGTGTTCTCAGTTTAGTGGCCAAGTGACAACAGGGATTCACTAAGGCCTTCAGACGCTAAAGCCTCTTTGTCCTTTGTTCTCTTTTCTGCAGATTGCAAGACAACAGGCTACTTGGTATTGTGTACCAGTGGCATCTCTATACATTTTTGTTTTACCTATAGAAAAGATTTAGAATTTCTTCTAAACTAATTGTTCCCCAAAGGAAAACTAGAACCAGTGAGAGTTGGTTGAAGAGGCCAATCCCAGTTTATTTGGGAAGCAGTTCCCAGCAACGGCAACCTACTCCCATGTGCCCTGTTAGCACCCAGTCTCTGGATGCTTTTCAGTGGCATCTGAAGGGAAGGCAGTATAGCCGAGAGATCTCTGCAGGTGCAGGTACAAGACCTGAAAATGAATCTCAGCTTCAGTACCTGCTAGCCCTGTGACCTTGCTCAAGTTAGATAACCTCTCTGAGCCTCGGTTTTCCCATGCATGCAGTAGAGGGAGCAACATTCACCTCGCCTGGTGTAAGAATGATTAAGGGCAGATGTAAGGGACCTAGCACTTTGCCTGGAACCACGTACTTTCTCAATAAATATAATTATTTAAGACTTCTCCAGCTTCGCATTTCTCCAAGTCATTGCATCCTGTGTGTCTCCTCTTTCCTTGCTACCCCTTATAAGCAAACACCCTCTGCACAGGTGAGGAACGCCTGCCCAGCAGGTCCTTCCAATGGCAGCACTGGGTCCCAGTAAAGAACCTTTTAAAACTCACTTTAGATTCAGAAACCAGAAAAAGTGGGCAAAGGAGGGAGAAGTAGGGAAGGAAAGAGGCTTTGCTTGGGGCGATGGGCACACGGTGCAGTGTGCAGATTATGTTTTATTGAGTTGTGCACTCGAAACCTGTAGTTTTTGCGAACCAATCTCACCCCAATAAATTCAGTTTAAAAAAAAAGAAAGAAAAGAAAAAGGTCATTGGAAAATGGAACTGGAATCTCCTCAGCAACTCTGAGTAATTCACAAGAATGCCATTAGGGAAATAGTTTTTATGTTTGCCAAAAGATGATACATACTCTTATTCACATAAAACTTTTTCCAGCCCATTACACTAGACCCTGCTGGCATCTCGAAGAGCTCTTTCCAAAAATAAATGACCTGAGTAATCTGAGTCTTTCAGTATGTCAGGAGTTCAGTGCCTAGGTGTGTGTTTCAGTTTCTTTACAGCCTCAGATGACTGGTTAGCACAAGTGGAATCAAATCAGCCTTTAGCTTTTCATCCGAACCTCCAGCAGCCATGGATACAGCTGTCAGTCATGTCTTGTCTCAGTTTCTTTATGTACCAAATGGAGGGGTGAGCTTGCTTGCTGCCTAAGAAGCTTTCCAGCTCGGGTGTTTCATCCTTTAACATTCCATTCCATTCCATTCCATTCCATTCCATTCCATTCCATTCCTTTAGAGATCACACTTCTAGAGGCTGTAGAGAATATAAATGAAGGTTCTTATGAATAGGCATAACTCTTCCATAGCTCACTGCTTGGGGCATTGACTACTTCAATATTTATTTACTCTGTCTAAGATGTTCCTCAACCCACTTGGATCAAAGCCTCCCCTTTGCTTTTTTTTTTTCCCCCCCGATGCTTACATATTTTTCCTAGTTGGATAGTGTACTTTTATATCCAACTATCCTACGTAGAAGTGGTTTTAAATTAAAATAAAAAGAGGGTGGTTAGAATTGGTAGCCCTCTGGTCTACACAGATGCCTTTGTGTAGGAAGAGCCCTGTCACCTTTCAGGTGTACCCAATTCCTCATGAACATCAGTGCCCATAAGAAATATGGAGAGAACCTCATCTTTGGGAGTTTCATGAACTGGGCAATCGCTTCTCCTTTTGAAATATTACTGGACTGAACCTTTTACCATTATCTTTGTTATTAATTCAAAGGAAGCTAACTACACTACTTGATGTCACACATAAACGACAGCTTTCTAAAGCCACAAAGAGCTTCTCATTGAGCTCCTCCAAAGTGATCTTCTAATTCCTGGTGGAGGATCTGTTCACACTGAACTTAGCAGAAACCCAGACTTGCGTTATGGTCTCAGGAACGTTTGCCAAATGAATGAATAAACTGATGAATGAGTAAGTAGTGTTACCATGTGGTATTTCAGAAGAATGAGGAGTGTGGGGGGGAGATAGAATTGAGTGTGAATTTTGTTCTTTATTTTAGTAGGTGTACAATCTTGAGAAAATTACTTTACTTCAGTTTTCTCCTTTGTCAAGGGGGGGCATGAACTCCCTTTGAGTGTTACTGGAAGGGTTAGAAACGATCGATGTAAAGTGCCTGATACAAGGTAGGTGCCCATTAAAAGAAGGCTTTTTAAGTCTTCTACCTCACGCAGTGCCTGGCGCCCAGTGGGCCTTTTGAAAGTGTTTGATGACTGACAAGAGCCCAGGCCCATTCATCTGAGGCCACAAGTCATTCACAGAGAGAAATTACACCTCCTTCATCTAATGGGCTGCTGTTCTCAGCTGGGGAAGTCCCCAGTCTCCTGGTTGGCACAGCGGTCCAGCCAACCAGGTACGTGCATACAGCTCTCTAGCTATTCTGAGTATGCATAAGATTACCTGGGGAATTCTTTCCTTGACTAGGCACGCCTCCCCTTAGGGCAGAAAAAGCTGCTCTGATAACCAGATGACAGAACAGAGAGCTTTTTCCTGTTCTCAGCTGCTGTCAAGTGGTGGAAAATCAGGGAGGAATGTTCAGAGGCCAAGGGCTGTGGCGGGTCTTCAGGATAAGAAGACAGGCACAAGGACTGGCTAGGATCAGTTATTTTAGGGTGAGCAACCAGAGTGGGTAAAAATTTCTGACCACTGACAACAGAAGGCACAAGCAGAAAATAGAATGAGCCTGGGGCCAACTATGTCCAGGAAGCCTAGGGCTTATCCAAGCAGAGGCAGAACAGGAGGCTGTCAAAGGCCTAAACAGAGGTGGTCAAACAAAGATCATGTAGAGGAGTGGCAGAAGGACATCCAGTCATGAATATCAGGAACTCAGGCTCCAATACACGGGGCTCAGCAGGAAGAAGATAAGGGTACTGGGGTGCAAGACAGTAGAGCCAAACTAGAAGACATCTGGACAAACAGGTAAGAAATATTTTCTGGGCTAAGATAAGGAACTTACACATTAGAGGAGTGTCCAGGGTTCATTCCAGAAGAGAAGCAGCGTAACCATCTCTTCCTCCTTGGACTTGTCCAGGGTACTGGTCCCACTCTACCAGAAAAAGATGATCGATTTCTGCAGCAAGCCGCCATTGAGTCGAGTTAGATAGGTCCAGCCTGCAGCTATGTACCTCAGTTGGTGACACGTACAGTGCACAACTCAAACCTAGGTTTCATCCCCTTGGGAGCCAGTTAGCTCATCAAATGTTACATATGGGCCCTTTGTTCTGATCAGTGCTTGGGGAACCTTTTTACAGGATCCCAAGAAGTCATGCTTCAAGTTTGATGCTCTTCTCTCTCTTCTTTAGCTAAAGATTTATCCTCCCTGAAGTCTTATGAATTGAACTGGTACCAAAGGCAATAGGCTTCCCATCGGTGCAAAATAAAAAGTTATATAGCAGCTAAAGGAGCTTTGTGCTTTTATTAAAACAGTGACAATCAGCCTGTTCATTTCTTCAGACTTACTTGTCTACTCAAGGCCTAATGCCCCTCTATTATGTTCATCCCTTGTGTGAACTTTTATGAGCAGTGACTGCCATTGACATGACCACTGAAGATTAATAACATCGATGCCACTGACAGCTTACCCAGAGGTTTGGAGCATAGAAACTGATTGAGAGTAAACCAGAGGTTCAAGAAAAAGGTACAGAGAAAGAGAGTCTAGAAATAGTTGACAACCAATCCTTCCTGGGCGTCACGTCAGCTAATTCCTTTAATTTTAAGACCTACTTCACGAGGACTAGAGAGATGGCTTGATCTGTGTCCCAAGTAGTGCCTGCCCGTTCTCTCCCAGAAGCATAAGGCATACTGTCAACACACCTGACCCCTCACCAGCGGGTGGAAGCTTCTGCCTCTTATACCTTTTTATTCTGGAAGACAGACAGGGAACTGATTTCTTTATCTGTTGTCCTTAATTGATTTGAAAGTTAATTATCTTCCCTAACAGTTTTTTTTCTCCCTGTTATTTTAAAACGACACCCTTCCCACTCTTTTTCCCTTTAGAATTTCAAAACACAGATAAATAGTTTTGCTGATATTTTTCAGGGTTTCTCTGATTCTTTCATTAATCTCCGGGGACAATAGTAAGCCTCTGTGGCTTTAAAGATGTTTCATTTCCTTGCCAAAGTAGGAGGAGAAGACTCAAAAGAGGAAGTTAACTTTGTACTGAGATGTTCATTCTTCCTCTAAAAGATTAAGAGGTATCATTAAAGTCTTATTTATCATCCCTACTCAAGCCTGTCTTAAAACCAGTAAACGGCCACAACAACAAAAAGACTTGATCAGTTAACTTAGACTCAGTTGTCTGTGGAGCTCAGTTTGGCCCCAGCCATTTGGTGAGTGTACATTGGAGTCATAAGAATACTATCTCTAAATGCTCAGGTCATTGTCTGCTGTAGAGACCCACCTCCAAGCATTACGAGGGCGGGGGGGCTACTGTGTCTCCCAGATATGAATGCACTGACCGCCCTCTTAAAAGACCTGACAATGAGATTCTCATTTGTTACATTTTGCTGTGAGGATCTTAGCAGATTGCTAAATTAAACTGTTGAGATGGGGCCTTTTGATATATAGTTAACCCAGGTCAGACTTCATAGCTAGATGTCTGTGTACACTTAGAAAGGACAGGTAAGGCCATGGTAAATTTAGATGTTGATGATTCATTGCCATCCAAGTGGAGAAACCTCATTCCTCGGCTTTGGTGAATAATTGACCATTAGAAAATTTTCTGAAATTCTGATTTCTCTGAATTTATTATTCCTTTTAATTGAATTTAATTGAATTTAGTGTATTTTTCCCCAACATTCAATGAATGATTTGTCATTTTATGTGTCCTTATTTCAGTAAAAATAAATCACTATGTAAAAAGTACAATGGGAAGGAATACCTTTGTAAAATATAGAGGGACTATTAATCCCATATATTTTAGATTCTCCTGCATTCTGGGTTTTTCTTCACCTAAGAGGCTATCCTGTTTTTCTCCACCTGATGAGGAAACTTTAGCAAGATGGGGAAGCCACTAACACAGGAATTTTCTTAGAGGTCAAAATGGAGCATTCTCAGATATATGTGTGGATCCCAAGTTATTGGGAGAATATACCCATTTATTTTTAATTTTCTTTTTCAATGAATGAACTTCATTATTTATCTATTATTTATTTATTTACTTAAGGGATCCCCCAAAATAGCTTAAGCATACAGCCGGTAGAAGAAGGGTGAAAAGGTGACCTTCAGACTATAACTTATCCACCTTATCTTACATTTGGGATTTGCATGATCTCCTGATTTCAAGTATAAGATTCTTGGCAAATACAAAATGCCAAAACATTGGTCAAGAAAGAGAGGCACATCACCACAAATGAAATAAAACAAAAGCACTGTAAGCACTCATATATTTGATCATCTAAGTTTAATTAACATTTTAACTGATCTTATTTAGTCAGCAAATTGTATTAAGTGTCTACTGTTTGTCAGGCATTCAAGGAAACTGGTTTGAGAAACAGACCTTCAATTGAATGGAGTCTTGATTTATTTGTTTTATGTCCTTAGATTTAGTTCTCGGGTAGAAACATTCAGTTCCCATGTATTTTCTTTACAGATGTGAACACAATTTTACATATTAGGGGATTCCCAGGGATCTGCCAGATCACCAGTTGATCAGCAGAGCACAATGAGTTGGATCTTGAAGATGAAATAGGATTTTGATGGAGAAGGAGGAGTGAGTTGAGGAAGAGAGAATTTATAACAAACATGTATTTTCTACTCTGGGCCAGACACTGTGGTGGACTTTTTATATTATATGTTCCCAGGCCCCCTAGAGCAGAGAGACATTAATACCAAGGCCAGAGGAAGACATTAGATAAACAAGCACGCATGTGAATTTTACTACTTCTTGCTGTATACTTCATTATCTTTCTTCCTCTTAATCCTGTTCTATCCACCTGTCTTCCTCCCCATCCGGCTACCTGTGAGCCTAAGACACGAGTGGACTAGACCAGGCCTCATCATAACCCAGCCGCGCCTTGAGTGGAAGTCGTATGATGAGGCTCTGCTCCGGCCGCATCTTCTCAAATCCTCATGAGTGGGCCTGTTCACGAAGCGAGCCGGGGTTACTGTAACCGTGCAGTCAGTGCAGGCTGCAGATGTCCTGTTCCTGAGAAAAGTGATGTGTTTGAGGCCTCAGTGATCCCAATTGGCTGTAAATACTTATCAGAATTTTTGGACTATAGCTTAAGCTTCCATGTTTTCTTTTTTTTTTTAATTGAATGTATTGGGGTTACAAACTGGTTAATAATATTATAGAGGCTTCAGGGGTGCGATTCTATCATACATCATTTGTGTATTGTATTGTGTGTTTAACACCCCGAGTTATGTCTCTTTCCACTTTTCCCTTCCCTGTTTTTCTGACTCTTCCAGAGTTCTGCTTCAGAAATGCCAAGAGATCTTGGTTCTATACAACGGAGGTGTGTTTGTTTTTTTTTGTTCTTCAGGTCACATGTCTTTTCACAGAGATTTTTATCTTGGATGCCTTGAGATGGGAACTGTAAAAGACATTATTTTTGAACATTGGAACATTGCTTTTCATTTTCTCAAAGGAGTTTGCACATGATCGACAGACATATTAATCAAACCCACCTACGAGATGAGAATCCCAGACTCAAAGCTGAGGGGAGGGGGAGCCCTGAGTACTCTAGTGTGAGAAGAAACAGCAGAAATTTAACTCAGATCGCTCATAAAATGAATCCTGAATAATCCTTTTACATTTAAACATTTTGACAGTTTTTAGGCATGAGAGGGAGTGAGGAGTTTACACAGAGCCCAAATTATCTCCAAATTGTTTGTGTGCTATTAAAGGGCTGAGAGAAAACAAAGCAAAACTCTGCTGGCTTTCGCTGTAGACAAGAAGTTGTGTTGCACGAAGACCTAGCTGTTTGGTAGGTAGGCGTTACATGCCTGCCCAAGTTTTGTTTTCATCGGCAACTTTAGGACTGGTCATGTACAGGAATTAAGGATGCAGCCAGCATTGAAATAATGTCACTTTGCATGTGTACATAGTTTTAGGCCTCTTAAAGCCCATTTATGTGGGAATTTTAGCTCTAAAAGAGGCTCTATCTAACTTGATCTTGCTACCAATTAAAGAATTCATTTAGGCTTACCTCCGAGGTCATTTCATCTCTGCTTGAATATTTCCAGAGATGGAGAGCTTCCTATGGGGCCAAACAACTTATTTTGTGGCTAGGCAGTTTTTATTGTTTGGAAACTAGTCTCTATATTGAGTTCAAATCTATTTCATTGAAACCCCTATCTCTGGTTCCATCATAACTCCAACACAGATTTTCTTCCTCATTCACAATAATTATTCAGCCTTTTGAAAGCAGTCATCAAGGCTCCCCTAAATCTTTCTGTTTCCAAGCTAAACACCTTGGTTTCTCAGGCAAGCCTTAAACAAAACAGTCTCCATTCTTTTTAAGCTTTGTTCACCTGTCCCTAGAATAGACACTCCTGGTATCTCCATGAGTCTAAGCAGGGTCCTCAGATGTGACACAATATTCTAAATGTGCCCTGCCCAGGGTGGTGTAATTGTTAGCAGTCTCCATTGCCATTTTCTAGTTCAATTTCTGCCATCTAGGATTACGACTATTTTAGAAACCATTGCTAGCTCAGAAAGAGTTTGTGGTCAGATGACATCACCAGTCTTTTTCCCAGAACGACTTTGAGTCATTTCTCTCCATTCCATTCCTTCTCATATCCTTAAAAACAAACAAAATACCTAAGTGAAAAGTTTGGGTAATTAGAACAGATGATATTACTTCAATTAAAAAATGTATCAGATAACATTTGCTGACTGCTTACTAAAGGCCAGGCATTGGCGCTGTTCTAAGCAGTCTTCCTATATTAAACTCACCAAATACTCATAATGGTCCTTGAGGGGAGGTTCTGTGAATGTTCCATCTGAGAGATGTGGAAGCTCAAGCATGGAGAGGTCCAGTTATTTGTTCTTTCTAATTGTGCACAGTCAGTGGTTAACAAGAATGACCCTCAGTCCCCTGGCTGCTAGATCAGTGTTCTTTCCTCACCCCAATGTAGCCTCCTTGTAGTGGCAAAAAAATCATTCACTTTTGTTCCTCATATAAGATGTTTTGTTTTGTTTTGTTTCCAAATTGAGACTAACGATTCATTAGCGGATTGCAAATTTAATGGGTTACTATTAAAAGGAAGGAAAGAAGAAGGGAGAGAGGGAGGGAAGGGAAAAGAAGAGAGGGAGAGAGGTCACAATTCTTAGTATTTTGTTTCATAAAACTCATTTTATTGAGTGTGAAATACACAAATATACACTGGTTTGTGTGTACAGAGTTGCAATGAAAAATTTATTTCTTACAGTTTCTTATGGTCAAAGCAGTTTGGGAGTTGCTGCCTTACATCTTGTATAAGCCAGACTGTTCCTTTCTTTAAAGATTGCAGAGCAGGGAGTTTTTTAGAACTCCCTCTTGATCTGCAGCCAGTGAGAACATACGTGCAACTAAGCAGAAAGTTTAAGCAAAGAACCTTAGAGAGAAAAGAGGTAATTGAGGGCTAACAAAAAAATAAAAAGCTGTTCCAATTACAATTGAGTTTCCATTGAGCAGCCTCATGGATTCCTAAGGTATCACCTCAAGCAAGTCACTTCCTCTCTCCCCAAGCTGTTTGCCAGAACCAGCCAGAGAGTTCAGGAAATGCTACTCTCTTTTTCTTTGTGAAGCTTGGCAAAATGACTTCAGTGTAGCCATCCATGCAGGAAGCAATTGTAAATAGAAATTTGTTTTACATGTTCCTCCCAGAGGAGACTACAGTTTGCCTCCCTAGTAAGCAGGGAATGTCCAGACTTGTGTGCCTGGTGATCTTGCCTGGATCATTTTTTTCTTTTCGCCCCTCAGCATAGCAATGCCCTTAATCGAGGGAGTAATATTGAACTTGCTGGATTGACATGGAGTTTCATTTGCATGCTGAAAAGGCCCCCTTGGTGCTCAGTTAAAAATCATCATATAAGGAGGAAAATAAAATTATTATGTTGATTAATTATAGGCATTTAGAATTTCTGTCAGTTATGTCCATATGATGTGTATGTAGATTATAGATTGAAAAATAGTAACTCTCCATGTTTATTTCCAGAATCATCTTAGGTTTTGGGAAAAATGCATTCTCCCATTTTATTCAATTAAATTATGTTTAAGAATGAGGCAAGTACAGTATAAAAATCTCCAGGAAAGCAACAAAGGACCATCAAGAGAATCTAAATAGATTTTAGCTATTGAGAACTGAGGACCATTTAGGCCCAGCTCACTGTTGTAAACATAATCAAAAAACTATTTCACTTCAAATGCTTTGGCTAAAAATCTTTAACAAAGTTATTGAGAAGTTTGAAAAATTACGACCAGCAGGAAGTACCATGAATTTTGAATCTCTTCTCCTTCTCTGAGTGGGGTTCTTGGGGGGATAAATGGTGATGGACGGAGACTTGACTTGGGGTGGTAAACACACAATACAGTATATAAATGATGTGTTGTAGAATTGTACACCTGAAACCTTGGTAATTTTGTTAACCAGCATCACCCCAATAAATTCAATGAAAAAGAAAACAATAGATGTATATATATAATTAGGTCCTCAAATATATTTCCAGTGGTGTTCAGTCTTCTCTACTGGATGATTATGGTTGAGTCATAAAATGGCAGTGACCTTAGATAGAGGAAGTGAAAGGGCTGTCCAAGGTACCACAACAAGTCTTTGGAGAAGGTAGCTGGGCTCACACATGAGTGCTCTTTCCACAATCCCATGCTGCCTCCAAGTGGGAGCGTAGCGGTCAGTAGTGTTAGGATGTAATCCCTTCATAAATTACTACCTTTTCTTCCAACCGGACAAATGGCTGAGAATTTTAGGATGACTTATAAATGTAATAGCATAGTGTTTAGCATATAATTTGAGGACTAAATGACTTCTCTCCAGGAAAACTAAAATATTTCATTTTATTTATTTCAGCCAAAGAGGAAAAAACACTTTAGATGCATTATAAGCTATTTATTAGTATTAAGTGGCAAATCCAAAGACCTTTTTAAAGGAGATTTGGTATAATACTTAATATGTTAGTAAGGTCCAAATCAATTCCCTACTCCTCTCTGCCCACCCTACCTTCCCTGCACACATCCCGTGATCTGAGCATTGCCCTCCCTCGGTGAAAGGGTTGGAGAGGAACAGACACTCACAGCAGGGCTTCATGGGTCTTTCCTACTTGTAAGATTTGACCCTCTTAATATGGCAGATTGTTACTTCACTCTCCTGGCAGGTGAGATGAGGAGCGTGGTATGAGGAAGATAGCGGGAGCATGCTCCTCAGCACACAGAATCTTTGAATTCTAGGTGAAATAGCTGCAAAGCCCATTGTCCTGACGTTCCATCTAGGGAAGAACTGTCTTTGACAAAATTCCACCTCTTCTAAAATGTCCAGTAGCTTCTTCCATGCCTGAACAATTCTGATGTTCATAAAAACACTTTCTGTTTAGCTGAATCTGTCTCCTAGTAACTTCCCCCATTGGCTGCTTTCTGCCCACTGGAACTATGCATACAGAGTAAGTCTAAGCCCCTTCCCTGCCTCGAGCCTTGATCCATTGAAAGAGAATTGTCATCCCCGGTTCTCCCCACTCTACATGCAAGTTCTGATTCTCCAGGCTCAGTATCCACATTCTTCCCCCTGCTACATCCCACCTCTTTCATCACCATCCTTTTTCTATTTCTCTTCATCTGCTCCAGTTCGTCAGCGTCCTTACTCAATAGTCTTTGGTTACAGATATTCAAGCAGCCATCAGTCCACCCCGCTGCACCATCACACACATACAAGGTTCCATCAAAAGTGTGAGGCTTTATCAGAAATGTTTACCCAGCTGTCGCCCAGAGCGTGTCGCTCGGCTCACCCCGGTTGGGTCTTCGCTTCTGGCCGGGCAGCTGGGCAGTCCTGATTCCTGATTTCCTGCCTTGCTGCAGAAAAGCCCCGTGGAGGCTGCAGTTGTGTGTTTGAGCTGCAGAGTTGCTGCATTCCTTCGCTTTTTGAGTTGTAGAAGGTCCATTTGGGGCCATTTAAAACCCAAACTGTCAAGTTTTGTCCCAGTCTGTGGCCATGAAACTCCCCGCGGGCTGTTTACCCATCACAGCTGCATGTGGACGCCTTGGGGCATCGCTGTGTTAGAGAAGGAACAGCCCGGGACTTTGTGGATACGAGGAAGGGTGAGAATCGAAAGCTTTTGTGAAGACAATATGGTACTTCTATTGAGCCCTGTGAGTTGAGCATATGGAAGCTCTGAGAAAAAAAGTCTGCCCTCTTTAGCGACCCGGGCTGATGAGTAGGTGTGTTGCAAATCCGCAGTCCTCCCAGCGTGTGGCCTGGGCCCCGGAGGCTCATTTTACTGAGGAGTTCCTCGATTCAAGCCGGGGCCATCCTCTCTTACCAGTTTACAGCATTAATTGAGTTGTGTGAGAAACGCTGCAGGTGCGTCTGCGAGGAGAGGAAACTGGGCAGTGCTGTTCCAGCTCTCAGACACGAGGTAAACAAACGGGCGAGCAGCCGTGCAACTGGCAGCCTATGAGCCAGAGCAGATGTGTGGGTGGGAAAACGAGCTCATCTTTTTAGATGGAGGTAATGTGGGAAGACAGCTAGTCCTGAGCTGTGGGCTTTTTCTCTGAGTTATAGTCACCACGTTCACTGAACAATGAATGCAGACCCATGACCTGAGAAAGGCTTTTAATACACTTTCGGGCATACTGAATTAGTGTAATTTGCATAGTAAAATATGGAGGTTTGTAGTATAGGCCAGTGTTATATGAACACAGTAAGTCAGAATATTGGAAGTGCAGGCTGTCACCGAAAAGCTGGTGGGTGCAGCATAGTCAAAGTGCTGAGACTTCTGAGAAGTGGACATCCCACTGGAAACTCAGATGGGCCACTCATTCAAGGCACCTTTGGCCGTGACCTAGCAGACGTGTAGAGGTGCCTACGTCATTGTCCCACATTCTTTCTGGAACCCGCAGCAATGATCCATAGTGATTAAGGGCCTTTTTAATTGCACCATTAATTGATCTTATATATTTATAAATTATAATCTTTAAACTCAAGTAAAATGTTAGCCACTAGTGAGTTTCCTGGAAGTAACAGGAATATAATGAATATACATTGAGGATGTGGATGGCTAGACACTTGGTTCTTGCTTGGTACACATGAGAATCACTTGGGAAAACTTAAATGTAGATAGATAATGATAGATAGACAGACAGACAGACAGCTAGAAGTATTTTCTGTCTCCAAATTCCAATTTAGTATGGCTAGAACAAGACCCAGAAAGTTATAAGCCCTCCACATAAGTCTGACACAGGGCTCTCAGGCTCATATCTTCAGAATATTAGCTAGAGGAGGATTGTCTCCAGGGGCCCAAATTTCATGAGTTTCTGAAAGGAAGCCTGCCTCAGGTCTCCATGAAAGGGCTGCAGGTTCTACTGTCTCACTGCACAGAGTAAACTCCTTTTAGGATTAGGAAGCTAAAAGGTGATGCAAATTCTCAATTAAACAGAAAGAAGGAAACAGAAGGGGAGCCTCCTAAGCACGCATCTCACTCCAATGTGTTTTCTCTGTAATTAGAGGAAGTGATTGCAAAATATCTGAGAGGATTAAATGCTCAGAGAACGTGGTGATCAAATAACATGAGTCACTGTATTCTTTAAAATGATCACTGGCTCAGCTTTGCATGTGTTGTTGAACTGCTGTCTTATACCTCAGTACTGAGGGAAGGCCCAAACAGGAATGCTCTCTGCTGTGAGTTTGGGAAAATAGCCCTGGGTCTCACATTGGGAGACACTGGGGCCTAGTTTGGGGTTGTCCATGAAATTCTGAGTGATGGCATAATAAGGTATAATGGTAATGTCTTTATGGTCCAGTTTTCTCTTTTGTAGAATTATAACAGTAATCCCTACAATGTCTTTCTTCACTTTAGTCTGTATTCTTATAATTCAGCAATAATTTATTGAAATGATATTTTAAGCCCTCTTTAGTACAAGGGGAGCAAATTTTTATTTAAATAATCACATCTATTGAGTGGTTTCCAGATGCCAACATTTTTGGGGAATTCAGAAATGCATTTATTCTCCAAAGAGATTATATTTGGGGCATGAGGGGGTTCATAGTAAAGGGATGTTGGAAATAGGCTTGGGGGTAGTTTCTCAAGAAAGAAGATTCCATCTGCAGAGGTAAATGGCAGTAGCTCACCATCAGTGCATGTTAGCCACGGTATATGAGACTGGTAGGTCAGCCATGAAGGAGAACGTTCCAGACCTCAGAGCCAACAGAGTCAAGACTGATCACTCTGCTCAGGGCATGGGCGTGTGACCTGTGCAGTCACAAAGGGCCCTGCACTTGGTTGAAAGCTCTGTTCTCATCACCTTGCAGTTCTTCATAATTTTTGAATAAAGATCCTCATAATTTCATGATGCTCTAGGCTCCAGCAATGAAGCCAGTTCTGATCTAGATTCTGTGTGCCTTTGGGCAAATTGCTTGACCCTGTGGTTTAAAAGAGACTCAGAATCCATTTATATGATTATAAAGGTAAAATACAAAAATATATATTAACTGCTTTATTTATAGAAGATGTTTAATAAATTTTATGTTTAAGGGGAAGAAGGAAGACTAGAGGTGGGGTTGGCCAACTTTTCCTAAAAAGACCCAGACAGTAAATATTTCAGGCTTTGCAGGCTGTTCGGTTTCTGTTGCAAGCGCTCAACTCTACCATTATGCTTTGAAAGCAGCCACAGACAATACAGCAATGAATGGGTACAGCTGTGATGCAATAAGATTTTACTTGGAAAAACAGGTGTTCATAGTTTGCTGACCTCTGGACTAGAGGCTAGAGAAGTAGAAAACAAAGAAAGCTGAAGCAAGTAGACCAGTTGTTTCAAAGTGTGGACCCAGGCCAAGCAGCATCAGTATCGAGTGTAGAAATGCTCATTCTCGGGTCTTACTCCGGAGGCTGCTCCGAGGGGTGGGACCCAGCAACCCAGCAATCTGTGTTTAAGGAGCCCTGCAGGTAATTCTGATGCATGGCTCATGATTGAGAACCACTTCTTGTAAAACAAAGAAATTCAAGAGAGTCAAAATGTAGAGCAAATTTAAGAAAACTCCATCGACAGACTGTTGATCATTACAAAGGGCTTATACTGTACCTTTATGCTGCTTTATAGTTGTGAATACACCTCCCATCGTTCCTCACCATTGATCCTTCCAGCCAGCCTGGGGTCTTACAGAAAACGATTTGAGTGACTAATGTTTCCCCATACTCCCAAAGATGATACACAGCCAGTACCATTCGAGAGACGGAGAAAAGCGCATTCCATGCAATGAACTCCATGGGGCATTTGTTCTCAAAGAGTGGTTCCCAGGGCAGCAGCAGCAGTACCTGGGAACTTGTTAGGATGCAGATTCTCAGGCTTCGTCGCTCCAGGCCTCTTGGGGAAGGGGGTTTAACCAGCCCCTCCAGGTGACGCTGAGCACACTCAAGTTGGAGAACCACTGGGTTAAGCATTAGCGTTTAATTCTCAACCCTGCTTGGAAAGGGCTGCCACAGACACCCAGTGAAGGAGATGTGTGGGTATTAAAGTGACTGCCCCAGGCCACTTGGCTGGTACCAGGAAGGGTGTGGATTTGGGCCCAAGCCCTCCACTTCTGCATCCAGGGCTCCTTATGCTCTGCCAAGTAGAACTAGAAATAAACAACCCTCCTTCCCCCACCTTTTTAATTTAACATACGAATCCACTTAACTCCACAGAAACAATAAACTGCACATGGGTCTTTAATATATAAAACAGAGCAAAAGCTATTTAGTGTGACACCCTGAGAAGATTCAGCTTTCCCACTTGAGCTAATAATGTTGTTTTAGTTTTATTCTCTTTATTTTGGGAGAATTAGCTGCCTCTCACTCTGATAGATTCCCTCCTTCCTACCTTACCCCTCCCAGCCAGCATGAGGATTAATTTCTACCTCATAGTAGCGTGGAGCATGAACTATTTTGTGCTATTCTGTCTATTCTGGGATGAGATGGGACTTTCTTATCCTTGTTCAGTAGGAACGATGGCACTGGAAAGTTGAAAAGAACGATTACAGTCAGCAAGAGACAGACTTTTGAGATTCTAGCTTCTAAGGCCACCTAACAGAGTCTCTTATCCTTTGTGTCCTTAACATTATCTTTGCCTGCAAGTGAGTGACTTCTGTCCAGTGGGAGGGTCACGGGGGAGACATCTTTTTCCTTTTGGCTGAAGCTTTGGGTCGGGATGGGGGTAGGGAAGGTGAAGGAGTGGGTGACAGGACCTCTTGCCTGTGACATTTACTCCACTCAGCGGGCGTGGAAAGATCCGGTGATTTGATCTATCTCACCTCCTAGAATCCACCTTCCCTGCCGTGAGAGCCCAGCATTACCCACTCAGTGCACAAACACGCTGCATGAACCCTGCAGAGAGATTGGGTCCTGGGCACATCTGTGCAATAATTGTGACTTGACCAATTAGAAATGTTACCCAGGGGCGAGCATTTTCAGTAGTATGTACCATTACAAACCACCAGTCTTCCTTTTTCATTCTTTCCCAACCAATGATATGTTTTCACATATTGTTTTAATCCCCTTAAGAAATGTCAGTTCTCCAGTTTCCCAGCTCACTTGTAGAAAGTACTTACTCTGCCTTTCTCGGTTCATGTCTCCCGAGAGCTGCGTGGTTCAACATGGGAGCCGCTAGTCACATGTGGCTATTGAAGTTTGAATTAACATTAAATAAGGTTAGCTGAGTTCTGTAGTCACACTAGACACTTAAAGTACCCCGTAGTTAGATGTGTCTAGCGGCTACCATGTTGGATTGTGTGGATGCGTATTTCTGTCATTGTTGGATCAAAGTTCTGCTGAATAGCAAGCCGTAGAGCTCTGCTCTCACCCACTGTCTCTCTAGAGCTATGTCTGTCTTTCTCAAGAGTCCCTTGTAAATTCTCACGTCTTTTCTTCCCATCACCTCTAACCAACACCTATTTTCATTTGTACATAATGTAGTCTGACTAATTGCCAGCACTGTTTGGTATCTGTACATTTTAATATGAATAAAACCCTTCATTTAAATTGGGCTGAGGCTCTTGGTGGTCTGAACTAGTGAAAGAAGAAGCGGAGGCAGAAGCAGACTGGACTGGGGCTCGAGGGGGTAGGGAGTATTCAACTAAGCCTATGAGTTGCCCCGGATTACACCTATTAAATAGGCATTTTCTAACCAAATTTTCACTATGAAAATGTTGAAAAATACAGAAAGTTTGAAAGAATAATACAATGAAAATCCATATACCCTCTACTTAGATTCAAATCCCTCTAACATTTGTCAAATTTATCAAATTTGATGACCCATTTGAAAAATAGATTGTAGGCAGCATGACCATTTACTGCTACCTAGTTCAGCATGCCCCTCCTAATACCAGAGTATTACGTAACCACATTGCCTTTGTAATGCACAGAGAATGAACACTAATTCCACCTCAGGGAAGCACTCACTCACCTTAAACATTTCCATTGTGAACAGTGGGTGTTGGGTGCACAGTGAGGATTTTGTTTCTCTGCCACTCTGGTCAGTGCCTATCGCTATGTATACACCTGCTGTCCCACCCAAGGAGCCCAGGATATTTTATCTTCCCTTGGTTGCCCTGAGATGTCAAGGAGAAGGTTTAGAAATAGATCATTATGTGATATTGTCAACTGTAGATCCCCTTCACTTACCACCTCTCCTGTGAGAGAGAGCTTGTAAACCTAGCTACAGGGAGTCCAAGAGGGACTTTATGGGGGTGACTCTGACGATGATAAGGAGAAACAAAGAAGCAGAAGCATTCCTTGTCCTCAGAGACTTTAGGAAACAGTCAGTGCTTTTGAACTGGATGAATGCCATTGCCATTATCATTCTAACACATATCACATAGCCTCTTTTCTCTATGGTCAGCTTCCTGCAGCATCTTTATCCACAGTGCTTAGCACAGACTAGGTACAAAATGATTGCTTATTGAAATCAAAATCTCAGAACAATTATCGGAACAAACTCGTTTAATGTCACATAGTAGGTGCTCAATAAGTACCACGTTACTTAAATTAAATTGATTTATCGATCTCCTTTCTGGAAACTCTTTGACACTTAATATCTGTAGAGCTCATTTTATGATCTGAAGTTGTTATTTAATCCTTGACATTTCATTTATTTTTCCTTATATATTGCTTGTCTCCACATTAAATTATAAGGTCTGTTGGGCCAGGAGCCGTATCTTTTAATTCTTATTATACTACATAAAACCTGCTACAGTGCTGGGTCTATGGCAGGCTATCCATACACATTTGCTAAATGGATGAATGGATAGATGAATAAATGAATGAATTAAACAGAATTGAATTTTACGAACAGGAAATATAATTGCTTTCTAGACGAGGCTTCGTGTGGATCCAAGCTACAAAATCTTTGACACTATTTTTTAAAAGATAAGGGTGAAATGAATGGCTCCTCTGTGACTACATTTTTTTGTATAAAATTTCTGGACTTATGAGAACACATATGCACAGAACACAACACAAACACAAAGATACCTGTCCTTACGTGCCTGGGGATCAGCACTTGCTCCTTATTTTTTAGGCATATGTAGCCTCTGTTCATTATGCCTTTAAGACTCTGCTCTTGCAAGTCTAATACTGTTGATTTAAATACCCTCCTTATAGTGTTTTTCTCATGTTCAAAGATGACAAATCGAATTATAAATGAGGTTTGTATTATAAAAATTAAAAAAAAAAACAACTCCCAAAATTTAAACTAATTTACAAAGACTTAACAATGCAAAATCCTGTAATTATTTGAAATTTGACAAGTGCACAAGCACAAGTTGTAGTGAATCTGACTTGATAATAGTTGAATCTGAAGAAAGACTTGGTTACGTATATTAGTTAGAGTAGGCGGGACTACTTAACAAATATGTGACAAAATATGTGACAGTTCAGGGCCAAATGTTTCAGTGAGCAATATTGCTCCATGTAGTGGTTCAGGGACCCAGGTTCCTTCCATCTCAAGGCTCTGCCACCTGCTAGAGTCTTATTTCCTTGCATTGAGTTGGAAAAATAAGAAAATGGGTCATGGCAGTGCACATCTGTTTACCCAGACTGGCTTGGAAATGCCCAGATGCCACTTACCTAGAATTTATTCCATGGCCACATCCAACTGAAAGGCCATATCTAGCAGCGTGCCCAAAAAAGAAATAGATTTTTCATTAAAAGCTAGCAATCTCTGATACAGTGTTTTAGGTGACTTCAATATGAAAAGAATAAAGGAAAATCTTACACCCCATGAACACAAATATAAGGGTCCATAGTAGGAGAGATGGAGTAGTTTTAGGATGGTACTCTGGTGCAGCAGTGTCTAGGTACGTTTTAAAGGAACATTGAGCCCGGCCAGGCGTGGCTCAGCAGTTGAGCATCAGCCTAGGGTCCAGGAGATCAAGGTTCGATTCTCGGTCAGGGCACATGCCCGGGTTTCGGACTCAATTCCTAGCAGGGAGGGTGCAGGAGGCAGCCCATCAATGACTCTCTCGTCATTGATGTTTCTCTCTCTCTCTCCCTCCCTTCCTCCCTCCGAAATCAATAAAGATATATTAAAAAAAAAAAAAAAAAGGAACAAAAATCAATCAATAAAAAATCAAGGAACATTGAAAATACAGAACTGGAACAGAGGAGGAGGACCCACCAAGATGGTAGGAGTCCAGGAACCATTTCTAGGAAGAAAGGATGCGCAAAACTGGAGAGACTTGTCCTGGGCAGGGGAAGGGTGTTCGAATTACAGAACCCTGGGTCAGTAAAGGAGAACGACCTCACCTGAAGGTGGGAGGGGATCACTGTCAGAAAAAAGAGAAGGGAGCGGCAGTGGGAGGGAAGGGAAACTAAGGAGACATGGAGAACCTCTTTGGCTACTGGCAGTGCATAGAGAATTAGACTGGACGTGGGTTTGTCTCTTGAGAGGTTAGCATCCGGAGGGCATTGCCAAGGGGAAAATATATTCCCACTCCCTACAGACTCCACTCTACCTCTGTGTGGAAAGGTCATTATTTGAATAGTTCAGAATACAGTCATCCAGTTTGTAGGTGTCTGCTTGGCTGCCTTTTATTTTGGTGGAAGACTCCAAATGTACCCCAGAGCAGTGCAGACACAAGGCAGACCATTTTGGTCAAGATCCAAGGCTGTGAGCTTTTCTCATTTAGGCTGCCTTCCGAACTTGGGATGGAGCAGCGCAGGTAGCTTTCCTGCTGCTGGGCTCAGAGTGGCCTGAAGCTGAGAACAATTCATCAACAGTTCTTTCTCCTCCTTACCTGCTCTTACTATTAATGTTGTATTAGCCAAATTTATTGAAGAGAAGACATTATGCTTTGTGTTTTACATGTATTGTAATATTTCATTCTAACCACAGCCCTATAAAGTCAGTACGGTTATTATTATCCTCATTTCACAGATGACAAAACTGAGGCCCAGACACCTTATCCTGTCAAAGTTATAAAGATTTAATGTGGGAGCAGCCAAGATTGATCTGAAAGACACTATGCTATAGTACACCAACCATGTTCACTTTTTCTTGCCTTTTTGGTTTAAATGGAATTGTCTCACTTTTATCTGTATTTGGTGATCACAGAATCAGCTCACAGTCCTCAGAAATTAAAAGACATTCATGGGCAATGGCTTCATCCCATTGCTCCAAGGAAGCAGATTCCAAAACTTCTCCAGGCCACACTATGCTCTTCTTTCTCTAAATCCCTGTTGCGTTTTATAAAAAGTTAGCACTGATTCCATAATTCATTCCAAATCTTGAATGAGTTTATCTGAAGGCTGAGTCCCAAGACCCATCTGCCTTCTGGGTTGCAGGCATCACCGACAATGCCCAGACAGTGCTCCTTCCTCTGTGAGAGCCTTTGCTCTCTTGAGTAGTAAACTCTCAATAAAGACCTGCTGACTTAATTCTATGGCCTTCGTGATGTAACTTGCCATCAACATAGCTACTGTCCTATAATGATGGAACCCTATTTGGGAACTGACAATGGTGAAGGACCCATTCAAGAGGCTGTGATGGGACAAGAGGAGGGAAAACCAGGTAAAACAAGGTGCTCTGGGGATATTTTTCTTCTTTTCACAGCTTTTATTTGGGCCAAACCTACTTTTCCCAAACCTTGGTGTCTTTGATGGAGTCAGGAGATGAAAGAAGCTGTTTCATGGACAATCCAAAGCACACACACCTGTTGACTATTTCCACCCTATGAGAATTGAACCAAATTGAAACTCTGGCCCCTGTTTTATAAAAAGCAACATCCACATATCAATGATGCAGTCAAGTGTCCTGCCAAGGTCAGCGTCCTGGGTCCCTGTGACAATACAGCCTTCATATCCTCACTGGCAACCTCTCCTCCCAGAGGAAACTAAATCTCCTGCCCTGGCAGACTAAAAGCTGGCAGAGTTTCTATTGTTGGTTTGTTCTGTTCTGTAAGCATACGGAAGAGATTTGATTTTATGTTGCTGGTGGTGGGAAGGGTTATTTCTACTTTTAAATCTTGTCTGGAACCTCTCCAAGGAAATATGAGGCTCTGACATCTGTGAGTTTTTGGTTTACAGGCCTCGGGGTCTCCCCTGCCCCTTACTCCCTTACCATCCACTCTGTGCTCTTCTTTCTCGCCACTCTTTGAAGTTACAGGGAAGGAGAAGTACAGGAAAATAGTAAATACAATACAACACTTCTTTTTCCTCACGTTCCCGCCTGTGTACTTGTGTTACCACTTTGTAATACCAGGTATCCAAGGGTGTGATTTCTTCTGGAAAGAGGAAAAGTGAGAGTTTCCCTAAAATCAAAGGGCATTGGGCCTGGCCCTGAACTTGAGGAGAGGGTGAGGGAAACTTTGTATCAGTGATAAAAGGCTTTTTGGTCTAATATGATCACCCCAGTTTTCTCCAGTGTATCTTTAGCCCATTGTGGCTGCTGTTATCAAAATGCCAAGCCCCTTAAGTGGAACCTGTCTTAGAGTGTAAAGCTGGCAGAGAACTGAGATCCATTACTCTGCCCTTTCATCCTACAAATAATGTTCTCCAACGAGGAGACTGAACGTGACTTTAAAAGACTTTCTGCAGAATCCAGGTTAGAACTCACCACTTCTGCTGCCGACCAGCCAACTGGCTCCAGACCACCTATGAGTTTTGTTTTGCTTCTGAACAGATTAGGAGACCTTCACTGAAGGTGGTTGCTGCCCCAAGCTGTCTTCTACCCCTCTTTTTAGTATTGAGTAGGTTCAGAAACAAAGATCTTTATCTTCCTAATGCTTAGGCAAAGCAGTGACATTGTTTAACTTAGAGAAGCTGAACAGTATCTCACCAAAGGGGTGAAATAATGCCACCTGCTGGGTCTCCCACCGCTGGGTGGTAATGCTCTCCCGGCCTGCGTCACCTGCTTAATTTCACCAGCACCGCCAGACCTTACCGCAGAGCCTCTCTGAGCTCTCCGATGAGATTCTTCAACATAAAGGGCCTGCTCTACACTGTTCAGCATCCCACATCTCTTCTCTAATAGACATGTAAGCAATACTCACTAATGCCTAACTGTGCAGCAGGGATTGAGACGGATGTCATGGAGGGGGCACAGTGTGTAAGACTTAAGGCTTATCATTAAGAACTTAGTAATGGAGGAGAGAAGACGCATACACACACACAAACTTAAACATGGTGGGTGACGATTGATATATGACAGATTATTAAAAAACATGCTGGGGGTTTTAGAGGGCAGGGGAGCAACTCAAACAGGGATGAAAAGAGGGGATCTGTATTCAAAGGAAGTGGCATTAACTTCTCTTTGAATTATAGGTCAGGTTTACTCATTAAACCTTTTTTTCCCTAGATGATATCCTTGTTGTTTGATAAATGTCAGCCTTGACTCCCTACTAAATTTGAAGCTTTTTGAGGACAGGGACTATGTTGATGACATATGGTGATAACTTAATAAGTGTTTGTGGGAGTGTTGAGTTCTACCTGCTTCCCCTAGAACTGTAGTAATATTATCCAACTAATGATGACATCTAATTGGATTGAGTCTTTAGAGGAGCATGTATGTTGTGAAATGATGCTTCTTCCTTCCAGAAGCCTGAGTGACTTCTTAATGCTCACTGAGCACATCTGGATACAGGTTTCTGAGGCACCTTTTCTTTACAATGAATATCTTCTGTGTTCAGAGGATTCCCTCCCCCTTCCTCTGCGCATGCTCATTGACACAGATCTCAGTCGGTCACTCTCCTCTGCCTCCCCCTTCCTTCCCCCTTTTCCCCCCAGGCCACTGCAGCATATCCCCTCTCAGCGCCCCACCTCACTGTTAGCAACCATGCGGCAGGAAGCTCAGTGGGCGTTGACCTTTAACCACTTTGGCTCAGCTTTAAGAAATGGTTTGTCCAGGTGCCCCTGAGCATATTCCTCCAGAAATACAAGTTGATGAGCCTCTGTACCAAAGAAGGTTAAGCTCAGCTTCTCATGACAGCAAATCCACAGAACAAGTCCCCAACAAGACAGAAGTTGAGTTTTCTCTTGACTCAGGGAGTTGAGAGGTAAGGAGGCCAGGACCCGGGAGGCCGTTTCACTCCATCAGCCGGCCCTGAGCCTTCTGCCTTTCTGCTCTGCCATCCTTAGAGCCAGGGTCCTGCCCTTAGCCTGCCTCGTGTGTGGTTAGATTCGAGTGTCAATTCTCACATTCAGACTATTGGTGCTGTGGGCGTCCTGAGTACAAAGGGAAGTGTATGGCATGGGCAGGGCCAGCTTCACAGAAGACCAAGCAGAAGTGGGTTAGGACGAAAAGGTGGATAAGACTGGAACATGCAGAGATGGAAGGTCCTGGAAAATAGAAGGGAATGCTCTTGGAAAGGGCTGGCATGGGAACGGGAGTCGTTCGCCTGTGCTCCAGCCAGGTCTAAGGCTGAACTATGGGCTCACACTGGCTGCCCCTACTTGTCCAAATGAGAGCCTCTTAGTGCTGCCGAACAGCAAGTGGAGTGAGCATCTCTGTCATCGTCAGCTCACAACTGTATGTGTATTGGCTTCTCAGCATGCTGTCCCAGACATCTTTGAATGGCCCACGGTGACCATAGCTGGCTGTGTAAAGGTCAGGGTGACACCATACTATGGCTGGGCCCATTCCATTTTTAGATACTCAGTAGGCATGATTTTGTTGGTGTATTTGGTTTCCACCCTCCCTCCACTCTTTTCTCAGCCTTTTGCAAAACAGGACTCGCATGCCATTCTGGTGAGCTTAACAAAATAGTACAGGGCTCAGAATGGGTGCCCAGACCTAGCCTTTCAGTGTCTCAGCCTTTGTCCTTAGATGGGGGACAGACCCCTAGGCTCAGTATAGAGTGTCTAGAGCTGCAGAAATCACACTCATCTCCCTTACCCCAGCCCAAGACATGCCTTCCTGTCTTGGTTTCTGTATGTGGTTTCCTTTAGCTACTTGCACAGACTTTGCGCAGATGCCAACCCAAAGTGAATGGCATGAGTTACCTGGGATGAGAATATTTGTCATCAACCCTGAGGGTCACCATTAGCTGTTGATTATGAACACACTGGCCCAGGACAGAATTTGATTGATGAGGCACAGCCCAGCCCTCTAGGAAATATTCTGCTCTTAGGCAACACAGTGTACACTTGAGTCATTGTGGAAACCAGGCATCAGATTTTGTTTTGCCATTTTAACACCATGGTTTACAGTTTGATTTTTAGTTTACTTTAGTTTGGCTTTGCTGGGCAGGATCAAGATCACAGTTCCTCTGCATTGCAGGCAAAGACTGGCAGTAAGTGAATGGACTTGGTATTGTCTTGATCATTCAGATCATCACCTTCTAGATTCAAATAGAAGGAGACACATTTCTTCCAAAGGTCTGTCTAATCGAATGATGGTAGAAAGTGATAGGGAGGCATAAGGATGGATGCCATGAGATGTTGTTGATTAGGGCAGGTTTGGGACTGAGGTGAATTTGTTTTGTGGTTGTCATTTTTGTTTTTAGAACATTAAGATCTGGAAGAAGCCTAAATGTTCATCATGACCAACCCTCTTGTGTTACAAAGTAATTTAGTAACACAAATGGGACTTGAACCCAGGACTCAGTTCCTAGACCTGTGCTCTTGGCAGTAAGCTTTCTCTGAACACTTTTATATCAAGACCCAGGCACACATTCTGAGAAAAGTTGCCTTTGCACCTGGGCTTCTAGAGTAAGCTTTGATTTTTTTGAGTCAAGGCCTATTTTAATTCCTTCAACAGATCATAGACAGCAAATGTACCCACTTAAAAAATACTAAAATTTACTTAGTAAATGGCTCAGGTTGTGGCTGATGTCATTACTTCGTTGTAAATATGTGCTTAAGCTTCATTTGAATGTAATTGTGGAAATTCATGATGAAGAAATATTGTCCTCTTCATCCCCAACTTGGCAATCAGAAATCCCTGGTGTAATGGGTGTCCTCGGGGAAAAGCGTGGAAACATTTGCCTACTGTATTCCCCATCACTTCATTATGCTCCAGAATGAGCTCTCCAGTTATCTGAACTGCAGAAATGTACTCAATGATCAATCCCCAAAAGATGTATGGGGTTTCAGTTAGTGACTCAGGGAAGCATTGCAAATCTTTTTCTTTTTTTTTTTTCAATCCAAAGGGCATTGGGAAAATGTCCTTCTATATCAAGTGGAGTGTATAAGTCATTCAACTAACCAGTGAGTCAGTTAATAAGTATACAAATAGCACTTAATAGTGTGTCCAGCCCTGTGCTAAACACCATGGGAATGTAAGAGAAACATGAGCCCCAGATCCCTAAGAGGCTCTCAGAGCATTGTTTAGAAGGAAAAAGCATAAACACATAAACATAATAACAAGTTGGGGGACTGTATTTGTCAGGGCTCTCCAGAGGAGCAGAACCAATAGGATATATATCAATATTCAGAAGGAGACTTATCATGAGAAATTTGCTCACACAGAGGCTAAGAATTCCTTTGATCTTCCACCTGCAAGATGGAGGCCCAGGAAAGTCAGTGGTGGAGTTAGAGTCCAAACCCAAAGGCCCGAGAACCAGGAACACCAATGATCAAGGTCAGGAAAAGATGGATGTCCCAGCTCAAGCAGAGAGCAAACCCACCCTTCCTCTGCCTTTTTGTTGTTCAGGCAGACCTCATTTTATTGCGCTTCACAGAGGTTGCGTTTTTAAAAAATTGGAGGCAAGACTTTCCACCAGCAAAAGGATCGCAACGCACTTATTGTGATACTCACTTTATTGTGGTGGTCTCGAACCAAACCCACACTATCTCCAAGGTAAGCCTGTACAGTAGCCCCTCCTTATCTGTGGGGGATACATTTTAATACCCCAAATGGATGCCTGAAACTGCGGATAGTGCCCACCTCTATATACACTGTATTTTTCCCACACATACGTACCAATGATAAAATCTAATTTTTAAATTAGGCACAGTAAGAGATAAACAACAATACTTGATAATAAAATAGAACAATTATAACGTATATTTAATAGAAGTGTGAATGTAGTCACTCATTTCGGGGGATCCCTTGCTGAAGACTTTGTATTGGCTCAGTGTTTTCTGGCACAACTCATTGCTATCGATCAGAATGTTTTCTGTTCACATTTTCCACCCACGAATTTAATGCTTTTTCCATTTTAACTAAGCTCTTATCACACACTGTGGTCATAGCTTCCGCAGTTGGAGGTAAGACAGCAAAACTAGCATGAATTTCTTTTTCTTTCTTCACAATTTCACAGATGGAAGATTTGTTCTTACCGTAGATCTTAGCAACCTCAGCTTACATTTTTTTCCTTTCCTTATTAACTTGAGAACTTCCAACATTTCACTTGAAGGAAGCACTTCACGGCTCCTCTTTGGCGTATCTGAATTGCCAGCATCATACTCTAGTGCTTTGGGACCATTGTTAAGTGAAGTAAGGGTTCCTTGAACACAAGCACTGCGATACGGTGACAGTCGATCTGATAACCGAGATGGCTACTAAGTGACTAATGGGTGGGTGGTGTATACAACTTGGATGCACTGGACAAAGGGATGATTCACATCCCGCCTGCGACGGAGCAAGATTTCATCACACTACTCACAATGGCACACAGTTTAAAACTTACACATTGTTTATTTCTGGAATTTTCCATTTTATATTTTTGGTTGACTGTGGGTAACTGAAACTCCGGAAAACAAAACTGCAGATAACAGGATTGGGGAGAGAGTGACTACACTTCTCAGGCTCTCAACAGATTGGATGATGCCCACCCACATTGGTGAGAGCGATCCTTGCTCAGCTTACAGGCTCAAATGCTCATCTCTTCCAGAAAGACCCTCGCAGACACACCCAGAAATAATGTTTTATCAGCTCTCTGGGCTCCCATTAGCCCAGTCAAAATTAACCCTCACAGGGCTCACGTGGTCAGTATTAACTGTTAGTAGCAATAAAATGTTAGACACATGAGATAAGAGATGGTTGAACAATAAACAATCCAGAACAGGCATCAGGCAGACACCAGAGCTGGGCTTTACATGAACAGAATGTGGTGAAAGCAGGGAGAGGGAAGCGGGGAAAGTCACGCACCGGCACCTGCTCCCACTCACCGAGTGCCCTGGGCAAGGCACTGCCCTCCTCTATCTCATTCTGTCCTCGGGATAAATCCACACACTAGCTATTATGATCCTCATTTTTTGGGTAAGAAAATAGGGCAAAGAGACTGGACACTTGTTTTGTACCACCCATCTAGTAAGCGTAAGTTACCATCCAAATCTACATCTAGACAACTCCAAGAAGCTTCCTCCCAACCACTCTCTCTTCTTTTCCAATTATCCCGTTTATTGATGTTTTTCTCAGTCTGAACAAACACCTGTTCTTTTTCTGACTCGGTTTCCAGCCTGCCTGGAGGTTGTGTGACCAGGAATCCTAATCCTGTGATGAAACGTTCCTCATGGTTTTCTCATAGAGAAAAGTCCACCGCTTGCTGGTCCAGAATGTTTCTTCCTTCTGCCTGTCTTTCTTTCATTCCATAAATATTCATGAAGTTCTTTTTAAGTACTCGAATTTCCTAAACATGATTTGTGTAGATATTGTTTCTGGTACTGAGATGCAACCTCATCCTGCAGATGAAGCATGAATTGACTTTGCCCTGTTTGGGGGACATGGCATAAAGTGCCCAAGAAGCAGCCCCGACACAGAGTATATTTTCAGAGCAGTCAGTATGAGGAGGTTGAATGAGTCCTAAACTATGTCAGGAAATAATCTATATTTAACTCTCAACTGGGCTTCCAACCTCAGAAAAATTACTTCTCTCATCCTCTGAGAAGTCATTTGAATCTTTTCTCCTATACTTTTTTCAAGTATAAAATGGGACTGGTAATTTCTTCCCTTAAGAACTTTATGAAGGTGTTGGGAGGCATGACAGATAATATACTTGAAAAATGCTCTGGAAAGTGTAGCCTGCCGGGCCTGGTGACATGTTCTTGCCAATGCAGTGCTTTCCTGGTTTCCCAGACCTCGTCAACACGTGGCCACTGGCCACCGTGCCAACGCATTGACTACACTGTGCTCTATCACTTGACTCTAGGAACAGCATCAAAGTGAGAATTTAGTAGACAGAAAGGCTTGGAAGTAACCCCATTCCCCAGAGGGCCTCCTGCATGTCCCTCTAAGTTCATGTCAGAAGACAGACACTCTCCTTGGGAGGCTGTGTGACGTAGGAATAGCTTGGACCAGAGCAGCTGTAAGCTGGGTGAGCCAGTAGAGTGGCTCGCATCAGCCCTTTCTCCCTAGGCCTCAGTTTCCTTAGTTGTAAAAGGAAGGGTGCTTGACTTTTTTGGTGCATTTGAACTGATTTCCCCAAGCGCTCTGTGAGGCCCACACCGAGTCCCTGCCTTGGAAGAGGTGGCTTGGTGCCTTGTAGTTAGTTATAGGAGTGTTTCCAGCCTTTGATCCCAGGGTGGCTCAGCTCTTACCATCTTTATTTGTTTATGTTCCAGCTGAGATTTCATTTAAACCAAGGATTACAAAGCTTTAAAAAATGTTTTTAAGCACAGGGCCAGGTAATATTTAAAGGCCTGACTTTCTGGTTCTATAATCCAGTTAATGAGTGAGTGATCTGCCATCCCCTTCGCCAATTCATGTGTAGGTGCAAGGAGTTCAGTGCTCTGATTTCTCCCCCGCTCCACCCCCAGCAGGAGGCTTGAAGCTCTGACTCCTAGTTTCAGGGATTTCTTGTTGCCCAGCACTCTTCCACACCCTCTCCAGCGTGCCCCCAAGGCTGCCAGTGTCTGCCTCCTGCCCTGGAGGTTGTGAGGTGCTGTGGGTCTCCCTGCCCTCTGTGTCTGCACTCAAAGCCAGTGCACATGAGGGCTCCGGGGTGTGTGTTTCCAAGGGCTGATTGCAGCATTCAAATGACTTCTGGGACTCCCAGGAGCCAGGTTTAGAGAAAGAAGCAGGAGAGGAAAGGCGGCCCTGAACGTGTCAGCCCTTGCCGCAGCAGGCTCGTCTCACCTAGACGGCCTCATGGTGCTCACGTGCCCTTACATGGACTTGTTCGCCATGGCCTGCCCGGAGCATTCTGCCCTTGGTTTGTATTTTTGGAGGGCTTAGTGAAGTAGATTAGATGTTTGAAAGCCCAAATCCTCCCCAGTGCTGATGAGCCATCCATACTTTCCTCTCATTGAACAGCTGACAGACAATTTGATTAAATGAAACCCCCCACCAATCTATTTCTGAGTAATCATCCACGGAACAGCCTGTACCTCTGCATAATGTGTGTTTGCATTTGAATCTGGTTTTCATGCTCTGGTTGTGCCTTCTGGGGGCACGCATTTGTGGGCAGGGTGGACCTCAGCGTAAAGACTAGGGCCCCAGGCTTAGCTGGAGTGACCTGGAGTTCAGCTCCTTTCAGGCCAGGCCTCTTCCATGAAAGGGTTTCTCAGCTATGGCCCAAGGTGAGTCCTTCTGGGAGAGGGTCCTAATGTAAAGAGCACTTGACCTGGGAGTGAAGAGATATGGAATGTACCCACCTGACCACTAATAAGCTTTTGGGCTGTCAGGAAATGGAAGTGATTACTCTGAGAATCACGGTTGCCTTGTCTTTAGAAATAGTGACAAATAATGAAGCAGGGAGGGTTGGCCATTGCTCAGAAATGCTGAAGATAAGGAATCCAGCAGTGGGTAAAAGGTTGGATGGATATAATAGCTTCAAAGGTTTTTTCCAACTGAACGTTTCCAATTCTGGCCATTTTGCTCAACTCAACAGAATTTTTAGACTGAAAATAAAGGATGTATATAAAAATATTTGACTACTGTAACATAGCATGGAAATGTAAGGCTTTGTATTCTACCTATCAGCTAGACCTCACTCATGGCCTCAGCATTAGGGGAAATTTCACTTTTCCTGGAGTAATTAGCTGAGATTGTAGCAACTGTCAGCCAACTGCCCCCCTCCTCCAACTGCTAATACCTGCCAGCTCCGCTTTGGATTTAGATAAAGAAGTAGCATGGCAGCATAGGTGGTCCCAGTGCCCTTGACGCCTGTTCTTACACTTGACCATGAGCATCATGAGGGCAGTGCCAGTCCCACTTCATTCCCTTCTGTTCTCATCTTTCAGCCACAGGATCTCACTCACATGGAGTTAGTGCTTGGTAAATATTCGCTGAATCAAAATATGGTACCCTAAAGGAATGAAGAGATTAACTCTAGGGTCTGACTCTGTATATATTCATTTAGAGAAGTATTCATTTCAGTTACATCTCTGTTTGTATGTTACTTTCTTAAAAAGTGCATCCCTGACCAGCCAGTCTCAGTCAAATCCCCTGTCCTTAAACACTGTCCTTATATCCTGTTTTATTTTCTTCTTAATAATCAATGTCATCTGATTAGTTACTATAGTTAGTTAGTATGTACATAGTGGTACATACTACATGTACTTTTATGTAAATATATTTATGTATATATCAGATATATGTATGTGTGTATATACATATATGTAAACATATGTGTGTGTGTGTGTGTATATATATATAGTTTGTGGTTTGTTTTCCTACCTCCCTTCTCCCCCTAGATTCTAGAATGGGGCCTGGCATATAATAATTGCTAAAAAAAATATCTCGTGAATGAATGAATGAGTGAATGAATGAATGAATGAATGAAAATAGGTTTATGAGACAAGATGGACTTGAGTTGCATCTTACAGACTGATTACAATTTGGCTAATCTCAACAGGGGAGGAAGAATCCTGCAGATGAGGGGCAGCAAGATTTTAAAAAACCACAAAAGTTGCATAGCAAGAGCCCAGTGGTTTCATGATAATCTCTGTGCTGATTTCTCACATGGGCAGCTGGTGGTCATCAGTGGTTGCCCACTGTGGTTTGCAGCTTCTACCAGGACCAGCCATGAAGGTCCCTGTCACTGTGGTAGAGCCCTCAAGGACAAAAGTTGCTTACTGAGAATCTGGAAAGCCCCTCTGCTCAAGCTTCTCCAGGATTTATGCCTTGAAAATGTAATAGATTAGTTAGAAACAATTCCCACCATTAAGATAGTCATCTTCACTCTTTGTAAACAATGTGCTTACCCAGCCATAGATTTTCAGTTTTCCCCTTTGTTCTCATATCTACTAAAATAGTATACTAAAATATTACTAATAATAACAGGGGTATGGTATGGAGGAAATTTAACTAAACTGACAAGTCTGAGACTTGGGTTCTAGTCCTTGCTCTATCATTGACTAGCTAAGTGACCTTTCTGGCTTTCAGTTTCCATATTCATGAAAGGAGGTGATTGGGCTACAGCAATTTTAAGATACTTTAATTCTCCAGTTAATCTTCAAAATCTATACTTTTCTTTGTCTCATAATAAAGTCAATCCTTGATTTATAAACAGAAGCAATTCTTAAAGTCTACTGGCTGGCCTGTAGTGGAGAACCTACCTACAATATGATACGTGGTGGGCAGATAGCAAAACTGGCAGGTGCTATTTGAAGGGAAGGGTAGTTGAACTATGGCTAGTCCGGTGGTCTCCAGCATCACAGACTGGGGGGCATCAAGGGCTAACTTCCTCTGAGGCCCAGCTTTGTGAGCTTTGAGCAGGGGCCAGACACTGCCTGATGGGACTGGGCAAGCGTTCCAGTAGCAGCAGGCCTTGGAGCAGGCATGTTAGAGGGCTACAGGCAGAGGAGAAGGGACAAGGGATACACGGCGCACTCCCAACTAAGGTTGGTGCACCGGGCAAGGCCCACAGTCAAAACAACAAAAATACTCTGCTTTCAGTAGTGCTTTGCAACATCTGAAATGCCTTTTTTTTTTTTTTTTTTTTATCATTGTGGTCAGCACAGATGCTGAAGGTTGTAAGGGATCCCCTCAAATGATTTACGGTCCAGAAGGGAGAACAGTAACACGTGACTGTACTATAAGGCCGGCTGTGCTAAGCCCTATAAGATACACAGAACAAATAGCATGGGGGCCCGGTGGATGGAAGGCTACATGGCAGTGTGAGGCTTTTAGAAGGATGTGGCTTTAGAGCTGGTCTTTGCCAGAATGGAACGAGGCATGCAAGGGTAACAGACAATGGCTCTCAGGGCTAGATTGTGTGACCAGTGTCACTTCAAGAGTCCTCTGTGATGCTCAGCAGTCTATCAATGCACACATTTCAGGAGGGGTTGATTGGCCAGAGAGAGGAATTTGAACTCTATTCACGAATCAGAGAACAGCCAGAAAGATATATAAGCATAAGAGAGACTTAACCACTTTATTTCAGTGACTTCACTATATAAAAATAAAATAAAGAGGCTTAAGGTAGTCTCACTGATCTCCCAGTGCTCCTAGATGACTCTAGTAAGAAGCACATACATAGGAAGAGATGAAAAGAAGAAATAAGCTTTTTTTCTTGGTATCTCATTTCTTCCTCTCACTATAATCATGTGTAAGGCATTCCCATGCCCATTTTATATAGATGGACAAATAAAGAAATAGTCTCCGGTAATTGACTCACCCCAAATCCCACATGTAGTAATTATAGAGCCGGAATAAGGGCTTAAACCTGCAGAATCATAGAACTGATGATCTTTCTAATAAAGCATATAGTAGGCGTGTCCATGAACCTTACTGAGATCCTAGGAAAAGACATGTTTCCTGTTCCATCAAGTGTTACCATGTGAGCTACAGTCATTGTTGGAATGCAGAGTGTTGATGTTTCAGATCACCTTTATAAAGAGCTAGAGTAATTATCTCTTCTCATCCTCCCCCAAGTCACTGAGGTTAAAATCTTAGCTTTGTGTGGCCCAGTTAAAAATCTCTTTTCTCCAGTTCTTTGAGTAGCTGTCCAAAGGACAAAGGCTCCTTTTTAATGATAGTGTTTTCCCTGCCTAGTTGAAGTGAACCCTAGTGAGCAGACATAGCACTGCTCGACTCTCATCCCTGGATGAAGTGTGTCTCTACTTTCAAGCTGAAGGGGCACAGCATCTGTAAGGCAAGGAAGTCTAATTACATGGCACATGTTCTAACTTAAGATGCTGTCAGTTATAAAATATTGGAGAAGCAGAAGCATTAGGATAGGCACTTACCAGAGAAGACAGGACCCTATAAATGATGAGAAGAAGACTGTCAGAGACCCCTCTTGAAGGTAATTGACCCAGAGCTCAGAGATTCCACAGGTTGATCCTCAGTCCATAGATTAACCCAACCTTGAAAAACAGCCACTTGCTTAATTGCCATAGGCCAGCTGCCATGTTGGTTAGTGTCTATAGCAAGGAACTGTGATGTCTTGATATTGCAGTTCTCTAGGATGGCAGCCCTGGTAAAAACTTTAGAAATCTTCTTATCTGAACGACATGGTTTTATGTTGGAGGAAGCATACAAGGAAGTGAAGTGAATCACTGAAGGTCAAAGAGCATGACCCTCTGGGCATCTGAAGGACATGTAACTTCCCCTGCACAGTATGCGTAGATTTCAGCTCAGTGGCATTAACTCCTTTCCTTCTGCACAATATGGCTAAGCATTGAACAGGCAGGGACAGTATTCTTGTTTAACTGGTAAACAAACTGAGCTCGTATTGTTTAAAAACTTTAGATGTATGCCCATGACCAGGGACTTAGTATTGCACTCTTAGCAGCAGGCAGGTCTCCTGATGCTGTTGAGTCTTTGCAAGGCATTGATTCACAATCATTTAGCCATTTACTTGGGATAAATGTGTTCTGAGCCAGGCATGCCCTCTAAATTAATTATCCTTATGGCCAAGAGTATGCATCTGTGAGCCAGCTAACAAATCAGAATACTACAGTTAGAGGCAGAATCCATCCAAGTTAACTGGTTGACACACAATTGAGCATGGAGCCCTTAGCATTGAACACTAAATAGCTATCTCTTGATACACTTTGCTTCTCTTCCATCTATGGATGGGATTGAATCCACAGTCCCCCCTTATGATTATCTAGAGCTTTAAGTATTTGTTGTTATTTAAAATGTGTTATCTAGTAAGTTAAAACCCACATGCCTCTCCACTACACCCTCCCTAATGCTGCCTTGAAGAACTAATGCAGTCTAGAAGATACAAGGATGTATTGTTGATGGCCCTTAAGGAAATAAGTCAGTATAATGGTGGTTTGAAGATTAAAAAAGTGTTTGGATGCATTTATAGAAATTCTATCCCTGCCGGGGAGACCAAATCCTCAGACCTTTTTAAATCTTTCTATCAAGTTTTCTGCTTTTCAGGAAATCCTTGCAAGCCTACACTTTATTTGGTTGTAGATAGACACAAACAGGAAAACTTCAGGATGACCTAGTTGTATATGTGGGACCCTTGAGACCATGGCCTCCTTTCAACTTGTACTAAGAGGGAAACTGCCATCTAGTTAACAAATGATGCCAGGTTGGAGGTTAGGCACCTCTGAGCTTCCATTTCCCCAGCCTGCTGTCACTGCGGTCTTCCCACTGATAAACAGGCTTTGGGATCAAGGAGTCAAATGCCATCCACAGCCTAAGTTTTTTTGTAGAATCAGCTCAGGCAAACCCTATAAGAAAAGGCTAGAGAGGGGGAAATTACCTCAACGGTATTTAGGACGTACAAGAATGAGGTTCCTCCTATACCTTTAATCCTAAATTAAGAATAATTGCACTTAGAGTTTACAATGCTAGAGCCCAGAAGAGCCTTGGACAATCCTCTAGCACACTGGCTATTTTGTATATGGTTGGGGAGACTGTGGTTCAAAAGAGGAGTGTGTTCAGGGTTCCTGATGCTCATTCTAATGCTTTCTGCCCACTGTGTCTCGAACTGTCCTTGCATTCCAAGAGACAACTTTGCCAGTTTGGCTGGACATGGCTTCATTCAGAAGAAACCTGGAAATACACCATAGTTCTAGGGATATCTCCATGCCAGCTCCTCTGCTTATTTAGTGAGAAATAGACTCCCAAAACACATTGCTCACTTCTCTTGAGGAGGATTGACTCATCTAGGTCCCCCTTTAGTAAATTACCTTATATATGGCACCAAATGTTTTTTCAGGTGATTCAGAAGAACATAGTCACTCTCAAGGCCCAGGAGAGAAGAGCATGACTCAAGTTGAGAGATAGGTGGGCATAGCTTAGGAAACCCACTATGTTTCTTTTCCTTCTTGGGCCTGTGTGGGGGTTTTTTATTTTACCAAAATGACCTAAATTTTCCAGGGCCTTTTTAATGGCTAGGAAAGTTGCTACAATCCTGCCTGTATTTTTTTTTTTTTTAAACCACAGTGCCCAAGCTGTCTGGTACATTCCCATGAGGCAGTAACCATAAAACAGAGGGACAATTAAATCTTAGTTCCATCTCCAAAAAGGTATACTTTTTTCCCCTGTAAATTCACACATAATAAAATACTTAAAAATTACCTTTCATTTCCCAATATGTACAGGGCTGCAAGGGAGGGCGAGCAAGGTTGAGGAGGAGAGGGCAGGACTGCTGCAGAAGTGGGACCCACTCAACCTGCAGACTTGCTGCAAAAAAATGAGGCTGCAAAAAAATAAAAGGTAGTCAGGCTCCTTTTATGATAGGAGAAATGACTGTTTTTATGGCACACTAAATAAAACCTGCTTTAGAGCTAGAAGTTTATTGCCAGAGTGGGGAAGGCTGTTGTTTTTGTTTTCCATTCCCTTCCTCTTCCTTCTACCCTCCCCTTCAGCTGAGATAGAGAAAGAGGGGTGTGGGGGTTAGGAGTCCTTAGGAAGTGTATAGAAATAATTTGATTTTTAAAAATTATTTTAAAACTTATCCTAACTTCTGCCTGTATCTCATGCTGATTGTACAGGGAGTGTGGTCAGCATTCTTGGCTTTTCAAAATCGTTAGAAGAGTTCTCAACCAAGCAATAACAAACAACCGCTATAACTTGCATTTATATAGTGCTTTATGGTTTCCAAAATGTTTTCACATCCATTAGATCCTCAGGGCAACCTGGAGAAGCAAGCAAGCCTGAGGTGATCATTGCCCTATTACAGAAAGAAAGGTGGATGCACAGAGGATTAGTTACTTGCCCAGGGTCACACCACTACTTAAGAGTTGAGTGAAAACTAAAACCCAGGTTAATTAAATAAAGACAAAATAAAATTAAGATCCTGGCCTGGGAAGTAGGGAGTTGTTGGAGCATTAGAATGAGGAAGAGGCGAGGCTGAGACATCAGTCTGAATGTAGATGTTACAGAAGGACCTGTAGCTGCAAATGGGATGTGCCTTTGTTTTTAAATACCTTATACCTTGGTGCATAATCCACAAAGGCAGGAAGAAAAAGACCCAACACAGTTAAGTGTCTGCAAAGTCACAGAAGAAAGGTTTTCACTGTATGATTTTGACCTGATGGTTAATGCCATATTATCAGGAAGTGAATGGCAGGTCCCTGAGAGGTTCTCCTGGCTCCCACAGCCCCTCTCCCTTCTTGGATGCAGGGAATTTCTGAAAACCACCTCAGAATTACCCAGCCTGAAACATGGTTAAGCAAGTGGTCCAGGGAAGGAGGTCCATGGGGTGACTGCTGTAACAGAAGGAATTGGTGAGGCAGGTGTCTGAGAAGGAACCTGCTTAAGGAGAAAGTGGAATGATCAAGGCCAAGCTCTCTAATCAAAGTTGACAAGGAGCTAAGAGAAAGGCAGGCCCAAGTTCTGAAGGAGATAGTCCAGCAGCCAAGCTGAGGAAGAAGCGTCAGGTCAGCCTCACCTTGGAGGTGGGTTCAAGAATTCAGAGCTATGGGGCAGGTCAGCAAGTGGAAAAAGGCTCAGCAAAGTGCATGGGCTTTCAGGTATCCAGAGAGTAATGTCAGGCCGGAGGGTTTCATTACAGTTCCTTGCACCTATCTCCTTACAGAGGGGGCTTTCACAAGGGAAGTAGAAGGACCAGCTGGAGGCGGAGTCAGGAGACTGTGGACTAACTCTAGCCTTGATTATCCACATGAATATGAACAATGCATTAGTCTTCTGAAACTCCATGTCTTCATCTGCAAAGGAGAAGAGAGTCTCCAACAGCCCTTCAACTCTAAGATTCTGTAACTGTAAGAGCACCATGCCTCTTCTATAGTTTGACCAACTATACGTTTGCTTAATGAATGACTCCAGAATGAATAGTTAGGTGCACCAGGCTTTGACCTAATGTAGACGGAGAATTTCAGCCCACATCCAGACTTCCCCATCACCGTTCAGTGGTGCCCATTGCCCACAGACGGGCCCCAGCACTCATTATAGATAATATGTGGTGCATCTTGTCCCCATGACTTTATAGCATGGCAGCACCCCCACCACAAAGCACCCCAACAAGAACTCTGTACAATGTCTGGCTTTTGCTGCTCTGGTGCAGAAAGAACTTAAAACCTGTAAGAAGCTAAATCATGACAAAGACAAAGAGGAGAATCTGTGTCCAATTTATAACTTGTACACAGTCGATGAACACTGTAAGATATTTGTGCTCTAGGAAGGCACCAGGTAGAGCTGTGAAGACCAAGGCCCCAAGCCACTTGGCTCAGAATAACTTCCCAGAATCATGATCAGTGAGTTTGCTTGGGATGGATTCTCCTTAAAACTAGTGAGTGTGACTCTGGTCATCAGAGACCTCCTCCCAGACCTGGCAACACATCTCAGGAATTTGAGCCAGAACACTTATCAAAGGGATGTAGATAAATGTGAGGATAACTAAGGGTGAAGGTACAGTGTTCCCTGATCCTGCTTACTAAGGAACTGCTTTTCTGATGGGTGGTGAGACCAATAATTAATAGTCATACAATTCTAATGTTAATGACCTAGATTTGTTGAACACTAACAATGTGTTCTGTGAATACATTTTACCAATGTTGTCTTGTTTCATTCTTAAAACAACACTATGAGAGAGGCTGTTATTTATCCCATTTTAAGTGTGAAGAAGATAAGAAAGAAGTCCTAGGTCACACGGTAGTAAGAGGCAAAGCTGGGATTTGAATTTAGGCCCTCCCAGTTCCTGAGCCTGAGCATGCCCTCGGGATTCTCCATCGCATAGTGAGCACTGGCATAGCCCTGACTGTGCGCCAGGCACTGGTCCAAGTGCTTTACATAGATTGACATATTTGGTTTGCCTATTGACCTTAGAGGGTAAATGTATTATTATTATTGTATTACAAGTACAAAAACTGGGCACAGAGAGGTTAAGCAACTTGCCCAAGGTCACACAGTAAGATTTGGACTCAGCTAAGATTTGAACCAACTCATCCTAGCTCAAGAGTCTGTGCCCCTAGCTGCTACACATGTCTGCTGCACTGCCTCTCAGAGAAAAATAGAAGACAACCCACAAGTGACAGACACCATGCTACCATCAGGAAGCCTCATGGAGAAAGTTAAGGAGCACAGATTAATTAGGAGATTCTGGGGGCAGTCAACACAGGTTGACATGGGGACCACCAACAGGACTGTGCACCAGGTACATCCTTATGCCCACTCAGGACATGAACTTGTTTCTGCAACACCACAGGGGCAGGTGTGAATCCCACTCTCAGCCCTGACCCACGAGGCCATCCCCCATGTCCTTGCTTTGTCTGCTTGGCCTTTGGAAGTAAGTGTCGCCTTCCAGATGCATCTCATGCCAAATGAATGAAGTCCCAAATGCCTGCAGTTTGCAGTGTTTATGGGAAGTTTTAAAAGCTGGGTTTTCAGGCGAATTCAGCATCTTCATGACATTTTAGACTCAATTTATAATCAACGGTTATTTTAGCTCTAATGGCAAAAAGCACCAGTTTTGCAGTAAAAAGCATTTATAAAAAGGCAAAAAGGAAACATGAGGTAAAGAGGAAAAAAATACTTTTTCCCTCCACCCTCTCCCATCAGTTTTTTTTCCCCCCCTCTAATAAGCGAAAGCTAGATGGACTCTCTGGCCTTAACCTTTCAGCCCTTTCCTGCTCATTCTAGCCTGACTGACCTCGTACTGTCTCTCTGCCACCCCCCACCCCCTAGAACAACACTGAACATTTAACTCCCTTTCCATGGAGAAACCTTACGTTACCAAGTGTTTACCAAACTCAACTGAAGCAGGCATCTCTGGACCCCAGCCCAGAATCATGACTCTGAGCTTGCAGCAGAGAGGCCTGGCCGGCTGTGTATTTACAGAGGCCACTGGTGATTCTTGTCCTCAGGCAGGTTTGGAAAATGCCCTGCGTTTGGCCAGATTACCTACGCACCCCCCTCATTCATTCAGCTTTCTCTAACCTCCCCATGAGCTTAAGGCTTTACACCTCTTACAGATACGACATTCAGACCTTAATGCTCCACCCCAGTCGTGTGCCATTTTACCTAGGCTACCGATTCTCAAAGAAGAGGCAAGAACATGTTCTGTGTCTTTCTCCTTTGAGGGAGTGGAAAGAAAACTAATCCACAGAGAAGAGCTCACAAAGTTTTAAAACCTGTTGCTCCATAGCTGTTCCGCGTTAGGATGAGTCTTCAGTGGTTGCTCAGTGCCTTGGCTGTAGAATGTGTTGGAGGCCAGGACTGTGTTCGTATTTTCGCTCTGTCCCCCAGGGCTCCCACCACCCAGCTGGGGCCTAGAGAAGCTTGGGCAGGGAGAGCAAAGCTGGTGCTATTAGTGAGGATCTGAGTTAGCAGGCCCTCTCATCCGAATAGCTCAATCAGGAGCCCTCGTGTCCCTTCTGGAAGGATGCAGTGACTGCTGCTCTCCAATTAGCCCCTGCAAGCTAGCTCCATGGCTGCCTCTGAAGTGGCCTCCCTGCCTCTCCACACTATTTTCTCTCTTACTCTGCATTTCCTTAAGTCGACTTCCAGATCTTCTGCTGAGAGGCTATTTTTTTATTTGTATCCACACAATTGAAAGTCCAGTTTTCATCATGTTTTCCCCTAACAATAGCACATTTCCAGACCCACAGGGAAAAAGCCCCTTGAAGTCTGCTAAGGACTGCTGGGTGGGAGGGCGGACTGGGAACTCCCTTCCAAGGGTGCATTCTCTGTCTTGCAGGGGCCTGGTCCTCGGATTGAGGCCAACACATGCAGGGATGCTTGTCTTTCTGCTTGCCAGAACTCTCCAAGGGCAGATAGACTTCAGCGCAAAATAGGAAAGGTAGGAAAGCACTCTCATAGAAAGAAGAATGCATTTTGTGCAGAAGTGAGCTCCCAGTACTGCATATCGTCAAGTAGCTCCCAGGAGACCATGAAGAAAGACCTTGAGCTCTGAACATTGGGCTAGGTTGAGGGTGGGAGCAGCCACAGACTGTGGCCACCAGGCCCTCTGAATGGTTCATAGGCAAGAAACCACCATCTGAACTTCAGTGGGACTCTCCCTGGTTAATGGATCTGCCCCATCCCCTATTTCTGGTGGATGTTGCTTTTCAGAAGAGCGGTTTACTGACAAATGCATAAGTGTAATAGCTATATTTATACATTGACTACTCTGGGACAGGCACTGTGTTAAATACTTTACTCTCATCAGCTTCTAATCCTTCCAACTTCCCTTGGATGTGAGCACTGCTATTACTTTCCCAAAGAGGAAGCTAAGATGCAGAGGTCATGTGGCTAGTCCCCTTAATTATGGAGCTGGGATTCAAACCCCAGCACAGAACCCAAGCCTCCCTCCCAACCCTTGGATCTCAGGAATAGTGACATGGGTGGAGGGCTTGCAAAAGAGGGCCTGGGCCAGTGCATCTCAAATGGTTGACCTTGGACCGCACTTGGGAGCCTGTAGAAATGCAGAATGCCCGCCCCACCACAGACCTCCTCTATCAGAATCTGCATTTTCACAGGATCCCCAGGTGAATCATGTGCAATTTAAGTTTAAGAAGGGATGGGTTCCAATGTCACTGTGCTATGTGGTCCAGCTTTTTCATTTATACTCCAGTCCCCTCTCTTCACCCGCCTCCCATTGTTGAGGTGGGGAGAGGCACAATGCAAGTATGAAATGATCTCCCACGCTCTTATTGCTTTGACAAATTCCACTCACCTCCAGATATTTTGGTCAGTCCTCATCAAAGTCCTGATTTGTGCTGACAGGGAAAGGGACTCTGGCTAGTTGGAAGAGGGGGAGGAAGACAGCAGGGGAGGAAGGCAGCAGAGACAGCGGTCATGTCCACTGGGGACCAAGCCAGGTCCTGTGTCCCTGCATCCATCTTGCCACTACCCCCACTCTCTTGCCCCCTGCCCTGCTGGCATCCCCCTCTGTACAGCATAACAAAGGGTGGCTTTCCCACCAGGAGAGTCCTGCTATGTCCCTGAACACGACAGTCCCTCCAGCCACTGCCGATGTTATTAATTTTTAAAACAAACTTCCTGATTGAGGTTCTGGCTGCCCCTAAATTGTCTCTACAAGGAGACTGTGTACTAATTAACCCATAGAAACAATCAATGATGTACCTTTTTCAAGTTTCAGGATGATTAGAATATGAAAATGAAGAGCACAATGGTGCAGATGTTTTAAAATCACAGCAGACAGCAATTAGTGACACGGAAACCAGCTGCTTATCTCTCCAGATAAAGCCTCTTAATAGGGAATTACACTGGAGGAGTCATTACCCAGATGGATCTCACATGATTTACCGAGGAGGCGGGGCAGCATTATCTTTGATTTGTGAGCAGGTTCTTGTCAAGCTTCCTTCCTTACCTCAAACGAGGTGGATCTGTGGCTGGCGTGGAGGTGGGCCTCACCTCTCTACCTGTTGTGCCAGGTCAGGGATGCCGCCAAGAACCAGAAAAGGCAAGATGGGCCCTGCAGAAGCCACAAGCACCTGCCTCTGTGATTCAGGCTCCATTGTTTGGGGATCAGCTCAGTCAGCCGTTCCTGTGCAGGGAGGAAAATGGAGACTGGGGGAAGGGAGACAATGAGTTTCTGGCTGCCTTAGGTGTTCACTGGGAAAAAAATGTCCCTAAGTATGGCAGAGTGGTTTGGATGTGTGTGTGTGTGTGTTGGATCTAGGGGGTTATTAGTAACTATTGTTTGATGCATTTCCTCTCCTTTTTTATATAATTGAGGTAAAATTTACATATAATGAAATATATAGATCTTAAGTTTACAGTTAAAAGAGTTTTGGCAAATGTATACAGCTATGTAACTCAGATTCCTATTAGGATGCAAAACATGTTTATTGCCCCCAGAGACCTCCTTCCTGAGCCTTTCCATCCCACCTCACCCTATAAGTAACCACTTTTCTGATTTCTCTCCTAGCAGATTAGTTTTAGCTGTTCTAGGACTTCATATAAATTGAATCCTACAGTATGTACTTTGGGGGCTCTGGTTTCTCTCACACAGCATGGTCTTGTGCGTGCGTTATATGCCCATCCTTTGTTCTTATTCAAGAGTTTGTGTGCTCCACCTTTGATGGATATTTGAGCTGTTTCCTGGTGATTTCTCCTCTAAATGAGCTGTTCTGAAGTCTCTATAAAAGTCTGCTTGTGGATGCATGTTTTCACCTGTCTTGGGTAAACACGCATCAGTGGAATTGCTGGGTCAGAGGGTATGTTTAGCTTTAAAAGGCATAGTCAGAATATCTGCCAAAGTGCTACCATTTTGCATTCCCTCAAGCAATGGGTTTCAGCTTCCCCATGTCTTTATCAACACTTGTTTGTTGTTGTTCCTTTATCTTTTTAATATCAGCCATCCTACTAGATATGTAGTAATATCTCATTGTGGTTTTAGTCAGCATTTCCCTGATGACAAATAATGTTTGAGGACATTGACACGTGCCCACTGGTCGTTTCTGCTTGCTTTGTGACCCAACATATTTCGGTGAAGGTATTTTGCAACTGGGTGAAGTTAATTTGGTTGAGAGTATTGTTCAAATCGTTTGTATAATTTTTCGCCTTTTTTTTTGTTAATCAATTTGTTCTAGAAGTTACCAGGAGAGGAGTGCTAAAATCCCTTTAATTGCCGAGTTGTCTCTCTTCCTTCAATTCTCTTAGTTTTTGTTTCATATATATGAAGTCCTGTTATGAGGTGCAAACAAATGTAGGATTATGGTCTCTTCTTGATGAATTGACTCTTATCATTTTGAAATGTCCCTAAATTATTCCTGGTAGGCCTGTTTGTTCTGAAGCCTGTTTTGCATTATATTAATTTAGTCAGTCCAGCGTTCTCATGCTTCGTGTCCTGTGGTATATCTTGTTTCATCCTTTCACTTTTAAACCATCTGAGTCTTTATATTTAAAGTGTATCTCTTGTAAACACCATACAGTTGGGTCTTACTTCTTAATTCAGTCTGACAACCTACCCCCTGCTTTTGTTGTTGCTGTTTTGTTTTAGAGCGTCTAGTATATAGATAGTTAATGTAATTACTGGTGTCACTGAGTTTAAGTTGACCATCTTATTGTGTATTTTCCATTTGTCCCATCTATCTTCATTCTTTTTCTCATTTTCTGCCTTCTTTTGGATTCAGTAAGCTATTTTTTTTTGTATTCTTGTTTCCTTCTGATGGCATTTTAGATATACCACTATTACTTTTAGAAATTACAATATTCATCTTTAAAGTATCTCAGTCTACTTAGAACTAATATTATATCCCTTCAAATGTAAGCACCTTACAAATATCAGCCTCTTGCTCTATTTTATTTTTGTACATTTTATTTCTACAAATGTCATAAGCTACATGATACATTGTTATTATTTCTGTTTCAAGCAGTCAGATGGCATTTGAAGATCTTAAGACCAAGAATACAGTTGTATATATGCCCACACATTTGCCATTTCCACATTCTTCATTTGATCATGTAGATCTAAATTTCCACCTGGTATTTCCCTATAGCCTAAAGAACTTCCTTTTGCATTTCTAGCAATTCAGGTCTGCCAGCAGTGAATTCTCTGAGTTTTTATTTATCTAAAAATATCTTTATTTTGCCTTCATTTTTGAAGGATGTTTTCATAGGATATAGAAATTTAAGTTGACTTTATTTTTATTTCAGTACTTTAAAGGTATTATTTCATTGTCTTCTGGCTTTTATTGATGAAAAGTCAGACATTATTTTTGTCACTATTTTTTAAATAAATAATGTATCTGGCTGCTTTTAAAATTGTTTCTTTATCTTTGGTTTTCATCAGTTTGTTTACAGTGTGCCCAGATGTGGGTTTTATGTGGGTTTATTTTGCTCGGGATTTGTTGAGCTGCTTAGCTATGTGAATCTACATGCACTATTCTCTCTCCTCTACTTCTGGGATTCTAATTATATGTATGTTAGAATGCTTGATACTCTTCCATATGTCACTAAAGTGCTGGGTTTTTTAAATCTTTCTTTCCCTTCTCTCAGTTTGGACAGTGTCTACTATCTTCTCTTCATGTTCACTGAACTTCCCTTCTGCAATGTCCTATAAGCTGTTAAGCCCATCCAGGGATACTATTAAATGACATAATATTAAATGATATTTCATTTCAGACATTACATTTTTTCTGATTTAGAATTTTCATTTTGTTATGTTCCTCAGTTATGCCCATCTTTTCTTTTAAATACCCAAACATTTTCACATGGCTGTTTGAGGGCCTTGGATCTGTATCTACTCTCCTTGTTATAGATCATATTTGCCTATTTTTTTCGTTTATCAAATGAATTGTTTATTGTGTCCCTGACATTGTGGACACTACATTGCAGAAATTCTGGATTTTGTTGTTTTCCTTTAAAGAGTTTGGCTTTTGTTCTGAGAAGTAGTTAATTTACTGACAGATTAGCTTTACCCTGTTGTGGACTCTTTTTAGTCTTTGTTAGAGAGAAACTAGAGTAGATTTTATTCTAGAGCTAGAGTCATTCTGCTCTTAATGAATACTAGTAATGGGAGATCAACGTAGTATCTGAGATAGTCATTAAAGCCGCCATACTCTGGCTAGTCAGAAATCCAACATTGCCTGATATTATGTGGCCTCAGGACTCTATGCTCTTCTTATAGCCCCCTAGTAGCAAGTCTATGCTAGACTTCATGGAATCTTATCCTCAAGTACAGATTAAAATTTGGCCAAAGACATAAGTTTCTAGGATTTCTTTTCTATATAGCTCCCTCTTCCCAGGTACCCTTTCCCCCAAATTCCAGTCCCCTCAGGAACCCCAAACTCTGATCTCCGTTTCTTCCATTCAGTGAAATCACAGCACTTCCCTGTGCCCAGGTTTAAAAAAATACCCCAGGCAGAAAACTAAGGACACTGTGGAACCTTATGAGTTTCCTTTTTCTCAAAAATTCACAGTCTATATTGTCTGTTGCCTAATGCATGAAAACAGCTGCTTTATTTATTTTTTTCAATTTTATATTTCCATAGAAAGGTTAAATCTAGTGCCTATTAATTCCATTACGGCTGGACCCAAGTTGGTGATCATTTTTAATATGCAGATTCACTGTGTACTCAGGGAAACATATGACAGTGGTCTCTGGCTTTGCACGAGCTGTTATCACCCCCAGTAAAAGGAGTACTTTAGTATCACTCACAGCCCCCAGACAGCAAATAAGGAATGTTTCCTGTGGGAACCACATCAAGGTGACTTTCCAGGGCAATTCATGTGACAGGAAATGAGGAGACATTCACTGTGTATATGTAATTGGAAACTTAATTTAGAAGCTGGGTAGCTTTTCTGTGTCCCATTGTCTTAGTTTGAATACCATAGACTGGGTGACATTAAAAAAAAAAAAAGAGCAATCTATTTCTCCCAGTTTTGGAGGCTGAGAAGTCTAAGGTCAAGGTGTCAGCAAGCTCAGTGAATGGTGACGGCCTGCTTCCTGGTTCGTGAATGGCCATCTTCTCTGTGTCTTCATACAGTGAAGGACAAGAGAGCACTGGGGTCTCTTTTATTATATGAGCATTGACCCCAATCACAAAGGTTCCACCTTCATGACCTAATCACATTGTACTCCCAAAGAGCCCACTTCCTAAGATCATCACGTTGGGGTTTAGGACTTCAACATATGGGCTTTGAAGGGACACAAACATTCATGGAATTCTGTGGAATCAGAGGATCATAAAGCCTTGGTTCAAAGAGGGTATTTGGTGGCATTCCTCTATACCTACCATTAGCAAATGCAGGAATAAACTGGATTGAAAATGTTTAGAGGTAAGTTCAGTGACAGCTGGCATGTGCATTCCTCCTATACATGAGCCTAAATGGTGATTTTCAAAATCTTTCCTTAGGTGACAGAAGCATCTCTCCCTACCTCCCTTTTGTTCAATGAAATCCTTTATAAGGCTTTTCTGTTCATTTGGGGGTTAAAAGAATGGTCTGGAATGTCCCTCTTGCCCAATCTACTGGATACAGTCCAGAAAGGTCTTTAAAAAATCCTAGGACTCTGTGGAACACATTTGAAAACCACTGAGCTGGAACATCTCCTGATAACATCAGAGCCTCTTTAGTCCCTTACCCAGACCCCTGTCTTTGACATAATCCAGTGGTTCTCAACTCTGTCTTCTCATTGGGATAAATGAGAGCTTTGAAAAAAAGTACTACTGTTCAGGCCCCAGTTTTAGAATGTTAATTGGTCTGCGTCAGATCCCAGGTATGGTGTACTTTACAAAGCTTCCTGGATTATTCTAACATGCAGCCAGCGTTGAGAACCTTCAATCAGACACTTAATGGTTGCCATCCTTGTCTCCCACATTCAGCTCTTGCTCAGGCTTGAGCACTCACTTCAAGCCTCCGGGATGAATGCCAGGGTACTCCAGAGGTCTAGGGATTGGCCTGTATAAATTGGGGAAATAGGAAACCCAGGGCTGGAGGTCATGAACACCTGCATGCCTAGTCCCTTTGAGAGGACAGTATTCCCATCCATCCTTATCATGACTCTTCTGTCCACCTCGACTTGCAGTGCACTTGGAGTACCTAACCAAGGGGCCATGTTAGAGTTTCTTACTATTTAAATTACAAAGAGATCAGAGAGCAAAGCAGGAATGCTCCATGGTGCCAAACTGCATATCCTAACAGGCCTATGGTGGTTTGCTCTGCATATTTACCACCAAAAAGTGCTGTGAATGTCATAGCAACCACAGAAGAGCTCCACCCCAGAGGAATTATTGTGTTAAAACATTAGATCAGTGGCTTTAAAGCTTGATTGTACATAAGAATGATCTGGGGAACATATAAAAATGCACATTCCTTGGTCCCCGCTTTAGAGGATTGACCCCGGGCCAGGGAATCTGTATTAATAACCAGAGCCTTAGGTGATTCTGGTACAGCGATCCCAGTACCACATCCTGAGAAGCACCAAGTGCCAAATTAAGAACTAAAGCTCCCTCTCTTCTTCATACCCAGACTTCTTTTTCTGCTCATGCAAAGCAAAATATCTCACATAGAATAAATTTAAATTATTGAAGTCAGCAGAAAGCAGCATGAAGACAGCTAACCCAAAAGAGTGGTTTATCTCCCACAAAGTCATACTTCATTTTTGATGAGTTATATGATTTTTCTCAGACCCAAGTTGCTATCTTCTCTCGTTTAGACAACCCTCGCTTTTTAGATAAGCCTGAGATAAGGCTGAGGGACTGGTTTTCTTCCCGCTTTTATGGGTCTTTAAGTTTTTATGCAGTGAGCTAATGCTCATTTTAAAAATTAAATGAAAATAAAGTGCTTTTTAAAAAGAAATCTGACTTGTACAGAATTTAATTGTGTCTGATTTATACATCGTTTGTGGGGAAAGAGATCTACTCCCCAAAAGAATTCCTCGCGTGACCAAAAGATTTGCTTCCAGATACACAGCCTTTCTGAGAGAAATCTGTCCAGTGTTTTCAAAATGGTGTTTCACTGCTGAACATTTGGCCTGGGCTCAATGTGCATGGAAAGCACTGTTCTTATAAAAGTGAGCCACACCTTCAAAGTGACTGTGAGTTCCACAAACAGTCCATTCATGGGGGTGGGGGTACAGCCAAGACACATGCTGAGCTTAGTGGGTATTAAGAGTTTTCCACAAAAATAACTGGCCCAAAATGTAGAATATCACCAGTTCTTCCTTTATTTGTTAACCATTTCAGGAGATGGCCCTGCTTAGGGCTGAGGGTGGTATAAAGGCCTTAAAAGATTCAGAAAAGTTCATAATCTGAAGGGAAGTGGAAACCTGCACCGTGTGGTTACTCAAGCCCCCAGTCAAAGACCCCCATAGGGAATCACATCCCCAAACCGCTGGAGGAGGGTAGGAGGGAGAGCCAGTGCTTCTCCCACTCGCCCCAGCATTGCACTCGCTCGGGGCCTGGTTTGCCACGTCCGTCTCAGTCTCAGTGGAGTAAGTGCTCAATCTCAGTGAAGGGCATATTGGAACTGACAGCCTCACCATTGTGTGTATAATATGTCATGGCTGACAGATGAAGAAGTGGGATTTCTTGAAATGCAACGGGATATAGCCATCAGCCACTGCTAGAGGAAAGCCTTGTTCTGCCAGACCCTTAGAAAGCACCCCCTTTCCTCTAGGTCTTCTTTGCCCCTTCACTGTGCAGGGTTTAAAGCACCATTCCCCCCCATTACTCCTGATCCTTTGTTGGGCCTCGCATTTGTCCACCCTGCCCTTTGATTGCCTGGCTCGCCCAGCAGGGCAAATTGCAGCTGATAGGATGCAACAATGGGATCAGGCAGCATCCAGATGGAAGCCCTGGGAAGCAGGCATGCTTAACTGCATCACTTTCAGCTGGCCTGCCCTGGGTGTAAGTGAGCGGGCCCCACCTTTCCACTGTGAGAACTAAATCCCTCCTCCTGACAGCCACATGGCCTTCCCCAAACGCAGAGTTAAATGGAAAGTGAAACAATTAACGAGACGTGGGGGGACTAACAGTAAAAATTGCACTGAAGGGGAGTTACCTTGCAAGTTCCTTTAGTCCTTAGTATTCGAGATTCTTTGTTCAACACCTAATACATTTGAGCAGTCCAGTTTCGTTATGAGCCATGGCCAAACAAGTGATGGGTGGTTTGTTGTCTTTTGTGTGCAGCTATATATTGTCATGGTAGTAGGCAGCTCAGATATTCTTTTGTTTATTCATTCAACAAACAGTTATTTGGAACTTTCTGGGTGATTTGCTTTGTAGTAGGCACTGAGGATAAAAAGATAAATGAGAGAGCCTCTGACATCAAAGTACTTACAATCTATGAAAGGGAGAGAGAAAAGGACACAAATGAGTTGCGATAGATGTCACAACCCTTATGATAGACAGTGGTTCATGCAGAAGGAATGGCATAAAAAGTTAGGCTGGAGGGGTCATTATGTTTGCAGACAATATGTTATAGTACACAGGTCATTAATCTCACTGTTGACAAAATGAAATACCCATAGTAAAATGTATGTTCCCTTATTTATTCAATAAATGTTTATTGAATGCCTTCTACTTGCCAGGCACTGTGCTTGGTACCTCTGTGATGGTGTGTATACAGGATAGGAAGGGAGACAGGCTTTAATTCAGTTAGTCTGCCAATTGAATGTGGAATGAAAACCGTGATAAGTACAAGAAAGATGAGATCCATGGTTTTATTATAAAAACCTACAATAGGAGCTTTTCTATAAGGTAGGGGGCTGCCTAGGATTCAGCTGAGATTAAAAGATAAAGAGTTAATTAAGCCCAACCGGCGGGGCTCAGCAGTTGAGCATCGACCTAGGATCCAGGAGATCAAGGTTCGATTCCCAGTCAGGGCACATGCCCGGTTTCAGGCTCGATCCCCAGCAGGGGGCGTATAGGAGGCAGCCAATCATGACTCATTATTGATGTTTCTCTCTCTCCTTCTCCTTTCCTCTCTCTGAAATAAATAATATATACATATATATATATGTGTGTGTAGATATATATATATGAGTTAAGTAAGTACTCCGCTAAATACCGCAAATAGGAAGATGAATAAGAAGATGAGGCAATAGAGGAACAGTGGTGGGAATCAGTGACCAGATTCTAGCATCAATGTGAAGCCCCTCTGTGACTTCAGTGTCCTGATCTCAAAAAGCTGAGGGGGTTGGTGGCAGAAGGTAGAAGAAAGGGAAAGGGACACTAAGTCCTGTTTTACTCAAGTCTAAAGCAATAACTTACACCTTTTGTCTCACTATAATTTTTAATAAGTGCCACCACTATCAAAAATGTTGTAGGATCAGTAATCAACTATATCATCACCTTATGAGTGGGAAACTTTACCTTTAAATCCTCTCGTGGACCTGCCATCCTGTGAGTATACACAGTGTACAACTAAAAGCCAAAGCGTAATCGAGGAGGTAACAAAGCCCTGATAGGCAACAGATAAGTGGGTGCCATTTAATATTTTATGCTGTGAATAAGATTTCTATATTTATTTCCCCAAAAAATGGGATAGCAGCCTATGTCCACAACAGTAGTACTTAGTAAATTGAGTCAAAGGACAGGCTGACAGGCTTAGTTCTTTAGATGTTGATGATGTGGTGGTATAGCTACTATTAACTACATGGTACACAAAAAGTTCAATAAATTCTTAGTTTTCTTCTGGGTACTTATAGGCTTAGCTTGAAGAGACTCCCTCATGTTAAGAAATATAGTCCAGTATTAGAAATATAAACAGGGTTTCATAAAATCAGGGAAGCAGAAACTAAGCCTAGGGATTCCAGGAACTCGTATGACGGAAACTCTGGTTAATTTTACTCCATTAAATTTTACCTGTGATGCTTCCTGACATCTGTGCTTTGACTCTTAACAGGGACCGTAGAAGTGTTTTCAAATAAAACATAAATCCTAAAGCATCAGTGGCAAATAGATATAGGCAGATGATGACAGGTAGGTAGATAGACAGAAAGAAAGACAGACAGGCAGGCAGATACATATTACAGGTTAAAGCCTCCTAAATTCTGTATGCCAATCATCATATACTTCTCAGTGGCGATATTATCCAAAGCTTTCTTTAATTTACTAACATTTTCCCTTCCTTAGCAAATGTTAGGGTAATGCATGCTGTAAGTTTACTACTCTGTGAGTAAAACAGGACATATAATAAGCTTTGAGGAATGCTGCTTTGTATTGGGAGTGTGGCTTGAACTCTACCTGGAACAATTCAAGCATCTCTATATTAAAACTAGTCTTAATACCTCCAAATGATGTGTTCGCTATCCGTTCCCTTTATGCTTTTATAGACACTAGTTATGCTTGGCCCCTAGCTCGGGTCCTGCTTTCCCTAAGGAAGGTGCCGGAGTCTGAAGACATTCATTTAAAATCAATGTAGGGGAAACCACAGCTGACAAGTTCAGAGGTGTGATCTTGAATGATAATGATTTTTTCCTGGCACATTTGTTCAGGAGACTCAAGGTTCCTTTTGAGAGTATCCAAGAGTTTCCTCAAGAGAGCAGTCACTGCCTAATGTGGTCTTAAGGACACCTCAGAGGACTCACTCCCAAACGCAGCCCCACTCCTGGAGCCAGCAAAGGTTTGAAGGCTCTTCCGTTTTTTCTCCAAGCCTTTGGCCGGCCCGCTTCCCCCACTCAGTCTTCAAACTTCCCCCTGAATTCCTCAGCGTGTGCTGCTTTGCCCTTTCCCAGTGCTTTCTAATGAGCTACTTGTTTGAGTGCAGAGATGTTGAAATTCAGGATGAAGCACACACAGAAATGGACTGCAACCAGAGGCAGCAAGGGAAAGCCATGCATCTGAGGAGAAGCCAGGGCAGATATAAGAGGCAGCTCTCTCAACACTGGGCAAAAAACCCCACAGGGTATAGGGAAGCTCAGATTCTCCCCTGGACACTGCCACCTTGGGCAGGACTCTCGTGTTGAAGTTTCAAGTTCCTCATTTGTAAAATATAGGCATTGAGCTCAATGACCTTCAGGTCCTCTCCTCTCTCTAAATAGGTTATATTCTCAGATTGCATTTAACAAAATTAGGTTAAGTTTCCTGTCATTTGGAGGGCAGGGGAGACATGATTAAAGCATCCTTATTAATGTTCAAAATCAGTGCATCATATTTTTACTACTGCAATTGAAAAACCCTCCATAAAGCATTCTGGAATTAAAGGTGGCTGTTTCCAACTTTCACATCATTAAGCTTTTTCAAGTTAAATTGTAAATAGCTCCAAATTGCTCATCTTTGTTTCTCTCTCTCTCCCTCTCCACTCTGCCCACCTTTAGGCTTACGAGCGGCCACAGAAACACTCAGCTCTCCATTATGACCCAGGCCTCCCACAAGACTTCACCGGTGACACCTTAAAACCAAAGCACCAGCAAAAAAGCAGCAGCCAGAACCACATGGACTGGTCCACCAACTCTGACAGTGGACCTGCCACTCAGAATTGCTTCATCAGTCCAGAATCTGGCCGAGAGACTGCAAGCACCAGCAAGATCCCAGCTCTTGAGCCCGTGGCTGCCTTTGCAAAGGCCCAGGGTAAGAAAGGCAGTGCAGGGAGCACATGGAGTCAGTTGTCCAACAGCAGCAAAGATCTGCTTTTGGGAGGTGTGGTTCCATCCCCAAGCAACCACAGCTCACCAGCCCCACCCAGCAGCTCTGCCGAGTGCAATGGGCTTCAGCCCTTGGTCGATCAAGAGGGGGGAGGAGCAAAGGAACCCCCAGAACCACCTACTATAAGCAGCAAGAAAAAGTCCAGTAAAAAAGATGTGATAAGTCAAAACATACCAAACCCAGACCTGGACTGGGTCAAGAATGCCCAGAAAGCATTTGACAATACAGAAGGGAAAAGGGAAGGCTACTCTGCAGATCATGCCCAAGAGGCATCACCAGCCAGGCAGAATGTGAGTTCCGTCAGTAATCCTGAAAACGACTCGAGTCATGTCCGGATTACTATCCCTATCAAGGCACCCTGTCTAGATCCAACCAGTCATAAAAGGAAAAAGAGACAGTCCATCAAAGCAGTGGTGGAAAAGATCATGCCAGAGAAAGCTCTGGCTTCTGGAATCACTATGAGCAGTGAAGTAGTTAACAGGATACTTTCCAACCCTGAAGGAAGTAAGAAAGATCCCCGTGTCCCTAAGTTGGGTAAAATGATAGAGAGCGAGTCCCCCTCCATTGGCCTTGAAACGGGTGGAAGTGCCGAGAAAGTTGTCCCGGGAGGTGTGTCAAAGCAACGGAAGCCATCCATGGTCATGACGACTCCCACATGCACAGATCACTCTCCATCAAGAAAGCTGCCAGAAATCCAACATCCAAAATTTGCTGCAAAACGGAGATGGACTTGCAGCAAACCCAAACCCACCAGTATGCTTCGGGAGGCAGTCATGGCCACCTCCGACAAACTGATGGTGGAACCGCCGTCTGCGTATCCCATCACCCCATCCAGCCCTCTCTACACCAACACAGACAGTCTTACTGTGATCACGCCGGTCAAGAAGAAGCGGGGACGACCAAAGAAGCAGCCTTTGCTCACGGTTGAGACGATTCATGAGGGGACTTCCACCAGTCCGGTCAGTCCCATCAGCCGGGAGTTTCCTGGCACCAAGAAAAGAAAGAGACGACGCAGTTTAGCTAAGTTGGCCCAACTGGTACCGGGAGAGGACAAACCCATGAGCGAGATGAAATTTCACAAAAAAGTTGGGAAGCTTGGAGTATTGGATAAGAAGACCATCAAAACTATCAATAAGATGAAAACACTCAAGAGGAAAAATATCTTGAACCAGATCTTGTCCTGCTCCAGCAACATTGCTCTGAAGGCTAAAGCTCCCCCGGAGACCAGCCCTGCAGCAGCAGCAATTGAGAGCAAACTGGGCAAGCAGATTAATGTCAGCAAGAGGGGAACCATCTACATTGGCAAGAAGAGGGGCAGGAAGCCAAGAGCAGAGCTGCCACCCCCATCCGAAGAACCCAAAACAGCCATCAAGCACCCAAGGCCTGTTTCTAGCCAGCCGGATGTTCCAGCCGTGCCTTCCAACTTTCAGTCACTTGTGGCGTCTTCACCAGCAACTATGCACCCACTTTCAACACAGTTAGGTGGGTCAAATGGCAGCCTGAGCCCCGCCAGCACTGAAACCAATTTTTCAGAGTTGAAAACTATGCCAAATCTCCAGCCCATCAGTGCTCTTCCAACCAAAACCCAAAAGGGAATACATAGTGGAACCTGGAAGCTGTCTCCACCCAGGCTGATGGCCAACTCACCTTCACACCTTTGCGAGATCGGGTCACTCAAGGAAATAACACTGTCCCCTGTGAGCGAGTCGCACAGTGAGGAGACGATCCCGAGTGACAGTGGCATTGGGACAGACAACAATAGCACGTCTGACCAAGCAGAGAAGAGTTCAGAATCCCGACGGAGGTACTCTTTCGATTTCTGCTCCCTGGACAACCCGGAGGCCATTCCGTCTGACACCAGCACAAAGAACCGGCATGGCCACCGGCAGAAGCATCTCATTGTAGACAACTTCCTGGCCCACGAAAGCCTCAAGAAGCCAAAGCACAAGAGGAAACGGAAAAGCCTGCAAAACCGTGATGATCTCCAGTTTCTAGCCGACCTGGAAGAGCTCATCACCAAGTTCCAGGTGTTCAGGATCTCCCACCGGAGTTACACCTTTTACCACGAGAATCCGTATCCCAGCATTTTTCGGATTAATTTTGATCACTATTACCCGGTGCCATATATCCAGTATGACCCGTTGCTCTATCTTCGTAGGACTTCAGACTTGAAGTCAAAGAAGAAGCGTGGTAGGCCTGCAAAAACCAATGACACCATGACAAAGGTGCCTTTTTTACAAGGGTTCAGCTACCCTATTCCCAGTGGAAGTTACTATGCACCCTATGGAATGCCTTACACATCAATGCCTATGATGAATCTTGGTTATTACAGTCAGTACCCAGCTCCATTGTACCTGTCGCACACGCTCGGAGCAGCTTCCCCGTTCATGAGGCCGACAGTGCCACCACCTCAGTTCCACACGAGCTCCCACATGAAGATGTCCGGTACAGCGAAGCATAAAGCAAAGCATGGAGTACACCTGCAGGGACCCGTCGGCATGGGCCTCGGTGACATGCAGCCATCCCTGAATCCTCCCAAGGTCGGCAGCGCCAGTCTGTCCAGCGGTCGACTCCACAAGAGGAAACACAAACACAAGCATAAGCACAAGGAAGACCGGCTCCTGGGGACCCACGACAACCTGAGTGGTCTCTTTGCAGGCAAAGCCACAGGCTTCTCCAGCCACATCCTGAGCGAGCGGCTGAGCAGCACAGACAAAGAGCTGCCATTGTTGAGCGAGAAGAGCAAACATAAAGAGAAACAGAAGCACCAGCACGGCGAGGCCAGCCACAAAGCCTCTAAGAACAGCTTTGAGGTGGACACCCTGTCTACGCTGTCACTGTCTGATGCCCAGCATTGGACGCAAGCTAAGGACAAAGGCGACTTGAGCGGTGAGCCTGTGGACTCATGCACAAAAAGGTACTCGGGCAGTGTTGGGGATGGTGGCAGCACAAGACCGGAGAGCCTGGACGTGTTCAGTGAGATGAACCCTTCGAATGACAAGTGGGACAGTGACATGAGTGGGAGTAAAAGGAGGAGCTATGAAGGCTTTGGGACGTACAGGGAAAAAGACATCCAAGCCTTCAAGATGAACCGCAAAGAGAGAAGCTCTTACGACTCTTCCATATCTCCAGGTAAGGCCAAGCTTTTCTTCAGACCGGGACCATCTTGTCACTTAGCTGCCAGGGTGTGCTCTTTAGAGGCCTGCCGTCTTTGGCACGCTGCATTCGCTAGTTTGCAAAGAGGGAGGGACCACGGGAACATCCTTGCACGTTGGAGTCTGCCGCATGTTTGATACATTGGTTACTCGGTATTTACTGTCTTTACTCTCTCTTGGGGGCATTGCCTGAGAACAGGGGGCCAGGAGGCAGCCCCAATAGCTACCTGGACTACAGCCATACACACTACCTTCATGCTTTGGATTAAACATGCTCTTCTTACGTTCTCGTCGGATCACATGGTACAGTTCGCTAGTTGGGTAAAGACTCTAAAAACTCAGTAAGAATACCAACAAGATCCCAAGTGTGTCCATGCTGGATGTGAATGAATATGTAGTTTATCTGACGGGCTTTCTCTAGAGATCACGCATCCTAGGTTGAGAAGTCTACAGCTGAGCCATTGGAAGCTGATGACAAATGAATCCTGAAGTCTACCTGATAAGGGAGCCATAGGCCCAGGCAATATTGTTTTCTCTTTGTTTATGGGTATTTGATAAGCTGCCTTGGGCAAGCCCCCAGAGTGAAGCCGTGGCTGTCATTTCACTGGAAGAAAGGGCGAGAGCCTGGTTGAGAGGTGCTGCAAGCCTTCTAGCCCCAAAGGGACCTTATTGCCGCGTCTCTTGGCACATCCACTGGGAATGGGATTTGCACCCTAATCTCTAAACTATTGGTTGCTACTACAAAGAGCTCATTCCTTATCAGTTGCTGGCAGAATTTCCTTGCTAACCTACCCACCTATATAGACTTTCTTTGCCCTGGAAGAGTCACACTTCTGCATAAGTATCCCTTTGTCCCTGTTCACAAATCACATAGATAAGACTCCTGTAAAATGGAGCAGTAATTTACTAGGAAAAGAGTAGACACTCCTTCCTTAGGAACTGCCAAAGCTAAAAGGATTTCTCATATCCTCCTTGCCCCCAAATAGCACAAAACCCCTGGCCAAAGGTTGGTTTTAAAGGACTAATTATCCCTGTTCAGGATTTGGGTGTAGCGTGTCACCTCTGTTTATAATGTGTACCCCATGCTTGTTCTTTTCCTTCCCAGGGAGTCCATAATTAGTGAAGGGGAGGGCAGACTATTCATGAAGAATTGGAGACATTTTCTAGGCCGACAGATTTCAGGAAGAAATATATGAGTTAGAAGCCATTTAAAGATCGCCCTAAATTGCCACTAGCTTGTGAGTGGCTGTGCTAGATGTTCTCCTTGGTTAATGAAGAGACCAATTAGTAGTCACAGCCCCTGCATTTGCTCAGGCGATAAACGGCCCACACTTCGTGGCTGCCCAAAGTGGATGTGCTCATCTAGGTTTTTCACGTTTCTCACCATCAGGCTTTGTTAAAGGTGCTTGGGTTCTTTTTGTGGAAAGCCTAAGTTAAGCCTACTAGGGCAGGAGTTGCTCGATCAAACTTTCACATGAGAAATACTATTGCTTTCTCTTTGAGCCTGATGGAATTGATTGACGGGACCAAAACTAGCTATGGTCAGAGGGTGTTCTTTTTTTAAAATTCTCTTAATGTTGTTGTGCTAGAAAAATGATGGTGTGTTATTGCTGAGAACATACAAGCAAGACTCCCAACTTAATAGACTTGAGGAGCAAGATTCTCAAAAGCTATCACCTGCTATTGTTCCTTACTAGGTTTCTCAGCAGTCTCCCTGGGATATTTTTTGTAGCTGGACCATATTTCTGGGTGCTGGTTGAAATTTCGCAGTCACTGGGTATGTCTCTGAGGGTGCTTTCACTCTAGCCATAGTTTTTCCTTGTGTTTGCTTTCACATGGTGGTCATTACTTTATTTGAAGTTCTCCTCCCCCTGCCCATCTGACTTGTTTTCCAGCCAGCACATGAGGTGAAAAAAGTAGGCATCATGACCATGTCCTGAAAGAAAGCTGGGTGATTCAGCCTAAGCATTGGGGGCTGGTCCTGACTTTGTTAGCAATTCCTTGCATGACCTTAGGCGTGACATTTCGTTCCTTATGGGTGCAGTCTGCCAATCTGTAACTTAAGGGGTTAGGCCACACCTCTTTCATATAGTATGTTTTAGTTCTTAAAGCCATTTCAAATACATCTTCATAACACCCCTCTTGCAGTTTTAGAAGAAAGGCATTTTCATTCTGGTTCTACAAATCAAGACACTGAGGCTCAGAGATCAGGAGGCCTACCCAGGTTCAGAAAGCTGTCACTGTTGATTCTGAGCCCAGGGACCTGCATAGCAGCTCAGTATCATGTCACTCAACTAATTAAGGCCAAGTCTAGAACACAAGTCCTTGTCCCTAGCCCATTGCTTCTATATTCCATCACCGACCTTCCTCTCAGAATCCCATCTACCCTCTGCTTACATACCTTCCTCTAAGACACCTGCACAGTGATTATGTGATGGTTGCAGAAGAGAATAATTTAAAAAGAAACTGTCTCTTTATTCAATCCCAACCAATAAAGAAGGGTTCCTTCTGGCCTTTTTCTAAATATCAGCCTGGAATTGTGTACATGGACAGAGCTTCCGCCTCTGTCCTTGCTGAAATCCAGTTCTCTGAGTTATTGTGGCCACTGCTTTGTGCCCATCTCTGTGTTATATGAGTTTATTTTTTCCTCAACATTTTAATGAATCATAATTCTTGGTGGCTTCTATGTCCACATGAGTTATGCTTTTTGTCCCTACACATAATGTTGAATATCGTACTGGAACAGACCAGATTCCCTATCATTCTTCTCCCTTCCTACCTTGGCCTCTCCTTGCCTATATCCCAAATGTCCCCTCTATTTCTCGACCCCTAAAGCATCAGGGGAAAAATGTCTTTGGGAACACTCAGAACCCAGTGTCAGAGTTTGTCAAGATTCCCTGAAGAGTGTTCACCTTAATGAAATACACTCCAGAGAGTGACAATTCCCATTGAAAGATGGGAGGCAGGTAGGAAGAGACTGAGGTTCCTGGAGGCATTCAGATCTTTCAGAGACTTTATGTGGGTCAAGGAGTCTGTTCGGCTAGATGATGCTGAGGGTCATGACAGGAAATAATCATCTGCCCTTCCCACCACTTCTCTCCTTTCACCTTTTCCTTCTCCATCCTGGATTCATTGCTATAGCATCTCAGTGTCTTATTTCACATGAGCTAGTCTTCTCTAAAATAGATGTGACATAAATATAGATACTATCCTTTAGCTTATTGAAGACCAGATTTAGGAGCTGCATCCAGAGAGGACTCTGAGCGCTCTCTGCGATCAGAGCTGATGCAAGGTCCCATATAAATGTAAACCGTTACCTTTATGGAGATAAGGCATAGAGACCTCATTTTGCAGTAGCAACAGTTGTGCACTCCATTTTCTCTTTCCTGCTAGAAAAATTATTCGTTCTTCATCCACCTGCCCCAGCAGGTGGATGCCTTGTTCTGTTAGCCCCCTTACAACACACCGAGAGCTTAGGAGCCACACAGATTCCTTACCTTATTTCTGTATTTTACTCCTTCTGTTCTTTTGGTTTTAGAAGGCAGTAGCTCTTTTGACCTATTTTCTAAATCTCCATTTATAAAAATGCTTGCCTGGGTCCAAATAAGGGACCAATAGTGGGAAGGTGTAAGCCACACACTCTCAGAGTTGGAAGAAGCATTATCAGCCCTCCTTAGCGCCTCTCTCCCACCAGGCATCACCATCCTGTGCATTCTGACATGCGGCAGATTCCAAGAAGAGCAGACCTGTCCAAGGTTGACAATACATAGTCAGGATATGCTCTCAAAGCCAAGTTATCATAAGGCGGTGGAAAAGGCCTCTAGTGTGAGTGATGTTCTTTTTGCGCAGACCACTTGGAAACAATCTTTGCATACTTTGACCTTAGTTCATGCCAGGAACTTCAGACATCTTGACCACTGCTGTCCAGGTTCCCTTCAGATGTTGGACAGACAGTGAGAAGAGTTAATCCAGTTGTGTTACCTCTTAGTCTAATGTCATTATTAGTCAGGTAGTCATTCTGAGCCCCCAAATGTCAAGTACTCTCCTCATGATGAATGGTTGCTAAGAACAAATCCTTAGCTCACCTCCCAGATATCACAATCCTGCCTAAAGTTATCTGGAGTCCTTTGAGCCTGGCTGACTCCACTTCTCCTTGTGGCTCGTCTTGCCCTTCGCCAGCGCTCTTATCAGCTCTGTGGGGCAGCCTCTGTTGTCACTCACCGACAGGAAATGGGTGCCCAAGCCAAAAATAACACAGAACCTCCTCCAAGCAATCATTCAGATGAGGAAATTAACCACATGGATGAAATGCCATGAAAACTATACAAAAGAAACATGTGTGAGGAGAGTTTTCTAAAAATGGAATAGAAGGAATAAGCGGACTCATGGGAGGAGAAAGTTAAGACCAGGAAAAAAGAAAGGGTAAAAAATGGAAAGCTGATGAAGTGTAGACTGTTTAACCTTAATCCAAGTGGAATTCTGGGTTATCCTGTGGGAGGAAATGAAAGATTAATTAGCCAATGGCTGCCGTGTGGTTTAGCCGGATCATGAGTACCTGCCCCAGTTGCGTCTCCTGCACTAACCAGCTGAAAGACCTCATCTTTTTGACTCTCAGTTTTCCCCTGTGAGACTATGAGAGTAAAAGTTCTGACTGGGCCTGATAGTCTAGGAATCTAAAAGTCTCTAATTTATACAAAGGAATTTGAATACAAATACTCAGACACATCCAGATTGGGCAAGTAGGAAGAAAATGCCTGAATTATTGGCCACAGTGGCCAATTAATTAGCTGTTCAATTAAGTGTCCAAACGCATCCCTCTGGTCCCTCTCTATTAATCTGTGTGAATCAACCCATTTATTTTTGGCTCCAGCCATTTCACTTAGCCATTTGATCTCACCTTTCAAAAGGTAGAACTTCTCATACCTGGCTCCCACCAACAAATTAGCTTGCTCCATGTGTGGATTGAAGCAAGTCTTCATCTTAGAAACAAACAGATCAGAATACTGAAATGACCAACTGTATGGGAGCAGATAGAACAAGCTTGCATTTATATTTAGACTCAGAAGTAAAATAATCTTAATAATGTAGCATAAACACCTTTTGCTGGCAAGCATATTGAGTCTTAAGAAGGTCAAGTGACTAATTGGTAGAAGAGATCTGACTGGGAAGACAGAGAAGCGTAGCATCTGGGAGAGGGAAATGGGAAGGAAGAGTGAGAGACAATAAAGAAAAAAAAATCAGAAGGGTGAGTCGTGGGAGAGATGTTAAGCTATATGTTTTCTTTTGCTGTGAGCTATTGTAAAAGGTAAGCATCTCTTTGACAATAATTTGGTTTCCAGGCTATCTCTGGGGACCCATGTTTGGGACTGGAAACAATCTTTGTGGGCTCTGATGGAAGTCATTTTTTTTTCCTTTCCTGTCTTAACAATTGCACATACTTATTTTATTGAGCCTCCCAAGGTTCCTCCTAAGGTTTCCTTTTGGAAACCAGAAATTAATCAAATTAAATGTTGTGACCCATAACTTTCTGGCAATGGGAAAAGAAAAAAGAAAATAAAACAAAAAACTTAGACTCACAGCATCTCTTTAGCTACACTGAAATAAGAAATCCAGCCATTCTGCCTTTGGAGCATGAAGTCCCCAGGCTATTTATCTTCTCACAGTTGGCAAACGTTCCCCTGTCCTGGTGGAAGTTTTTATTTATACCTCTGTGGCTTTGGAGAATTCTGCAGATTCAGGTGTGGATGCAGAGAAGTCACAAATTTGACAGACTTGGCTTTGAGACAATGTGGAGCCTTTCTTGGCTAGAGAAGTCAGCAAAGCATGCCTTCCAAAGGCTGGCCTGTCACCGGGATGAGATAAGGATGGTGCCTGTGGAAGGACCCTTCAGAAAACCATTTCTTCACTCTATAAACAAAAAAGCGATGGGGCTGAATACTTGCTAGGATTGTGGCCTAAGCTTGTGCCAGTGTAGCACTTAATGCAAATTGGCTGAATTCAAGGGAAAGTGATAAAGACGAGAGAAAATTTTAAAAATATGTATCTAGCGTATGCATGGTGTGGCATAGTCCTGGGAGAGGACTCAATGTTTTTGCCCTCAAAAGGTTACAATCCAGAAGGTTCTCCTCTATAATCTCAGGGAGGAAAAGAAGTACAACTGATATTATAAGACAGACTATAAGGCCCATCAGAAAGTCATAGAGAAAGAGCTGGGGCTGTTCAAATAAGGGGAAGACATCTCCATGTTTTCGTCAGGGGGAGGGGAGAGGTGGAACCATGCTTCTTTAGAGTAGTTACCATTCGAGCTGGGTTTTGAAGGATGTAAGAAGCTTCTGGAGAGCCCAGATGGTGGGGAGGGGTGGGCCAAATACAACATAGAAAGGAAGCCATGGGGGCAAACGTATTTAGGTGGAAATACCCGAGAAACATTTGGGAAATGGTGTTTAGTTTTATTGAGGTTAAGGTCTGAAATTGCGGGATCATGGCAGATAAGGTTGGAAAAAATATTGTGATTGTGAATTAGAGGGTTTTCCTCCGGCACTCTGGGGCTTGTGCTTAAGATGGCATTGGGAAACCATTTTTTAAACTGGCAAAAGTCATGAAATGACCAAATTATGCTTTATCTTTGTTCCCCGACCACTCCTATCCCCTAGTCTGGGTTGGGCAAACTTGCCCCATCTTTGCATTCTTTGTGTAATATTGTAATTATCCATTTCTTGTTTGGATTGTACCCACTACTTGCCCTTCCTCCTCCACTCCACCCCCTAGATTATAAATATCATAAAGGCATCATTATCTACTCAGGTTCTCAAGCAAAAAATAATAGTAAGGAGTCAGTGATTCATCCGTTTCCCTCTCTAATTAAAGTCAAAGATGGTTCCAGTTATGTTTGCCCCAGGTAACTAGAAGAGTGGGGGCACGTGAACCAAATTATAGAAATCAAAGAGAGAATCTGGTCGGCGTATGAGGAGATGAGTTGTTAAGGTGGCAGTTGGCAACACTGTACAGCGCTTAGAGCTAGAGACTTATCAAAGGAGAGAATTACAGGGAATGAAGTCAAGAGGGCGGGAGGGAGGACCCTGTGGCCCACCTTAAAGAGAGAGACATAAGAGAGGATCGGGGAAGATGCAGGGAAAGAATGACAGAAATGCTAGAGGAGAGCCAAGGAGTCAAGGAAGAATGAATTTAAGAAATATGGGGTAGCCAGTAGGGCCAGAAGCTGCAGAGTTCATGGACAGTAAAAAAAACCACAAAAAAACATGAGAATATGTATGAACTTATTGGTGGTTCTGAAGACAACAGAAAAGTTAAAGACTGTGTATTTAGCACCTAGTATGTTAAGGTGTGGTAAGCTGTGTGCCAAATCCAGATGGCAAAGAGTTAATGAATAAGTGCTTGATGAGAAAACGGGGGCTGCAGGTGCAGAAAGTGAAACTTCGTTGTGGTTCGAGCTGAGCTCTAGCTTCTAAGGAGACTTCATTTCTTACAGTCAGCCCTTGATGGGAACCGACACACTCATTCTCAGCAGATCTTAAGTCTCATAACCCCCAATTCTGGGCATGTAAGGACAATGCCAGAGTTCTGCCTCCCCTTAAAGGCCATGTATAGAAAAAAATAAAGGTTATAGTATTTTAAAAAAGATAAGAGGTTCCAAGCCAGCCCCCCCTTTTGTGTCTCACAGACCTATAGGCACTTAGATTTTGATTCTGGTAATTGCTGTTTGAAAACCTCCGAATACCCCGCTCCGTCTGTGGTACCATGGTTGTTGGCTGTGCTGATGTGAGTGTTTGGAGAAACAGTCCAAGTTATCACAAGTTCTGGTAAATGGATTGTTTATTGAATGTTTACTAAGTGCAAGGTAATATAGACTAAAACCCAACCGTTGGTCTTCTAAAGATCTTTATCATTTTGTGGAATAAAATGAATGTGGTGGTTCGTAAAGAACTTACCATTTTCAAGAATGATTGAGAGCTCTTTAGCTACTTAACATATAACACAGTGCCAGGGGCAACGAGAGAGAGTAGAAGAGAAGGCAAAGAAGGGCTCCTGACCTCACGTTCCTCATGAAACACTGCAGAGCATCTCCGTTAACATTCAGACCAGGTGTAATTCGTGCTAACTCAGTGGCCAGCAGTGGAAGCCCAGAGGGATCCAGGATCAGAAAAGATAATAGTGTTCAAAAGACAAAATCCTGGAGCTGAACCTTGGATAGTGGATGCGTGTGGGGGGGATGGGCGAAGATGGACATCTGTTTGAGTACAGGAAGGCACCTGGCTAGACAGGGTAGCAGTTGAGTGGGGATGGATTTTTAAGAGGTCTAGCTGCCATGCAAGGGGTGTGGACTGTACTCCAGAGGAAAGGGGGGACACATTGGTGCGAAAGGGTGCTGGGTGCAGAGGGCATTGAGCCTGGTGTTAGGTGCTGGCTGAAATGATGACGTATCAGAAAACATGCCTGTTCCTCCAAGACCCTGTAAAGGTATCAGGAGACAAGAAATGGATATATACATATATCAAAAGCAATTAGAGAGAGTCATGAGAGTCTACACAGTAATGGCTAGAAATAAAACCCATCCTACAGGAAAAAGGACCTATAAAGTAAATTTCGGTGTAATAAATTGCATGTTGTAAAAATAAGTTGGTAGTATTGGTGTTTGCCTAATTACATAAGGATTCAGAACAAGATGAATAAAAAGCAGGCGTTACAGGGTAGCGATTGACAGAGTAGAGTGAGCAGGTGGTTGTGCGCCCCCCAGTGAATGGGCTGGGAGGTTGGTAAGGAGATGGGCTCCCTTTGGTGATGGAGGATCTGAGGACAGAGAGAGATAAAAAGCTTTCCTGGAGGCTACATCCCAGGCATCCCTTACATCTGAACAGGGCGCTCTTTTTCAAAACACATTTCCTGATTTTTATTTGATCTTCAAAACCCACTGAGGTTTGCAGGTAGGTGTTGCTCTCCCACTTGACAGGCAAGGAAATCAAAACTCAAAGGGTGAACATCTTTGTGCAGAGTCACCGAAGCAGTTTTGCACAGAGAAAGTGCTGGGTCCCAGGTCTTTTTTTTTTCTATTAGATTTCTGAAGTCTTTGACAAGGTCAATAGAATGACTCAGCTTCTGAATTATCCCTAAAGAACCCTTGCCAGTGGGTTAAATAGTGGAGCCCAGAATAAGGCACTAGCTAATTGGCAATTTGGCTAAATTTAGTTTTCTTATATAAAAGGGATCTCTTTGGAGCCAGGGTCAGCCAAGCCCAGGGTATGAGGCAGATTCTGTGTGGAGCCTTCATCTCCCCTTGGGAACAGAAAGCCCCGGACGAAGCATGGGGATCCTGAAAATCACAGAGGAGACACAAATGGAAAGCAAGAATATGCTTATTCACTAAATCAGAAAGCACTAAAGCTAATATTTAAAACTTTGTAATTTTTTAATGAAAATTTTACGTAATTGGAAGGACTTTACACATGTACTAGTAAGCACACAAAACTTGCCTCTTGAGAGTGCTGTAAGCTAAAAATGAAAATGGAGTGTGGCATTAAAGAAGCTATTGGTTTGGGGCTCCATCTCAAAAGTTTGGTAAATTGTTAAAGAGGAGACTTCATCTTCTTTTGAATGTCCATCAGGAATTGGGATGCTGGCTGAAAGGACCATGGTTCTGACCCAGTTTCTCATGTCTTATATTTCAAGTAAGACAAAGAGGTTTATCTTACAGGATATGCTTCTCTATGCTGTTAGTTACATGAGGTTTTTTTACATTATTTATTCTAATCATGCAGTTTTAAAAGTATCAAGTGGCAAATAGGTATAAGCCATAGTACTGGGGCAATGTTACAGCTATGAAAATATGGAAGGGACAACTTGTCACCCTTCACTAGAAGTGTCATGGTCTCAAAAATCCGTGTTAGTGTGTCTCCTACAAAATAGCAAATCCTTTCACACGAGATATCTTTTTTCTCTTTGAGGTCCCAACAACAACAATGAAAATGGATTCCCTGAGCATAGCGCAGAGCACATTATCGTTTGAAAAACAAAAAGATTTATTGTTTTTTATCATCTAAAAAGATGCCTGTTAGTGAAGAAAGTTTGGAAAATTTAGAAAAACACCTGTAAGAAAAAATAAAGTCACAATCCCACTAAATAACCATTATGATAATGTAAATGCACAGGTCCCAGCTGATGATAACTGTCCCCTTGCACCTTTACTTTCTGCCTTCCTCCACCCCTGCCCAGGAGAAGCTAGAGAGAGCTAACCCATGCCCCCTCCCTCATCTTATTCTGTTTCTCCTCTCTCCCCATCACCACTCTGGTTGCCTGCGTTTTTTAATTTCCTCTCAAGTACCTTCCCAGAATTGACCACCATAACCTTTCCTTCTGCATTTTGTGCCATTGCCCAGACAGGGGAGTATATTTTTTTAAATAAATGCAGCAGCATTTGTGGATGAAAACCGTCCAGATTCCAGACTGTCCTATTTAAGATCTCCACAAGCATTCAAGTGCCAGGACAGCAACCAGGAAGGGGACAAATTAGTCATGGCCGAAGATGATTGCCAAAAATTTTTTCCAACAGTTGCTGAGTGATGAGTGTTTCTTCTCAGATCAGAATCTGACAAGAGAGAATGCAATAAGTTTCCAAAACTTGAGATCCACAACTCCACCCTGCAATGGAAAATGCAACCAGCCAGTCTCTGTCACAAATACCACCCCCATTTTGCACGCACGTGTGCACACACACACCTTGACACACACTCACTCAGAACAGGTCAAGTTATGGCTGCTCTGATTGGTCAGTGTTGCTGTCACTCATACCAAGAGCATTTAAAGGGAAGGACCCAGCTATTAATTTTAGGTTTGTGACCCAATGGATTACCTTGTACTTGCTTATTTTCTTCCTGATACACCTATAGATATTTCTAAGGTAAGGTTGTAAAGCAATAGTTCCTATTTCAGAATATAGCTTTCCTGTTTGTTTTTGCTTCCATTCCT